>NC_090443.1:921418566-921721461 GCF_031143425.1 Pleurodeles waltl | reverse complement strand
ATATCATTTGAAAAGCTTGCAAGGTTAAAAAATAATTATATGAAGTTACAAGTAGCCTGACTTCACAATGTTGCTAACCCCAGCACACTGTTCATAAGGCAAACAGTCTGCATGCCTAAGCATAGCATGTGTGTGCTCCTCATTTTCACGTTACCATTTTTATTATCTTAAGTGAGCAAATACATTTTTTATTATTTGCATAAGATTTAACTAACATGTACTATGCCCAGAGCATCAGAGCACTTTACATCAACACACCATAACTTATACAACGCAGAAGATGGCAACTGGAGGTAGAAAAGGGTGAGGTATGTTTGAGGGACGAAGACCACATAAGAACTCTATACTTATGTATTTCCCAATAAGGCTGTGAAGATGTGGGGGTGATCGTCACCCACTGACTTCACCCACAATAGGGAATTAAAGGGTTATAGCATTATGTTTCCCAATCAGGAATTTCCACCTAAACAACTAATTCTATGAGATCAAAGGGCACACAAGAGGTCATCATGATGCTGAGTACCAGATGACAGAGAGAGGGGTGGAGTTTAGCGACAAATGGTACAAGCAGAGAATTTTGAGGTGTCATTTTAGGGATGGTAGGCAGGATACTGTCTGAATCTCAGGGTGTAGAGTTCCGGATTTGGGGAGCACATCCTGAAAAACCCTTCTGTAAGGTACCTTTTTTAAAAAGTTTGGATTTTGAGTAAAAGGGAGCAGTTGTCATTAGCTGCCACAGAGTTGGTTTCTTGGCAAGATATTTCAGCTGCTCATTGTAGAGATTTTGTGTACTTCACAGTTTATTTAAAACATAGATCTCACTTCAACAGGTAGCTTACTTAGGGATGTCAAAATGGGGTGATGCGGTCAAACCTCATAGCTCCAGAAGTCAGACCAGCAGCATGAAATGAAACTTTAATCGGTTTTTGGTGAGTTTTTTGGATGCTCACTCAAATGGCGTTTCAGTAGTCCAGTCTGGACCTGTGGTTTAAGAACCTCTTTTAGATCTTGGTTGGTTATGAATTATTTAATACCCTGGAAGAGTTTGTGTTGGCAATTTCTGGTTCTTGCTCCTGTATTATTGTGATTGTTAACAATAGGTCTATCATCTAGGGTGAAATCTAGAAATAAGGTATTCAGAGATAGCAGGGGCGACACTAAGAATGTTGGTAAAACAAAGCCATTCTTGGACTGGTGCAGAGGATGACTTTGGTATAAAAAGAAGAACTAAAATGTTATGGGTGTTGAATTTGAGACGCTAAGTTGTCATCTAGGTTTGTATTTTGTCTAGGGTAGAAGCCAGTCTGGAGATGTCAGCAGGGGCAAAACATTTTACTAAAGCTGGGAATGATCCACAAATTGGTGGAAGGAAATGTCATATACCCTAAAGAATCACTCAGTGGTTTAAAGTACAGGTCAAACAAGGCTGGCACTAAACAAAGGTTTGAGGGACTTACTGGGCATCAGCAACATAGTTCAAAAGTGAATGTTCCACTTTAATCATACAATAACACTTTTCAAGGTAAGAGTTGCTACACCTTAAGACATTACCATCAAAGCCCATAAAGACTTTTATGATTCACACAGGGATTTCATGATGGACAGTATTGACTGCAGCTGAGAGGTTGAGTATGATGAGCAAGCAGGGATCTTCATAATCCTTGATTCTCAGATTTTCTTCTGTTATTTGCAGGACAGCTGTCTCCTACCTGTGGTCTTTTCTGAAACCAAATTGGAACTCATCTAGTAGATCTAGTAGGTCATTGTCATTAATGAGTAGCCCATAGCGTAGCAGTAATAGGCAGTAATTGCTGAAACTGATAGGATCATCTGTAGATTATTTTAGTAGAGGAGATGCTTGTCCGTTTTTCAGGCATAGGTGAATATGCCTTGCTGTAGAGAAAGGTTTATGAGGTTGGGCTAGTGAGGTTGGCTGGCATGGAGTCGAGGAAATGACTAGTTGGGTTCATCTTGGAGATGAAGTTTTGATGTTCAGTTTTTGAGGATCCTTAAAACCTGACCATATATCAGATGAGATGTAAAATTAGAGGAGAGAAAAAAATTCAATTTCTTTGAATTTGATATTAAAAAAAGACTGGTTCCAGCATTTCTAGAGTAATTCCAGGATTAGTGGTAGCTTAGTCAAGCAGAAAAATGTTTTTAGCCAATTCAAGGGACCAACACCTACGGACCACACCAGAAACCTAGGAATCATCCTGGATGACATGCTCAACATGACTGCACAGGAATCCCAAAATGTAGCAGATTCAAACTCCTCACGCATGCATATAAGGCACAGCAGAACAACGGACTAACAAGTGCTTCTCTATCCCACCCACTACACACTTGTGCTCAGCTTCATTTTCACTCATCCAGCATCCACAAAGGCAGAGCAGGAGGTCAAGCATTCTCCTACATCACACCCAAGAACTGGAACGACCTCCTGCTACACATCAGGGCCTCCTCCTCACTCTTGAATTTCACAAGAAGCTGAAGACCTGGTTCTTACACTAAACTCTGCTGGGAAGATACCCTGCACTTTATTCCTATGCCTGCACACCTGCTCAAACACCTGGAAACCCTTATGGGTGATTAGCTGCGCCATACAAATCCGAATAACAGAACAATACAACACGCTTTTTGTAACACTTTCTCAATCGACAAAGGAGTTCTAGATTGCTCCTACGGGGTTAAACCCATTCTCCTCTGCCCACAATTCTCTCCCTGGAAAGATAATTAATCAGGTAATTTGCAGGCATATATTTCTTCCACTTGCAGAATGGGAAAAGCTACAAAATAAATTTCTGGGGAAATTGTATCATCTGACTCCGACTCTTTCCTGCTTTTTCTTCCTCTCCTCAATCAGACTTAGTCATGTGTAAATTTCACCCAGGTAGATATGCATGAGTAAACGGGGCTGCACTGGTAACTACCTGCAGATCCTGACCCTGTGAATAAAGATTTGCTTGTTACACTACTATATTCAAATACATTCACACCTTAGTGATGCTTCCTTTGGAAAATGTTAAGTAAAATGGGTCCCATATACTAATGTAGTCAGTACATCACGGCCCGTATTTATACTTCGTTTGCGCCGAATTTGCGTCGTTTTTTTCGACGCAAATTCGGCGCAAAACTAACGCCATATTTATACTTTGGCGTTAGACGCGTCTAGCGCCAAAGTATGGGCAAATAGCGTCATTTTTTGGTGTGAACGCCTTCCTTGCGTTAATGAGATGCAAGGAAGGCGTTCCCGTCTAAAAACAGACGCACATAGCGGTGCGTGGTATTTATGCTCCAGGGCAAAAATCACTCCCGCGCGGCAGGCGGCGCAAAAAAATGGCGCAAAGCACGAATAGCGTGAAATTTTAACGCCTGGGTCAGGGCAGGCGTTAAAATGGGGCAAACACACCTGTACTTAATCAGAACACACAGAACAAACAACAGAGCAGCAGAGCAGCAGAGCAGCAACAGGGAGACATGGAGGTGCTTTTTCTTCAACGTGCATGTAGACGCAGAGCCCTGCAGCAACAACAGCAGCCACAACAACAACAGCAGGGACCCCAAAGACAGCGCAGAAGGCAGGAGAGGATATTCCGCCCAAGAACAACCCTGCATGGCCTCAGGGAACGAGACATCATCCAGAGGTACCGGTTGAACTGGCAGGCCATTCAGCAGCTGCTGACAAATATTGAACAGCAATTGGCCCCCACTTTAGTGACTCCACGCACTATCCCAACAGAAACAAAGCTGCTTGCCGTACTTCACCTGCTGGCAAGTGGCTCCTTTCAGACAACTGGTGCCCTGGTTGGTGGAATCTCACAACCATCTTTCTCTGCATTCCTGCCTAAAGTACTGGATGCCATCATTGGACTGACACCCCGCCACATCTGCTTCCCTAACACACTGCAGAAGCAGCAGGAAACAAAACAGGGGTTCTACGCCATCAGTGGCTTTCCGCACGTCCTTGGTGCAATTGACTGCACACACGTACGCCTTGTGCCACCTGCTGCGAGTGAACACCTATACCGCAACAGGAAGCACACACATTCCATCAACGTGCAGGCCATAGTCGATCACCAAGGACTGATCAGCAACATTGTGGCTAAATATCCTGGGAGTGTACATGACGCATTCATCTTCCGTCACTGCACCATCAACCAACACTTCCAGGATGGACGGTATGGCAATGGACTACTTGTTGGTAAGGACAAAAATCTACTTATATACTCACTGCACAGAAACCCTCTAGGATAAACAACACATACACCACAATAGCAACACCTAGACAGGAACACACTGAGGTACTCACATCACTAGCAATGTGTCACAAGTCACCATTGAACCTCTCACACATTTGAATTTACTCCACAGCTTAGTGTGAAGACATTCATGACTGTGGTTGCCTAAATGTCACCTTGCAAATTGGAAGTCTCACAATAACCTGTACACTAATACAATGCATAACGTTTAAGGGATGGGATGGCCTGGTTATGTTCATATGAACGTTTCTAATACCCTTTCATGTTTCAACTCTGCATGGAACTATCATCACACCCCCAGTGAGGACACACGGACACCTGTGTCACAAGTCACAATGCAAGGGAGGGCACACTGTACTTGAGAAACCAATACATCCTGCTGACAAACAGTTAGACAACAAACACTTGCTCAGCCAAGGAAAAAAAACAATGCCAAAGTTTCCACCAACAACCATAGGTTGTCACATTAGTACACAAAATAGTCACAGACAACACAACACAACTACTGCCATCAAAGATACGTACAACAGTGCCTCCTACATCTAATTGATACCATTCTGTGTTTCTCTTTCAGCTGATCAGGGGTATGGCATCCAGCCTTGGATAATGACACCATATGGGAACCCAAATACTGCTGCTGAGCGGGCATACAATGACGCCCACAAGAGGACACGCAGCATTGTGGAGAGGACCTTTGGGATCCTAAAGTCAAGGTTCCGCTGCCTTGACATCACTGGCGGAAGCCTACTATACTCCCCAGAGATGGTATGCAAAATCATACTCACTTGTGCCATATTACACAATATTTGTGTACAAAGGAACATTCCCCTCCTTGAACCGGACCCAGACATGCCTGAGGATGATGATGATGAGGATGCTGGCCTGCAACAGGAGGGGGAACAACCTAACACTGCAGCAGGAGTGCGTAGGCGCCAACAGCTTGTGAACAATTTTTTTACTTAAGTCATTATAATCACTTGTATTCCACACTTGTAAATAAACACAGATCACAAACACCACATCATGCTTTGGCCTATTCATTTCTGACCACCTTTAGTTTGAAATAGCTGAAGATGAATGTTGGCTCATTGATCAAGAATGCCATTAAAATTAATCACACCAAAAATAAACATCACAACTGTATGCACAGAGGGTAGGATGTGACATGTTACATTACCATACACAGAGCCCAACAAGAGTACAAATGTGACAATTACACATGCCGGATCCAAACAACTGAAACAGTCTCTCATCCAGCCCAAAATTGGAGATCATTTGAAAGTCACATCACACGTGTTCAGAGACAGGGTGGGACCATCCATGTGTACGTGAACATGTCATCAATGGCTTCTCTCAAGTGTATGATGTGAGCAATACACAATTGCAACAACATCAGTTGCCACTAACTCAGGAGGAGACCTTGAAGTTACAGTGACAACATACACACAGACAGGTCATACTGGATCCACATTCCCACACACATGTACACAGATGTCATACAACCAACCTAATATTTGAAAGTAGACCATCACAGTTGTGTCCCAGTTTGAACCTAGCAGGAAGATTGTAACATGACACTAAACCAGTTTATGCAGAAAGGGACACAGACAACCAAAACAATCTTCGCATTATCACATCGTGAACGCTGAGAGTCTTGCAAACTTAGGGGGTCATTCTGACCCTGGTGGTAATTACCGCCATGGCGGAGGTCGGCGGTAGCACCGCCAACAGGCTGGCGGTGCACCGATGGGCATTCTGACTGCGGCGGTTCAGCCGCGGCCAGAAACGGACTTCCCGCTGCCCTTGAGAATCCGCCATGGCGGCGGAGCGCGCTCCGCCGCCATGGGGATTCTGACACCCCCTACCGCCATCCTGTTCCTGGCGGGTCTTCCGCCAGGAACAGGATGGCGGTAGGGGGTGCCGCGAGGCCCCTGGGGGCCCCTGCAGTGCCCATGCCAATGGCATGGGCACTGCAGGGGCCCCCGTAAGAGGGCCCCACAAAGAATTTCAGTGTCTGCTTTGCAGACACAGAAATTTGCAACGGGTGCAACTGCACCCGTCGCACCTTCCCACTCCGCCGGCTCCATTCTGAGCCGGCGTCCTCGTGGGAAGGGTGTTTCCCGCTGGGCTGGCGGGCGGACTTTTGGCGGTCGCCCGCCAGCCCAGTGGGAAAGCCAGAATGACCGCCGCGGTCTTTCGGCGGGAACCGCTTGGCGGGCGGCGGGCGGCGACCGCCGCCCGCCGCGGTCAGAATGACCCCCTTAGTCATATGAAAATGGTATGCAACTTAGCTCCAAATCATCAATACTGCAAACGTCAAATGGGCTAATGAGATGAATGAATGGTCAACAGTCATTCATACCATATGGCCTTACATTCGCCCGCTGCTGCAGGTTTGCCAGGATATGATAAAAATACTCCATGGATACAGTAGCTATTCTGGATGGTCAAATCCTAGGGTGCTGGGGGCCTAACTCCACCTCTACCACCCCCAAAACATACAGGAATCATGTGCTTGTGAACTAAACACATGCATAAGGCACATGTGTGGCCTCCATGTCACAAGTCCTACACAAATATGAAACACAAAATCATAATGGGACATGGTCAGCCCCATAAAAACTGAAAGTGACTCTCCCACTCCCTGTTAGGACTACAGATAAAAGCATCCCCATCATAAAGGTGGGGACATTTTGGAGACGGAATAAATAATGGTATCAAAAACCTCATTTCAAAATAGCCATCAGCAATTACACCAAATATGTTGTCAAATATGGTCAATACATTAGTTAACGTATCCCAAACATCACAGTGTGAAGGCCGTCTATACATAAAAGTACGGACATTTGTCATATACAAACACAAATGTGTCTCACATCGCACCGTTTTACCATGACAAATCACCTTTCCAAAGCTAAACACATGAAGACATTTGGATAAATTTGCTCCATATTCTACGCATACAGCATGGCCGTCATAATTTGTTCATGTACATGAGTGCACACAATGCAGAGTCAGATACAAATGTATCCAAAAGTGTCTTGATATTTCACCTTCAAATTATTATTTACATCCACAATATTTTTGACTCTGCATCATGTGCACTACTGTACGTGTAATAAAAACCGCGCCCATGATGTATGCGTCGTGAAATTGACGCTATATGCACAATATATTGCTCATTTCATGTACAGTATTAATTATTAATATTCATACCATTTTTTTTCACTCCGCATCATGTGCACCACTGTACGTGTAAAAAAAATGACGCCCATGATGTATGCGTGGTCAAAATGACGCTACATGGACAATATGTTGGTCATTTCATGTACAGTATTAATTATTAATATTCATATCATTTTTTTTCACTCCGCATCATGTGCACCACTGTACGTGTAAAAAAAATGACGCCCATGATGTATGCGTGGTCAAAATGATGCTACATGGACAATATGTTGGTCATCTCATGTACAGTATTAATTATTAATATTCATATCATATTTTTTCACTCCGCATCATGTGCACCACTGTACGTGTAAAAAAAATGACGCCCATGATGTATGCGTGGTAAAAATGACGCTACATGGACAATATGTTGGTCATCTCATGTACAGTATTAATTATTAATATTCAGATCATATTTTTTCACTCGGCATCATGTGCACCACTGTACGTGTAAAAAAAATGACGCCCATGATGTATGCGTGGTAAAAATGACGCTACATGGACAATATGTTGGTCATCTCATGTACAGTATTAATTATTTATATTCATATCATATTTTTTGACTCCGCATCATGTGCACCACTGTACGTGTAAAAAAAACGACGCCCATGATGTATGCGTGGTGAAATTGACGCTACATGCACAATATGTTGGTCATCTCATGTACAATTTGAAATATTAATATTCATAGCATATTTTTACACTCCGCATCATGTGCACTGTAATGCGTCAAAAAAATATGACGCACATCTGTGTATGCGTGAAAATATGACGCATTACGCGAAAAGAAAAACGGCGGCCATTTTATGCAGGAAGTGATGTAATAGGATATCCTGTTTACCAAATCTGTACTGGGAGTTGACTTTCACTTTCACTTTGCAGTCTCAGAGTTATCTAGACTGTGTGGTTGTGTGAAAGGTGTTGTCCTGTGTTTTACTGCTTTAGTGTCCTGTGTGCCTTGTATTTTGTCTTTGTGTCAATCTTTTATTGTTGTCAAACATTGTCTCAGTCTGTTTAGTGTTGTTTTGTCTATACCTGTGATAGTTTGTATTGTCTGTGGGAGTCTGTTGTGGGTAGCATAGTTTGGGGGGTTAGTTGGGCTATTTTTCTCCTTCTTCTTTTTCTTTCACACCTCTACCTTTCCCCATTTCCCACTTTTTCTTTCATTTTTCTTTTGTACTTTTTTACACCTCTCATCATGTCAGGTAGGCCTCGCCTGTCCAGGATGGGTGAGGACAAATTGGGGGGCTTCATATGGCTCGTAAGCCATTTCCTCCCACTGATGCTGGAGGCTGGGGGCCGTGTGATACAGGGGTATCACACGGAGGCGAGGAAAATCCGTTGGGAGAAGGTGCGCCATCACCTGGTCCGGGTCTACGGGAGTCTGAGGAATATCCATCAACTCAAGCACCGCTGGGCAGATCTGATCAGCAGGGAACAGGACCTGCTGGACCACCTGGGACTCCGGATTGGTGGCTATGTTGGTGAGTAATAATCAATTACATGGGAATAATAGGAATGTGTGCGTGAACATGTGATGATTGGTAGCCAATCTGCAAAATAAGTAGCTGACTGCGTGTTATACTAGGGAAACCTAGGCCCATGGGCATACACATAAATCCCCATTTTTGCTACACATGTACACCCAATAACAGCAGTAAAATGCAACATCTATTTGTATTTTGCTAAGTAGCCCCCTCTCTGCGTCACAAAATGATGCAAATGCTGCGCTACAAAGGTATACATATGTGTCCAAATGTGTATTTGTTGCCGGGTGTGTATGAAGACCTATGCTACCAGGCCGATGCCTCATTTTTGCAACACATACCAGATGGCTGTAGCTGCATGGAATGTACTGTTGCATTTGTGTCTGAAAAGCAACACGTGAACTGCTCTATTTGTACTCTACTGGTCATAATGGCCAGTGAGTACGTCATGTAGAAACAACATACCTACATATGTAGACGCCATAGCTAGACCGAAAATTGCAAACACATGATGATGCAACACCTGTGTGTTGCCTTCACCGTCACATGAAGTTAGTCATGTTGTCCACACATATGTCACATGTGTGTCTGGTTGCTGTGTGTTGAACCTGTCCACATAGCCTGTTTGATTGTGAGTGGTCATGCAGTCCTCATGGAACCAGTTGTGGAATGTTTCTCTCTGGGATGCACATGCTGAGATGTATGGATCACATGATTGTTCGGGCCTACTAATGGAGGATTAACTTGGACGACACATGACTGTCCTGGCCACTGCATGAGTGTAGTAGGGTGTGTCACTGGAGCAGGAGACTCATCCAATGATAATCTAGAATACAAAGTCAGCCAGGCAGGATGAGCATGTGTGAAAGTGTATCATTACCATGTAATATTCACACACTGTCATTGTAACAGAAATGATTTGTCTGTTCACCCAGTCTGAGTATAATCTTCCTTTCATGCTTTACAGGTGGACCAGCCCCGTACACCGTTGGTGAGGTAGCCCATTTTGACGACCCCGATACCTACAGTGAGTGTTGCCTAAGTGCTATTTACATTGTTTGGAAATGAAGCATGATGGATTACTGTGTGTTCAGGATAATTCATGATTTGATGTGCTGGCCGTTCATTGGCTTTGTTGTTTTGGTGTGATATCAAATTGGAATAATGTTTCGGTAAAGCAATACCTAGTCATCTCTCAGATTGAGGGGCAGTAGGTCATTCAATTAGTGCAACAATTGGGAATAGCATGACTCATTTTGAATACACTGGTCAATGTTAGACTTGGTCAGGAACTTGCCATTAACTGAGTCAGCATATCAGACTGACAGTCTCCCAGATAGCTTAGGCACATGGCTTCGATGACAAGTGCTTCTTCCTAGTTGAGGATGGACTGTGTACACTGTAGGTCGGATCTTCCGGGGGCATGTACTTCCACAAGGTGACCTCGAAGTGTGTGTGACTTGAGTGCAATGGCCTAGGTGTTCTGTTGAATCATGTGAATGGGTGTTCTACCTCCTCTGTGTGTGTTGTAAAACATGCCTCACTAATAGTATGTTATGTTTGGCTAAGTCATATCATTTTGACATGTGTGGACCTGGGATGTGACAAGGTTGGGCTGACTCCAACGTGTTGCTAGCCCTTCATAGGTGTTGTGTGTGAAGGCACATGCTTGTTGAACTTTCTGTACACTCCTGGTTGTGCATTGATCATGGGATTGTTGTTTGTTCTTCCCACACCACCCACAAAGACTGGGATGTTACTGTGAAACAGGGTACCTAGGACTGTAGCAACCAGTATGTTACACGTACTTAACACCTTTTGTGACTTGAGTTTGTACCTAGGTCCAGATGTAGCAAAATGTCTCCACATTGCAAATAGCATAATTTGATGTTAGTGAGTTGCAAACGTCTGTTTCCTAATCCGAAATGTTTTTGGTGGTCATGTACATATTCGCAAAATGCTTTTCTAAATGAAAAAAAATAAAGGAGTTTACCAGCCCTACTTGCAAATCACAGTGTTAGGCAATCCCATTTGCTAACGAGTACGTGGTTGCAAAGTGAGTAGCTGTTATCATCCACTTGAAGTGGATGCTAACCAACTTGCTGACTGGAAGGGGTCCTCATTATGAACCTTCACCTTTGTGAGTGGACCAAAATACTCCTGCACAAAACAGCCAGTGGTCTAGGGGAGCAATAATTATTGTGTAAATTACGAACAATCAATTGTTGTGAATTTAAACAAATCGCAGCTCATTTTCCTTTCAGATAAAGGGCCTACACTTGGTGAAAAATAACTTGCTTCATTTAAAAGCAGTCACGTCTATGGAGTTCTGCTGTTCCCAGCAGGCCTCCATCCCCGTGAGTGCCCATAGTTGCTAAGGTGGTGCAAGTTGGAACCCACATCATTGATGTTCATGAGGTGGGATTTAGGGACCCTATAGTGACTCGCAGACGGTGTCAGAGACACCGTTCAGCTTTGCAATTTGCTAGTTGATTTCCCATCAATTCCTACATCTGGCCCATAGTGTCGACATATGATTCATGGCCAGGGGTTCAATCTTAGCACACAACTATTTCG
Organism: Pleurodeles waltl; assembly: GCF_031143425.1. Taxonomy (NCBI): domain Eukaryota; kingdom Metazoa; phylum Chordata; class Amphibia; order Caudata; family Salamandridae; genus Pleurodeles; species Pleurodeles waltl. The sequence continues at coordinate 921,709,910 of NC_090443.1, read as the reverse complement.
AAATGCCATTGAGTGAGGAGTGTGATTCTTATCACATAGAATGACATATGTAGTGAAATCAGTATGCGGACGAGCTGGTGCCATAATGTATAATGGCTTAGGTATGAATTGTATGAGTAGTTTAGGGTGATGTCATCCATCATGTAGAGACATGGATATGCTATATGTGATATGCCCTTCAGTATGCATGATTCACATGTACTTCCTCTGAGCCTTCCCGTGAAATATGTTGTAACAATTGCTGCAACCAATACATTGCTAGTAATGGACAAATTACCCATTGTGGTATTCAACCCACTCTAAATTCTATGCTCAATATTTGCCTTTTCCCTTCACAGCTGCAAACCTGAGTGCCGCAGCTCGCAACCAGTTTGAGCGCCGGGCAATGAGGTACAGCCACATCCTGCAGGTGCAGTGTGGGTATCGGAGGATGGCCCGCAGATACAATTCGGAACGGGCCTCCGGGGCGTGGTATGCCACACCACAGGCTCCCCCAACAGTGCCCCCAACAACCCCCGCCACTACATCCACCAGGTCTGGCCAAGTGGACCCAGCAACGGACCAGGCATCCTCATCCAGACCTGGACCCAGCCGTGTGGTGGGAGCAGGGCAGTCCCGTGCCCACACCACTCCACCAACACAATCCACCTCCACCGGCACCCAGACCTGCACTGACCCTCCGATCAACCTAGCGGAGTTCCACGCATTGTCAAGGAAATTGGACAGGTTGATTGCAAAAGTTGACACCCTGACGGAGGACATGGCTGAGGTGAAGAAGAAGGTGCGCTCCATCCGGCGAACAGTACGGAGGCCAAATCAGTAGACATTTTGCCCTCCAGAACTTTTACCCCTCCCCTCTCACCTCTTTCCTATTTCATACTGTTAGTTGGGTTTGGGGGGTTAGTTATAGGATAAGTGTAGGAAATTAGCTTAGTTAGTGTTAGGTAAGAGGGTGGGGGGTCCTTCTTCTTTATATCTTATCTTTTTGTGTGGGTGGGTGGGTGGGGGGCAATGTTGGGATTCCTGTTTAAAAAAAAAAAAAAAAAAAAAAAAGAAACTATAAAAACAAAAAAATACAAAAAAATATATGTTTGTTTAGGATAGTGTAGTATGTGTGTAGGTTAGTAAGTGTTGTCCTGCATGTGTCTTGTCTCATAATGGTGGGTGGGGGGTTGATGTTTAGATCGTTTCGTTACATGTGTAGAGTAAGTTTAGCTTAGGTTAGTTAGGGACAGTTGTGGGTTAGTAGTAGTCAGGTTAGATTAGTGTAGGTTTATCTTTCCCTTAGTTGCCTCTTTTATTACTTATTTGAAATAAAAAATTTGTTAACCCTTTACCTGATGCGTTAGGTGCTACCTTTTCATGGCCTTGACATCAGTGTAGCAGAAAGTTTTAGTATGACATTTGTGTCCTATGCTCGCTATCCCCAGGCTATTGAGGTTTAACATGCCAGCTACCCGTGTGCTAACTTGGTAAGTATCCACCATGTGGGAGAGCCACCATTGGTAGTGTGCATAGATCATCAAGATTTGGGGTTGGTATGTATCCTACTTCACAAAGAGTGCTTCCAGAGTTGATTTTGTAGGTAAATCGATAGGTCGGAGAGCATTGTGAAGTTCAGGGAGAGCTTTGTAGATGAGTATTTGTTCACACTCTTGTCTTGTTGCTGTCATTGCTGACCTACATCATGTGTGTACTGCTTGAGCATGACTTTCCTTCATGGTAGTATACGCTGTAAGGGTGATTGATGCAGTGTAATTTGGTTATCATTCCTTTCATTTTACAGCATAATGTATTGTTTTAGTATTGCAAGGTGCCTACATTTCTCAGCTACCATTAGTTGTCTAGAATAGCTATGGATGGGGCCTCATTCTGTCCAACACAGCATGATTGTGTGTGCTTAGACCCTACATCAGTTATTTTCCTCAGTCTAGTAAAGCTATGATGCAATCCTGGCCACTGCACAGATGTTTCAGTATACATGAAATCAGGACAGTAGTATAGAGAATCGACATGGTTGCCACACAGCCACTTTGGAGTTATGTACTGCACAGTTGAAGTGTGAAATGACACAGAGACACAATAGGTGTGCAAGTGATATTTATTTTTAGGTGGAGTAGTGCAAAAAGTCCATTAACAATGTTAGGTGAGTCCGTTCTGGTGCATTCTTAAATGGTGATCCTATTTACAGGGTGTGGATGATGCTCCTGACATGCTGGGGTGATGTCACAGACGGTGCAGAGGAACAGGAATTGCCAAATGGTAGGAGAGAAACATTTACAGCCAATGTGGACAAGTTAAACAGTAGATTGCCGAACAGTCATTGAGGGTAGTTGGAGTGAGGCTGGCATGTGTCAAAACGTAGGACCTTGGTCAGAGTAGGGCATGGTGCAGGGACTAGGGCTTCCGGGTACTCTTGCGAGTGAATGTTATCTGTTCCATGTCTTCTTCTTCTGATGTGTGTGTTGCCTGGTGTGTCCTTGTTGTTGTTTGTTTTGAAGGGGCAACACACACCTCAGTGTCAGAAGACATGGAGGCAGACATCCCGGGGGCTGATCCCTGTCCAGTTATGAAGGGCAGTACTGCAGCAAGGAGAGCGTGCTGGTTTTTCAGAATGGCAGCCACATCCCGATGGTAGGCAGCCAGGTCTGCCCTGAGGGGTTCGATGTTGCATTCGTGCACACGCTGACTGGCTTGCTGTTGGAGTTGTTTGGTCAACTGGATGACAGCTGTGCAGATTGCCTTCTGTGTTACTAAAAGTTCCTCCAAGAGCGATGTTCTGGCTTGCATTGCAGCTGCCTGATCAGCAGTTGACAGCATGCACGAACGCACCCCCTCAAGGCTGGCTGCCATAGTTTGCATCCCCACCCGCACCTCCTTGGCCAGCTCCCGCTGGACCCCAACGACTGTTCTTTCGAAGCTGGTGCCAGTGTCGTCAGAGTCCTCAGCTGTGTTGGAGCTGGCAGGTCTTACAATTGGGGTGGCGGGTGGTTCTACTGTGGTGGCTGCTTCTTCTTGGCTCCTCCTTGTTACTGAAGGGGGGGTTTGGAGGCTTTCGAGGACCATGTCAATGGTCTCTTGTGTGAGGTTGATGGTCTCGTCATCCATGTCATCAGGGAACTCATGGACAGGCATATCGGCAGGAGATCCGTGTTCCTCTGCAAAGAAACAGGGTACAATTAGTGTGTCTGTGTTGAGATCATTTTGCACTAAGATACAAGCCTTTGGATGCCTTAACTTTGTACTCTGATTTTGTCTTGGTATCTGCTGTCCGTCATAGGGCATTGTTGTAGGCCTATGGCCCACCTGTGTGTCACATATATGATATGGAGCTATCAGACATGCCTGCCAGGTCATCTCTAGGTGTTGATTTGTAATTATTTCGGAATATGCATTTTTTTGTCCTACTCCTCCCTCGGTGTTTCACTATTGTTATGGAGGGACATTTGTTTGGGTGGGCTCTCATTATCCTACATGTGATTCTTGGCTTTCTAGGCAGCAGGATAGCTAATGGTGTGGGGGACTAAGTTTGACCCACTTGTAAATAACTCTGTCACCCAGATATTCTATTTAGCTCAGACAGACTAGCAGTGCCTCTGGTCTCCCACAACAGAGGAATGTTTAGAAGTCCAAGCCCATGACATCTTTGGGACTTCTCAGGGAAGTGGTGGTCACTCAGGTCCTACACATTTCTATCTTTTCCGGTATGTTCCCATACACAAATGACACAGACAGTATTTGTTTGATATGAAGTTTCATTGTACAACTGACTTGTAGGAATTTAGGTGTGAGCCCCAATAACCAAAACAATACACACAGTTAGAACTGAAATAGTCCGCAGGAGAGTAATACATTGGTACACAGCTATCATGGTGCCTAACAGTTTCTACTCTCCCTCTGCTTGTTCTATATATAGCACTGCATGTTAAGTTTGGAGCTTGGCTGTCTGAATCACAGGGGAGACATCATCCCTCATATCAGAGGAATGGGCTGGGATCTGGTTGTGCATCAGCAGCAAGGCAGGCAGCATCTAGATGTGATTTTCTGTTTGTAAACTCCCCCATGCGTGTCTTGGGACGAGGAAGTGAATTTAAAAGACAGATGTCATTGTGATGACAAAGTTTCCCTACGCAGGAATGGCAAACCTTAACCCCTACCACATCTATCATCAACGAACCAGACGGTATCCTTGACTGGGGCACAGAGTGAATATGTTCTGGCAAACTCCAGTGCAGAAGTAGGCAAAACAGGGTGATTTGACTAATTGCCAACACCTTAGGACTGACTATTTGCTACATTAACTGATAGGAAGGGCAATGAGATTCATTTAGTGCAAAGTGCTCTGAGGCACTTAGATGTGAGCAAATGAGTATAAGTACATTCAGGGTAAGATGCACAAAGGCCTCCAGCCTGAGGCTATTGCGCAAAGTATACGTTTCACTTGCCACGCTACACTTTGACTGACTGTGGGTGTTGTGACTGCCCTGCCAGCACACTTGCCTCACAGGCCCTGCACCATACACTTTTTATTCACATTGCATGATCTGTACATGTTAGGTGGCATGACCTATGTATGTCAATGTTAGGATGTGGTATGGATGTAAACATTGTTGATGTTTGTATCTGATGGGGTCTCATGTGTGTCTTACTGGATTGGCCTGTTTATCGTATGAATGTCCTATTTTTTGGTTAGACTGTGCAGATGTGTTTCATTGACCAGTTGCCTGTGTCCCCTCGTCAATGTTGTTGTCTGAGCAGTATGACATTTGTGATGTAGCATTGTTAGGCAGGCACGTGAGGGACCCTGACGTATGCAGCATGTGTGTGTCGTTAGTGCTGTGTGGCTCCTATTGCTGTTTACTTAGGCTTATGTATGTGTCAGTTATGGACATTCGGCATTTAAGTGTACTGGTACCTTTGTCTTATTTCTAGGAGTAGTTGCAGATGTCATCCTCACCCCCTGATTTAGGAATGTATGTTCCAGGGTGGGGTTCCTGCCATTTGGTACTATAGCTGCCCAGAGATGAGAGGTGTTATTGTCAACTGTGGTGGCAGTTAAGTTGCAGTTGTTGTATTTGCTACTGCATTACAGGTAGGGACCTAGTTGATGGGGAATAGTTTGTGCAAAACAAGTGCCTGGATGTGGATTCAGGGTAGTGTCCTTCCCACCTGTCACTGGTTTCCCTTGGCTCTCTTGTTGTAATTACAGGATGTCCCCGTGGGACTGTAGTGGTGGCAGTATTTTGTCGTGCCCCGGCTATGGTCAGTACTGGGCATTCCCCCCTGCCGTGCCCCTTTCCCCATGCCACTTCATATATGTGCTAAGTTACATGCATTGTGTAGTAGGTATCCCCCCCCTGCTTACAGTCCCCATTATTGCATTGTAATTCCCCATGCGACTTACCCTGCATGTGCGTAGATTCGTGGTAGTCTGCGCTGTCCAGTCCTTGTATCCCTGTGACGATCTCCTCCGGGATGACGGCTGCGACCATCTCCTCCATGTGGTCCAGGGCCTCCTGTTGTGCTGGACTCCCCCCTCCAGTCTGCATTGCTGCCTTCCTGTTCCTGGCCATTTTCTCTTTGGTCCTACGTTTACAGTCATGCCAGCGTTTCTTACACTCGGTGACTGTCCGGCGTTCTTCAGCCACACTGTTTATCTTGTCCACAATCTCTTTCCAGATGGCCTCTCTCCTACTGAGTGGCAATTTTGAGGATATGAAAAGTTGGTGCTGGTGTTCCGTCACCTCTTTCACCAGGATTTCCTGCTCCTCTGCACTGAAGCGACACTTTCTTTTTTTCTTTAACATGTCCTGGTTCCTGTATGCTTCCTCCTGGCTGGGTCCTGGTCTGCTCTCATCCTCCTGGGGTCTGTTGGGGCATCTGGGATCCATTTTGGGTCTCCTCTCCTGTAAGTGCAGTTTTCGCGCAAAAATGTCACGCAATAGCGTGAAAAAAAACGGCGTTTTCACGATTGCGCTGTCGTAAATCGACCCACAGTGATTTGCGTCCCTTTTACGTGGGTTTCCCTTACGACAGTCCGACGCTGTTTGCGTCATGAAATAATGACTCCCACCTGTTGGTTGCGCCGCCGTACGTCAAAGTATAAATTTGACGCCCGAATGGCGCATCCAAATGGCGTTAGACGCGCAAATTTTTTTGACGCAAAACTGCGATAGCGCAGTTTTGCGTCAAAAAGTATAAATATGGGCCCACGTTTTTAGCATAAGCAGTCTGGAAAGCAACTTAAGCAGTTGTGATATTTGTCGTTTTCAAATTCTTGTAATATAGAAAGTAATCACAAATGCAGTAGGGGAGGTTTAATAAGAGTTTGATGGAGGCAGAACACAAGAAAGATGGGTGAACATCTTGTGTACCTGGTTGAAAATGTTGGTGTTCCTAATTTGTTAAGACCCTTGCAAATTTTCTCTAGTCTATCTGCGGTATCTATTACAGTATACTTGGAGCTGCATTACAGATATGGTGACTTATCCCACTCTGTGCTGGAGTTCACCCTTACTAGTGTGCGCTGGGTGCAGATGAGAGCAGCTCACCATATCACAGCAAATATGCTGCCCCCAGTAAAGGTGCAAACCAGTGCCTGCACTGGGAACAGTTTCCGCCAAAATACAAAGGGAGTCCTACCTATCAAATACCTAGGTCAAACATTTTTCTTCTAGGTACAATGAGTCTCATTGGAGTATAAACATAAATATACAATGAATTGCAAACACAATCGTATTGACATCCCAACAAAATGAAATACAAACACGTCAATTATCAGAAAAATAAATACAATATCTGAAATCCACATGGACATAAATGTATTTGTGCAAGGTTAATAAGATTATTAACAAACCCAGAAAAAATAAATGTGGAACCTACAATTGTAACAAAACACACCTAATAATACAATAAAGCATGATAATGTTTCAAAAAAACTGCCCAAAACAAATTACTTTAAATAAACTCCATATTTGTAGCCCAATTAATTTCAAAGGACCACATTGTTAGGTTGGTTCTGAGCACAGTTGATGACGTTTCGACTTTAAGAAATACAGGGTTTCATCAGGACTAAACAAATAAACAGGGACATCTGAAAGAAAATACAAACAACTGAATGTAAAAACGTGCAGTAAGGAGGAAAAGAAAAAGGAGAAAAGATGGTGACCAGTCACATACCTAAAGTAAAACCCACAAACGTGCACAACACCAACTGTGTAATCATATAAACCCTACTAACAAGGGTAATCTGGTATTGTGTATGAGCCATGAAACAATCTAGTACATAACATTACTATGCCAGTGAGAAAAAGGCCTTTTAAGGCAGTAAAATAGCTTACCCTTAACGGGGGGGGATACTAATAAAAGAATCCCATCCCAACACTGTATATCAAGATACCAGTAACATATTGAGAGACCCTAGAGCTGATTAGAAAACCCAAGGTTTACCTGTGTCCCAGTATGAAATAGAGTAGCCAACATTGTCGGGCAGGCAGATATAGTAGAAACTGCCTCAATATGAAGCGCTTCATGCATAGGAAAGGATGCATTTGAATAGCGCGCAATTGTGCTTCTCACATGGCGACCTCACTGTATAAAAAAACATAGGAACCCCGGATTCGGCAATACCGTTGCTAATAAATGGGTGAAAATGCTGTGTGCATAGTCGTGCATTTCAAGGCCTGGGCCCCGACGAGTCTTAAAACAAGAAGGCCTCCCATTACAGTAACCCAGACCGGCACCACGATACGGTCATGCATTTCAACCGGAGTTTGGAACTCTGACAAATAGAGGGGCGTGGCCTTGAGGGAACGCAAGACCTCTGGGGCGTGGTGATGACGGTACCAAGTCAGCATTACAAGTAAAGCCTACAGTGCTCACCTCTCCCCTACAAATGGTGTAGTCACAAACCAAGAGAGGAAAGGAAAGTGTAAAGAAAGAGAAAATAATATATAAATAATGTTATACATAAACTGTCCCCCCAATTACAATCGTGTTCAGCAAGATTACAGCAAGCATTCCTTGGCAGTTCAGGATAAAGCAAAATAAACCAAAACCTCAATAGAACTCTTATGGTTTTTCTGTCCCCAATGCACTAATATGCTTTGGCCAAAATCCAAATATGAAGGCTGTTATCACAGGGAATATCGTAGTCCCTTAGTCCACCAAACAAGCCACATATCCACACCACTCTTCTGCTGTGTTCAGACTATGATTGATTGAGTCACAACGTTCAATCCGTTGCACTTCTCTCTTCTTGTGGATCAAAGTGATGTCACCCCTCTCACAGGATTCGTAACAAGGTCAGTTACTTGCCATTTGAAGTCATCTAGGGCCATATTTATACTTTTCGACGCACAACTGCGCCAACGCAGTTGTGCGTCAAAAAATCCAACGCCGGCTAACGCCATTCTGAAGCGCCATGCGGGCGCCATATTTTTTCAATGACGTTAGCCGGCGTTAGCCGGCGGCGCTGCCTGGTGTGCGTAAAAAAAAATGACGTACACCAGGCAGCGCCGGCGTAGGGGAATATGGAGCTTGGGCGCCAAAAAATGGGGCAAGTCAGGCTGAGGCAAAATTATCGCCTCAACCCGATTTGCGCCATTTTTTTCGACTCCCAACCCCCATTGAAATGACTCCTGTCTTAGCAAAGAGAGGAGTCATGCCCCCTTGCCCAATGACCATGCCCAGGGGACTTCTGTCCCCTGGGCATGGTCATTGGGCATAATGGCATGTAGGGGGGCACAAATCAGGCCCCCCTATGCCACAAAAAAAAAAAAATTAATACTTACCCGAACTTACCTTATGTTCCCTGGGATGGGTCCCTCCATCCTTAGGCGTCCTCCTGGGGTGGGCAAGGGTGACAGGGGGGGTCCCTGGGGGCATGGGAGGGCACCTCTGGGCTCCTTCCGAGCCCACAGGTCCCTTAACGCCTGCCCTGACCAGGTGCTAAAAAACGACGCAAAAGCGGCTGGACGTCATTTTTTTCGACCCGCCCACTCCCGGGCGACATTTTTGCCCGGGAGTGTAAATACGGCGCACATGCCTCGGAGTCACTTTTTTAGACGGGAACGCCTACCTTGCAAGTCATTAACGCAAAGTAGGTGTCCACGCTAAAAAAGGACGCAAACTCCATGGACTTTGGCGCTAGACGCATCTAATGCCAAAGTATAAATATGGAGTTAGTTTTGCGTTGGAATTGCGTAAAAAAAAACAACGCAATTCCGGCCCAAACAGAGTATAAATATGCCCCCTAGTGAGTGCCCTTTCTCCAAAAAATGTGACACCAATGGAGCAGTAGTAACAGAACACCTCATCCGGCTGCGATGCTGGCAAAAGAGGGTTTTGATCGGCTGGGATGTTTGACCAATATATATTAATGAGCAAGGACACCAGATATCATATACAACATTTTGGGGAATACAGTTGGCAAAAATCTTAAAATGACTGTAAGAGCTGTGTGTCAGATGTAAAGGCATGTGCAACACTTCCCACATCTATAATGATCCAGCACTGGGGTAAGGCTCCTTGCTGCCTCTAACATCGAGAACTCCCTTGGTTTCATGAATTTGTTTGATGAATGAGCAAGGTGATCTCTTATACTTTTGCCCTTCTTAAAAGCAAACCGATTGTTCCACTGAACCATCAATGTTTCATAAAATTTGTGCCAATTTCTTTTAATTAATTTCTGAACTTTGTTGGTTTGACACACACTAATCTCTCAACTGACGTTTTGGGGTTGGTGCATAATAGTTTGTCCCTATGGCAATACCAGGCCCATTTCATGGCTGCTCTTACAATCTTCTTATGGTAACCTCTGCCGAAAAGTCTCTTCTGTAGCATATGTGCCTCTCTAAAGTAGTCTTATTTTAGTGTGCGGTTTCTACAAGGATGTAGAATATGACAAAATGGTAGTAATCTCTAAGGGTAGTAGGCTGGGAACTTTCATAGGAGAGTAAGGTGTTCCTATAGGTAGGCTTGTGGTATAGGCTAGTGTAAAGTCTACTTTCCCTATGTTTGAAAATGAGGACTAGGAAGGCACTTTCTGAATTACTAATGGAGAAGGTGAAGCAAGGATGTTCCTGAGCCTGATGAAGATATGCTACAAATTTTTGGAGTTCCTGTTGTGTACCTGACCAGTTTAAAAAATATAATCAGTACATTGTTTCCAACACTTAATATGCATTTGGAAACTGTTGGCCGCTGACAAAACATATCTATGTTCAAAATAATCCACATAAGGTTTAGCTAGAGTAGGGAAAAAAATAGCTCCCATAGAAGTACCGGAGCATGATTGAAAATACTAGTTGTTATACCAAAGTATTTTCACTTTCATACAATATGAATAGGAGATGATAAGGTCTTTGGGAACCCATACTGGTGGAGGACGTTGGTTCAAAAGATCCTCAACAACAGTGATACTGGCCTCCTGTGGAATGTTAGTGTACAGGGAGGTAATATCTAGGGCCAGATGTATGATTCTGGCCCATTGCGATTCGGTAATTGCGATTTTTAAGAAATCGCAATTACCAACTCGCAAAGGGCCATGTATCACATTTGCGATTCGGTAATTGCGATTTCTTAAAAATCGCAAATGCAATTACCGAATCGCAAATTGCAATACTGGCTCCATTCGCAGCTATGGGCCTGTTGGCCCATAGCTGCGAATTTTTTGCATTTCCTAAATTGCGATTTCTGAACCAGAAATCGCAATTTGGGAAATGCAAAAGGCCAGAGTGCTGGGGGCCTAAGGACCACTCTCCTGCACCCCAATTTATTTATTTTTTTACCATGTAAAGTACACACATGCCAAAAGGGCATGTGTGCTTTACATATTACATTTAAAAATGCAGTTTTACCGTCATTTTGAAATTTTGCACCAGGTTACCACCTGGGTGCAGACAATGGTATTTTGCATGTGCAAAATGCCATTCTGCGAAAAATCGTAATTTGCGATTTTTTGCAGATTTGCCTTGCGACCTGGATTTTGCGAATCGCAAATTGCGATTCGCAAAATCCAGGTCGCAACGCAGAAAATCGTAATTTTTGCGATTTTCATTTTGTGGTCTGCGAATGCCTTTGATGCATTGCAGACCACGATTTTGCACTCGCAAACAGCCGATTTCGCCGTTTGCGAGTGCAAAATATTTTGATACATCTGGCCCCTAGTGTCACCAATCAATCAGTAGTTGTATCAAAAGGCATGTCTTCAGTAAGGTTCACCACGAAAGTACTGTCTCGTACATAACTATCCTGCAATGGCACATATTCATCAATAAAATAATTGATATATTTACCCAACGGATCCAGAATAGAACCACACCCAGAAAGGATTGTTCTCCCTGGGGGGTTCTGATAGTCTTTCTGAATTTTGGGTAATATAACACTGGTATTCTTGAATTCCTATTGTGTAAGAACAAGCAATCCTTCACCAAAATGTATCCTTCTTCCTGCCCTGATGAGGCAAGCTCAAGGATTTGTGCCCTAATCCCTTCCAAAGGACTAGCTATAAGTCTAACATAATATTTCACTTCTGAAATTTGTTTACATTACAGTCATTCAAGAATCTGTACCGGTTGAGACAGGCTTTGAAACAACTTGAAGGTGATGCATCTCTGGTAGTTAAACTAGCTGATAAGGGAGGGGATATTGTTCTACATGACTTTGAGAAATATAATGCAGAGATATGTAAACAAATTTAAGAAGTGAAACATTATGCAGAGAAGTCTCTCCTGTAAAATATGTGCTTCTCCAAAGCAGTCTTCTTTTAGTGTGTATTTTCTAAGAAGACAAAATAAACTGACCCAATGGTAGACCATCTTTAAGGGCTGAATTGCATAAGTATGGCAGCAAGATGCCTGTGTGAAAAGACTAGTTGCAGAGGGGCCAATGGAAGAAGAAAAAATACTATTAATAAGGAATTGTTCTGCCTTGCATTTATTAAGAATTTGAATCATTATGTATAGACTCAATTGGCTGTCAGTCTAGAAAGGGAAACATGTAACAGATAAGGGCAGTGTCCAAATTCAAGTCCCTTGAAGGATGGCCTAAGGAACTCCCAAATGCACTTAAAATACTGTTTGGCAAATGTTTGTTTCCTGTTAAAGCTCAGATGGATTGGGTCTTTCAACATATTGAATGTTGTCAGCAGACTGAAACTCTCGAGGCTTCCCATATTGCCCTTGTTTACTTACTTTTAATTAAAATTATGAAAATAAAAAAAACATAAACCTTGGTAAGTGCTTATTTAAAATATATGGAAAATAAGAATAGATATTTACAATGACACTTGGAACTACCCAGTAATTAGAATGATTGCTATTGTCAAGCTTTTCTGAGTCACATACACTGTAATTTTCAACATCACACTTTTCAAAATCTATTTTCTCTAGTTTGAAGTGAAGGCGGTGAAAAAAGGAACCAGTTTTCCACTCCTGAAAATTCATATTAAGCAAAACAAACCAATTCAGGACTGCTTTTTAAAGGCAAAGGAATACTTACCACATCAACAACCAAAGGGCACAGCTTCAGGCAGTTGCGTATTGTCTTCAAAACTTACCAACAATTATCCTCCATTGATCACCTCAAGTTCAGAAGTAATCACAGGTAGATTTTGGGCCTGAATATTAATGTTCTGCTGTCCAGTGGATGTAAAATGCATATACATTATTAATTAGAGGCTCTGAGAGTAATGGCAGATGTATGTAGGTTTGCATACATTCTGCCTTGTCCCCACACACTTTCCACTCACTGTTCTGGCAGCCTTATACACAGCCTGGCCTATACAACCCATCACTTCTTTCAGAACACAAAGTGGAGTGTGTCTCTTTTGTATCATGCAGACCAGCTTTTCTATTGTGTCTGTTGTAACAAAGACTTAACCATTAGGTCCTGATTATGATTTTGGCAAATGGGGTTACTCTGTCACAAACGTGACAGATATCCCAGCCATCGTATTAAAATCCCATTATTTCTTATGGAGATCATAATAGGGCGGACGGAATACTCGTCACATTTGTAAACTCACTCTGCTGAGTTTACAACAATAGCACTACACTAAAGTTTGTAACACAATAGCCAATGTGGTATTACTATCAGGTTATTGTTCTCCATGAAAAATATATTATTTATCTTACGTCTATTGTGGGATAAACATAATTGAAAGACTTGTCTTTAAACTAGACAAACTTAATATTTTGTAAACGTTGCTTGAATGCGATATGTGGAGGCTGAACAGAAGCAGTGATAATGACCTGCAGATTTCTGAAAAATTTCAATGAGCGTTCAAACCCTAAAAACAATATTTGGGTTCATTATGGTTTCAATGAAGGAAATAGCCTTGGTCTATAGAGCAAGTGAATATATTTTACCACGTAAGGCTTTAAATATGATTGTATAGTATTCCCTTTACTTTTTCATAAGGAGCCCTCTGCCCCGGCTGTTGAGTCTCCCAAAGTTAAAGCATACTGAAATGTTAAAAAAAATAGTTATCTTAAAAAAACGGACAAAAATATTCTTGTTATATATTATTGTAAATTAATTTTCTACATTCATTTTATTTTATATGTATATGTAGCACAAAAGAAAAATGCCACTGGTCTAATAAACTACATTTGAATTAAAGTGTTGAATAATTTTAATACATTAAATTAAATGCTCAAATATTTTTCTGAAGTGTGAATGAAAAAAAGAATTCTCATCTAAAGAAAAAAAAAGTGTTTATTATACATAAATAATTAATACAAGCGATGCATAGTATTAGTTAAAAGTAATTTTAATGCCATTTAATGTTACATTTATTTTTAAATTCAAAAACCTTTGTTGAAATATTTAATAACTGAATAATTAATTTTGTTTTAGATATTTTGTAACATCAATTTATATTGATTTAGAATTCTAACTTTTTAAAATAATTTTATTTCCCTTGGGGTTTTCTTTCAATTCCCTACCTCCGTTATTTTATTTTTGACTGCAGTAACTTTAGAAGTGAAGTTTGTGAATAGCAATGGTCTTACTCTGGTCTTACAGTGGATGTGTCTCTCTCCTTTCCTGTGCCTCTTCTCAATCCTCCCTATGTCCCTCCCATTTGGCAGTGAGTGTCTCCTGTTTTCCAGTCACTCTACTCTATCCCTCCCACATTTATTGCAATAAATGAATGCCTACATGTATGGCGATCTCCACAGTTAGGGTGAACATCCCAATACAGAAAAGATAGTAGAGGTCAAGCTGTAGACTTATGCATGGAGATCTCTGAATAGCAGTTGTAACAATTTGTGAATAGGCCCTACATTTTTACTTTGACAAAACAGAAGTAGCTATTAGTAAGAGAGCTAAAACTATTTCCCAGCCTGACTTCTCAAATTAGAGCTGGGGGTTAGTCAGAGTTTGAGAGATGCAAGACATCAAAATTGGTGGATGTCAAGCACGCCCTATTTAGAGTACATACATTTTTTCATATGTACAAAGTCAAATGAACTGTCATGGAGGCGAGGGTAGAGGGTTTGCTCATTAGAGAATATTCAATGTTGATACAAGAGACGAGAGTGGTAAGACCATAAAAAACAACAAGATTGGTTTTGGAAACATCAAGATTATGGGGTTAAAGAGGCATGCAGTGTGTTATAGTGTGAGGAAAGTACCTCAGTTGGAGAACTCTCAACTAGGATGATACTCCAAGGTGTAATTGAATGTACATTGAGGGATCGCATATCTACATAGAGGTCCAGATGTCCTTGTGACTACATATACAAGACATTTCAAAGGTTTAGCATTTTTACAGATTTATTTGCAACTCATTAGCACATAGTTTAGTGGGGATATTAGACGTTGACAGGCAAGTATTTGCACCAAACATGCATATAAGAATGCATCTATGTACTTCTATAGCGCAGATCTAGCTAAAAGGCAGCAAACAGGGTCAAAGAAAAACATAAAGTCAACAATTGAGAGGCCAAGCAGCTGATTTGGGAACTATTAATGCATACTATTCGGACTGCACATATGTCCTGAAACAAAACTATTGGTAAGATTTTAAAGCATTAAAGAAAACTCTAAAAACTACTGGACAAACAAGAACATCATCAAAAACAACTTCAGTTGAAGACCCACATGTAGAAACTACAATTCAGAAATAAAAATGTAGAAAACAGAACAATTTTACTGAAATATATGGCTATGAAAACAAATGTCAAAGAAAAAATGGAGAGTACAGAAAGGTACACATTTAGTTGTGTCCGCAGACCTCGCTTCCAAGGACTGAGCCATTTCACCACAATCTTTCTTTAAAGCACTGATCTGCTACTTCTGGACTAACTCTGACAACACAACAGATACTTGGAATGGTTATATCATGCTGATTACTACAGGTCAATCTGCCGCTTGAGAGGACATGTTAAGCCATTTACAATGACTGACCTGCAATGCTTCCTCTTCTATTCATGCGACAATGGGCCCATGCCATTGTAGGATATATAATAGCTCGTTGTATAATGCTAATTCCTATAGATTATTTGCTGCTCTTCCTGGGAATCCAGAGCTAACAGAAAAATGCCCATTTCTATGGGTAGCACCTCTATTATAAAGTGTGGACTACAATAATTGCTTTAAGGTTCACTCAAAGGACCTATCCTTCATTGACCCAAGTCAGCTAGGGGAAGATTTACTTAGACTTTGGACTGGCACAAACTGAAGCAAAATAATGAAATGTGACAAAGTCTTGAAATGGAACTTACTTTCCAGTATAAGTAAATTTAGCACTGGAAAGGTGTCCTTAGCTCAGAGCAAGTGGTATCTTGTTCTGTTTTACTTCAAGGGAAATTACATGGGTTTGAAATGGGTGTATCACCTCCAACACCCACACTTTTGACACAAAGCCAGATATAATAACTTAGTCAGACTGGGCTTTGCTTCCTTGATGCAGTTGCTAAATTGTAGAAATGTTTTTAGTTCCCAAAACATTTTATAAATAGCTCATGTAGCATGCATCCAAGGCTTGGTATGTGTTAAAATATGTCTAGGTATAGGATTTTCTACTACAATTGTATGCTTCCAGTGCAAATTATATGCTAGACATCACACACACACACACCTCTGAACATGAAGTAAAACTTGGGTGTGGCATTAGCTAACCTGTTTCTGCCTCAGCCCAGGAGATGAGGGCAGCAGCAGGCCTTTTCTGAGGTCTGACCATGAGACAGCTTATAGTTTTTTTTTTTTAAACCATATAAAATTTTCACAATAATAGTACATAGAAAGGGGACGTTAGGCTATTTTCCTTAAGGCATTGTGCATTTGGGGGCATATTTATAATGCCCTAGCGCCACCTTGCGCCACATTAACGGCATTAATAACGAGGCCAAAATCCCCGCCCTGTATTTATAAGGTGGTGCAAAGCATGCATTGCGCCACTCTGTAACCATTTGCGCTCCATTATGCCTGCACCAGGCATAATGTATGCAAAGGGGGCGTTCCCCCCTTAGGGGAGCTAGATAAACAGCGTAAGGAAATCTATGAGAGCAGGCATAAAAAGGGGGTTTATACTCTTTAGAATGGGGTTTTATGTACTCTGCAGGAGTAGCGCCAATATTTTGGCTCTACTCCTGGAGAGTATATCAATAGCGTCATGAGAAATGAAGCTATTGCCCCCTACCCTGCCCCATGGTGCACCGTATTTTAAATACGACACACACATGGTGGCAGTAAGGGGGTGCTAAGGGGCGCAGGGAAAGTGGCGCTGCACTCAGTGCAGCGCCACTTTCCATAAAGCTGCCCCTCAGTGTTTAATTTAAATGCAGGATCTAGTCGTACAACAGCATACATACTATGCGACAGTTGGTCAGCCCAAGTCTGCTGTAGACTTATTGGCATAGTCAGTCTCTTCCTGCATGAAGGTCATTCACTATTTGGGACCTCGAGGACTGTAAGTGATGGCATTTTAGCTGTTTACTTTCCTGGTCACCTCTTCATGGTCTCCTCCCAATGAGGAGTGCACTGAAAGGTGAAGTAACTCTTGAAGCCACTGCAAGACTGCACCACACCCATCTTCATGAAGCAGCATTGTGTAGGTTTTCTCGGAGATCTCTGTTTGTTTCATTGTTCCTCAGTTCCTCACTTCCGGTGACACTACTTGACTGTTGCTTGCCTTCTGCAGAACTGCACCACCTACCATCCTCTTCATGCAGCCCAGGGTATTATTTATTGGGTCCTTTTGTTTTGCTCTTTATATACTTTAACTATCGCAGATGTGAACATATGTTTAATTAATAAAAATAATGCTTGATTTAAATGTGCTTTAGTTAGCATAATCGGGATTCAGTTGACATGATAGGCCAGAGTCAGTCTGGGTTAACATTCTTTTTATAGAGACAGAATGAAAATGAATTTTTAAAATGACCTTAATGAGTTTCCTACGAGCATGTTTCTTTTCCAATTCTTTCCATTTCACAAAATAAGCTAAACAGAATTAATTTCAGGCTGCTGCTCTTTTGTCCAGCTGAAATGTATTAACTCGTATTCATCCAGAAAGAAGCCATTTGCCGAATGTTCCTGTAGTTGCAAACATTCAACACTCTGTACCTGAGTCTGCTTTCTTTTTTAACTCTTTTTTAGTTAGGTATTGTTGTGAATAGTGTATCATAGTGCTCAGACATTAAACACAGCAGATACTGATGACTTTGTACATATGCATCAAAGTGTGAATCAAAAACAAGTTAACTCTTCATCATATCACTAGTTCTGTAGATTAATTTTTCAACATTACTGGATGTCTAGTGTGCGCGCAAGAAATACGGATTTATTGACACATGTTCAAAGGTAAAATATTTTGCCATGACAACAATGTTAGAACTGGTCTGCACCTGTTGTCAAAGGTCAGGGGATATTGTTGCAGTATTCTTCATTGTGCAATTGTATGTATCGCGTAAAGCTTCTTGGAATTCTGCCTGAAGGGTGTCCCAGGCAGTCGCTATAGGATATTGGCGTAGCCCCCTTAGTGTCTTGTTGGTGGAAGGCTCTGCTTTCGGACAGTGCCCATGTACTCATAGAGAGTACCCAGCCCACCAGAGTGGGGGGGGACTAGGAGATTCTCATTTGCGCGTGATCTGTCATTTAGCCAACAGCATAGCCAGGTTGATGAACCGAGCAGAAGCCCTGATACTCTTGGTGCGACACAACTGGCCCAAACGTCAAGCCCCTGAATTATGTAATGTTGTGTATCCTGTGCATCTGTCTAGGCGAGTTGTAACTGCACGCCAGTACTGGGAGAGCAGCGGACATGCTCAAGACGTGTAAGAAGTCCACATCCATTGTGTGACAACATGGGCAGGCTTTGTCAGTGAGCTGAATGTATCTGTTGATTTTGTGAGAGGTGACGTATGCCCTGTGCAGCACGTAGCATTGTATAAGGTGAAAGTGGACATTGCGGGGCACTAGGGGAGGGTGCTCAACAATGCACTGCCACTCCTGGTCAGTGTGTGGTCAACCCAGGTTGGTGTCCCAATGCTGTTGTAATGTGGTCAGGGAGGTAACAGTGTGAGTGTGCAGGGAGCTTGCAAGCCAGTGAACCAGATGGTGGCTGTCATTCAACACATGCATCTATTGTATTGTTAAGTGCATGTCTGGTTCCTGTTGTATGCCACCACAGCATGCTGTCAGAGATCGAGTTATAGAAATGTACAGTAGGAACTGTCCTAGGGGTAGCCAAGCTGCTGCCAGGAGCTCCTCCACTGGCTGGAGTACCCGATCACTGAATAGATTACCCAGAATGTGTATCCCGGCCTCTTGCCAATTGCCTAGCTCCTGACCCAATGTGAACTCTGAGGCACGTGGCATAACCAAGAGCAGGAGGCCTGGTGCTTATGACCTCACTGATTGCGTAAGGAAGAAGCATTGGCAGGCCACGCATAGCAGGGTAGGCTGTGGCATAGGTATCCTAGAGTGTATGGGTGAAATCAGCATAATACCTGGGGCACATCCCACATGGGAGGAACTGAAGCTGTGTCTTCCAGTTGTTAGCCATCCAACCAGCAGACTACCAATTCGAACTGGTAGGTCAGGTAGTATTGTTCAAAATTTGGTACTCCCAGGCCCCCTGATCCAGTAGAAGATAGAGTTTGGTTAGAATCATTCGGTAGCATCATGTGTGCCAAATATAGTGTCCCATGGATCATTCCAATTAACGTAAAAATGGTTTGTAATGTAGAGTGTGAATCAAGCAAAGAAGTAGAGGAGAAGCGGTAACATGACTATTTTGACTAGGGCTATGCGTCTTATCACAGAGAACGGCAAGGCCTGCCAGAATACCATTTGCATGCATAAGTTGGCAACTGCCCGGCCCAAATTACCGTCCATGATATCTGTCGGAAAGTGGTATGTATGGATTCCCAGATAATGGAATGTGTTAAAACCCCACATTAGGGGGATGTTATTTATCTAGAGAATAGGATCAGGTGTAGAGGCCACAAAGAGAAAACGACTCACTCTAAAGCCAGATACCTCAGCAAACCCTGCAAGTGTGTGTGCTATATATAAGAGCATACCATCAGCAGAAAGAGATACACATGCTTCCCATCCCTCAGAAGGAGTCCCTATGATAGGTCTCACAGAATGTGTCCTATTGGTTCCACCACCAATTAAAATAGCAGCAAGGACAAAAGGCAACCCTGACGAGTACCGCTATGGATCCCTTTAGTGTCCAAGATTAATTCACTCATCTTGAACCTGACTGTCAGGTTGTGTACAGTAATCGGACCAGTTGGATGGATTGTGCCCCCAAGCTATATTGAGGCAGCACCTCAAAGAGGTAAGCCCACTCCAGAGATTCAAAGGCCTTCTCCAGGTCAAGGACCAAACACCTGGAGTTACTATTTACCTGAGTCTGCTAAGCAGTTACATGTTCTATTGTTTTTATTTCTTGTCCAAATGATATATTACTGCTTTCATTTCCTCTGTACACCTTATTATAATTGTGCATGTAGGGTGTTCCTCAATGTTTCTTATTTGATGTATTGTATTTTCTTCGAAAGATATTGGTTCATGTGAATGTAACTTTATTAATACATCCCTATGATGTCAGATCTCACATATCAAGTATGGTTTTCATTGCATAAAGCCTACTAAATGTGCTCTTTTTGAGAGCTGTGCCAGACGTTTTGCTCACTTGCTCAAAGACAGACTCCACAGTAGCCTGTCTCTTGATTTACACTTATTCTTTTCTTACCTTTCAAGCTGAGCAATCTCAAGCTGAGCAATCTCTAGGTCATGTGCTTGCTGATTTATTCTTGGCTATTTACTTGCTTTGGTGGTCGACTTTAAGTTGAATACTCTTACAATTTTAGTTTTGATGCATCATTGATGCTGACTTTAATTTGTCTAACTACTTTTTGGCGTTTGTAATGATTCTTAAATTTAAATAAACCTTTATTGTTCTCACTTGTCAATATCCGAAGAAACTCACTACTGTCACTCACTACTGTAAGGCGATTTATTAATAAAAGTAGTGATACTCAGTAGTTCTGACTCAGCATCTCTTTCAACAGCCTTGTTGAACCTGCGTTTGTCCACATTCCTCTGGCCAACCTTCAGTCAGTCCCATTTCATTCAGTATGTTGCAAGCTGCTGATAAAGAAGCTGCTAGTTTATTCTTTTAGAAAGTAAGACGTCTCCGCAAGTTCTTCTCCGGTTTCACTTAATTTACTATGGTCATTGTGAAACTTGTTGGAGAAAACTGTTTAGCTATGTAAACAGCCATGCTCTTTGGACAACATATGGATAACATGCACACACTGCTCTTTATCTACTTTTGGGACTTTTTTACTTTTAAAACAGGTGACTGATAAGAATTGCCAAGTCCTTCTTTCGTTTCATTGTTCTGATATTTTTTACTGAGCACCTGTGTTACAGTGTGCTTCGTGACCACATCTCCAACAGCAGATGGTGTTATTTATCTACACGCTACCCTTCTTCCCCTTTTGGACGTCTTCACCCCTTTGGCACTCTCACTTGTGGCTGTCATGCAGTGTGGTGAAAGCTGCTGTTAGAGATTGGCGCCACATTCTTCATTACACAAAATGGTGTGCTTCTGTGTGTTCTTCATTAGTTCTATGTCATTTATTCTGGGCCTTGCAATAGTTGTTGAACTGGAGAATATGGGGGTTATTACAACTTTGGAGGAGGTGTTAATCCGTCCCAAAAGTGACGGTAAAGTGACGGATATACCACCAGCCGTATTACGAGTCCATTATATCCTATGGAACTCACAATACGGCTGGTGGTATATCCGTCACTTTACCGTCACTTTTGGGACGGATTAATACCTCCTCCAAAGTTGTAATAACCCCCTATATTTGAGATAACTATAACACCTTTTCATTTGCATTAAACAATAATACATTCATGCACGCCTATTTATCTCCCCCTATAAATTACTAATACATCGCTAACTTAACTGATAACAATGGTTACTATTCAGTGTAATCTTTAGAATCTACTGGTATTGAACCATCCTCCATGTACACCACTCTGACACACTTCAGGGCAAATTTAAGAAAAGTGGTGCTGCACCCAGTTTAGCACCACTTTCTTTGCGCCTCCTAGCACCACACTAACGCCAACATGTGTGCGCCATGTTTAAAATAAGTTGCGCCATGGCGCAGGGTAGGGGGCAATAGCATCTGAATTTTTTATGCTATTGATGTAGTTACTGTTCAAGGTCAGCACCAAAATTTTGGTGCTGACCCTGAACAGTACGTAGGGGCCCATTGTAACCAATGGCATGCCCCCTTTTGATTCCTGCTCTGAGCAGGCATTAAAAATGCCAAACAAATGACGCCAAGAAATCTTTTAGATTTGTTTACACCATTTTTTTCGTCCCTCCTAGCGGCCTGGTGCAGGCATAATGTGGCGCAAGGGGATACAAAGTGGCACAATGCAAGCACTTTGTAAATCTGGCACAGCATTTTTGCGATAATATTGCCATATTAGCATAAAGAAATTATGCTATTGTGGCGCTATTATGGCACAAGGGGCACTTAAATCTGCCCCTCCGTTTTCTATCACGCTTTGTACAAAGCCAGAAAATTAAGGTAAACATACATTATTAGTTTGCCCATTACAGTTCTCTACAGACCTAGTCCACACACAAATTTCAAGATTATTGTTATTAAATGTTAAGCTTATAATGTATTTATGGAAGAGTGAGAGAACAACTGGACTTGAACGTAACACTTTGTACAGTGGAAGCATTTTGTATTGAAGATACAATACCTCATCCCATAGTGAGTAGAAAATGCAAATTTTCTTTCCTCTTAAGTTACAGCTGTGTTCTGTGATCCTAATGTGTGTGCGTAGCCCCTGTTCTCAACATGCAAATTAACTTAAAATGTCTATATAGCAGTACCTTTCAAGGGGCAAAATGTCTGTAATCTGTTTAGGGAAGCAAACGCCCCAGAATTGCCCAGACGTGCAGAATAAAGTCGTTAATCAAAGTCAGAGAAGCACATCAGCCAAGGTTAAGCCGGCTCCTGTGGCCCATCAGCGTGTGGAAGGAATATTGTTTTCTTTTGATACTTCCTTGGAGTTTGCACAGTTCAATAAACCAGTTCTTAATATGGACCCTTTTCTTTTCAAATCCCATTGCCTATTGAAAATGATTCCATCACAGGTCTCCGAGCATTTCTCTGGCCCCACCCCCTTGGGATAACACAAACTGAAGCTTATGCAGTCTTCGTTTTCATTTGCCTTGTGGAATTTTTAATCTTGTTTATCATAATAATAAAGGACTACATGTCCCTGAATACAAAAGAAACCAGACTTCAGTTGCTTGTGTGTGTTGGAGACATGTTTGTCCTTGACTAGTGAAAGCGTTTTAAATACTACAAAATCCACAAGCCTCTGAAATGCTGGTCTGTATTTGCAGTCATTATGTAGGTGTTTAGTATTCGACAGCCTAGTCCTGTGTTTTTGGATGCTGTACTTTAGTTCTCCACTGTCCATTATCAATGCCTACATTTAGTCCTACTCTTGTGTGTGTGGCCGTCCCTATTTTTGTTTCTAAAAATACGGTCACCCTAAATCTGTGTTAATATGTTGGCTGTGATGTGAGATGACCGGCACATAGAACACTGCTCAGGTCCCTTTATGTACATGTTTCATTGGAGGCACAGAATACTAAACAGTGCCATCTGCTGGGAGACATTAACGTATCTCAGAAATCTCAACAACAAAAAATCTGTGCCCTTCCTTCTGTTTATCCACTTCTTCGTGTGCGGTAACTATCAGAATCTGTGTTCAAGTGCGGTGTACATCTCGTCCCATATCACCTTGATCTTTCTTGCTGACCTACACCCCTTCGCTCACTTATTTATTCACAAATCCAGTCATTTATCCACGCACATTCACTCACTCAAGGCCAATGGCCAGACCAATTAGCTCCGGAATTGCGTGTTATGAGTATGGCCCAGCGCTGCTTTCTTCAATTGTGCAACGCAGCACAACATTTGGTTAATAAATTTGCCCCCTTCTCCCTGAGCACCTAGGGCCGGATTTAGTGGCCTTTCATGCAACAGAACGCAGCAAAGTGACTTGCTGCTCTGCGAGAAAAGGATATAGCAGCACCATAGCTACTACAACATGGTGCATTTCTGCTCTCGTATATCGCTAGCATACGCCAAGCAGTCTATTGCCAAAATAGCACCCTTGCACCATGTTGCAGTGGGTGCCTGAGCTACAGGCGGGAATGTGTTTGTGCATGAAGGGATATCTTCCTACACCAAAACAATCCTTAGAAGCATATTCCTCTTTCAGTGTGTGCAGCAAAATGCATAACACAGAAAAAATGAAATTTCTCCTCTTTCCGCCAGCCTTGGATAGGGACACCGTTCTGATACAAACCCAGGTTCGCTGCCTCTAGTATCTCTGGGTTTGTGCCAAAATCCATGGGTGAATGCTTGGAAATGCTCATGCTCCACCCATGGAACTCCTCCCCCATGCAAGATAACAGCAAGACAGTGCTATGCTTAGCACTGCATTACGTTTTTTTTTTACTAATTCACGCAGATGGGGAATTACATGACTTAGTACATCCCCGAAATACAATTTTTGTCAGTCTGCCTTAAAAAAATGATTCAGCCCGACACAAAGCTGTGCCCTAATGGTTACCCATCCTACCACTCTCTACCTTACAAATACATAGAGGCTGTGACAAACGCATAATAAAATCACATCTCTAGTCCTCAGACGTCATGTTACCCACAAAGACCTACCACCTTGGAGTAGCGTGCCACCTGTCCGCCAAGAGTCCCCATCGGCTCTTCCGGGGTGCAGAGCTGCAGTTACAATATCATACAATTGAGGCACCCCCTCTATTACTCGCGGCGGGAATAACATGCATTAACTGCCTGAGCCCCATTTCTGCAGTAACCAACACCCGAAAATGACACATGCGGGTAGACAAAGAAAACGCACCGTAGCACATTTAAAGCGACATTACAGTGTATATTTGATTCAGTGAGGGGTTCAAGAACGGGTCTTCCAAGAAGCGTCAGGTTCATCAGTCTACCACTTGTTAGTGTTAGCTTCTTGCCAACCCCGAAGCTGACAGCAAATCACAAAGTTCCGTCTATTGCAGCCAACTTTTTTTTCCGCTTGGGCTTTAAAACAGATTTTGTTTTCAGTGTATGGACTGTCGTATTACAGTAATGTACAGTGACTTCCAGCGCACTGAGGTCGCGCCAGGGGATGCACATATCAGGTATAGCAAAATAACTGCACACATAAGCACATATAAAATGTGACAAATACATAATAAACCGTAATTTTTTTTTTAATGAAAGATACTTGGAGAGTTGTTTAATTTACTTATAACACACATGGGGAGCCCAGATCAGGGGTTCTGTGTCTATGGCTGTTTGGTTCCGGTGACTGCTACGGAAACTGCAACCACCGTGACGTGACCACCCCTTATGGTTTCTCTTCAAAGGATATTGCTGAATCAGGGGAAGCAGAAAAACAATTCAGTTCAAACCGAGGACAATCCCCAGAAAACGATCCCTATAAATGGAAGCTTTCCATTTTTGGGTGAGTTGTTTTTTGAATGTGAAAGCTCAACTTATCTCTAGAACATTTACAATGATGTGAACATGAATTTTAAATGATGTTATACAGAAACCGTTCCCCAATGGTCGACCTAAATCACTTACCTTCATTACTTCAAAAAGACCTGAGAGAGCATAACCTGGCTGTGCCATTATGGGGGTTATTCTAATTCTGGAGGAGGTGTTAATCCGTCCCAAAAGTGACGGAAAAGTGACGGATTTACCACCAGCCATATTACGAGTCCATTATATCCTATGGAACTCGTAATACGGCTGGTGGTATATCCGTCACTTTACCGTCACTTTTGGGACGGATTAACACCTCCTCCAAAGTTAGAATAACCCCCTATGGCGGTCATTCTGACCCTGGCGGTCAAAGACCGCCAGGGCCACCGACCACGGGAGCACCGCCAACAGGCTGGCGGTGCTCCAATGAGCATTCTGACCGCGGCGGTTCAGCCGCGGTCAGAAGCGGAAAGTCAGCGGTCTCCCGCTGACTTTCCGCTGCTCTTTGGAATCCTCCATGGCTGCGGAGCGCGCTCCGCAGCCATGAGGATTCTGACCCCCCCTACCGCCATCCAGTTCATGGCGGGAAAGCCGCCATGAACAGGATGGCGGTAGGGGGGGTCGCGGGGCCCCTGGGGGCCCCTGCCGTGCCCATGCCAATGGCATGGGCACGGCAGGGGCCCCCGTAAGAGGGCCCCGAAAAGTATTTCAGTGTCTGCCTTGCAGACACTGAAATACGCGACGGGTGCCACTGCACCCGTCGCACCTTCCCACTCCGCCGGCTCGATTACGAGCCGGCATCCTCGTGGGAAGGTCGTTTTCCCCTGGGCTGGCGGGCGGTTTTACTGGAACCGCCCGCCAGCCCAGGGGAAAACTCGTAATACCCGCCGCGGTCTTTTGACCGCGGCGCGGTAATTTGGAGGGCGGGATCCTGGCGGGCGGCCTCCGCCGCCCGCCAGGGTCATAATGAGGCCCTATGTCTCTTAAAACATGAAATTAAGGGGTGGCTGTTTTCTCAACATAATACGAAAATGCTTCTCATTTAAGCTTGTTGCACCAATTTCATACACATGCACAAATGAAATAATGTTTCCTGTATGTCATTTTTAATCATTGTTTGAAAAATGTTTGTAATAGTATTTTAAGCACTATTATACTTTGTAATCATTTTATATTCAGCATAAGATGTACAGAAACCTTTTATTTCGAAAGTGTACTTGTGCATGTTTAGCTTGACTGGAGTGAAGGCCCACATTTTTCCTGTGTTTTAATTTCAATGTGAAGTTTGCTTTTTGCATGTGTTTTTGAGGCTACAGGTGCCAAGACTAATAAGGAGCCTATTGTGTGTTGGAGATAAGAAAGTCTGGCATAAGGTTACAAAGATGGAAAGTGTATCCTGAATTGGCAGTTATCATTTTGAAATTCCTGTGCCTGAGGCTGCACTAAGGCCACATAGAAGAAACTTAAAGTAGATACTGCTATCAATTATTAGTTTGATTTATGACTTTGGGGGTGATTCTGACCCCGGCGGTCTTAGACCGCCGGGGCCAGGGTCGGCGGGAGCACCGCCGACAGGCCGGCGGTGCCCCGCAGGGCATTCTGACCGCGGTGCTTTGGCCGCGGTCAGTGCAGGAAAACCGGCGGTCTCCCGCCGGTTTTCCGCTGCCCCTAAGAATCCTCCAAGGCGGCGCAGCTCGCTGCGCCGCCGAGGGGATTCTGACCCCCCCCTACCGCCATCCTGTTCATGGCGGGAAAGCCGCCATGAACAGGATGGCGGTAGGGGGGGTCGCGGGGCCCCTGGGGGCCCCTGCCGTGCCCATGCCAATGGCATGGGCACGGCAGGGGCCCCCGTAAGAGGGCCCCGCAAAGTATTTCAGTGTCTGCCTTGCAGACACTGAAATACGCGACAGGTGCCACTGCACCCGTCGCACCTTCCCACTCCGCCGGCTCGATTACGAGCCGGCATCCTCGTGGGAAGGGAGTTTTTCCCTGGGCTGGCGGGCGGTCTTTTGGAGACCTCCCGCCAGCCCAGGGAAAAACTCATAATACCCTCCGCGGTCTTCTGACCGCGGAGCGGTATAATGGAGGGCGGAATTCTGGCGGGCGGCCTCCGCCGCCCGCCAGAATCAGAATCACCCCCTTTGTTTTTCAGAAGAAGAGTTCAACAGGATATCATCTTTGAAAGGACTGAGATTTGTATGGTTTAGTTAGGCAAAGGTTCAGACCTCTTTATTCCCTTGAACAGAGCAGACCTATTTGTGGAATAGATCTACATTCTTGGAGATTCAGCAGCTTTATGCTGCACACACCTCTCTTGACAGAATCTTTTCCAGCAATTCATTCATGCTGACCTTTCTCTGAAACCCTTTTAAAAAATAGAATAATTAGGAATCTAGATTCAATGGCTGGGCAGCTGAATTCGATTTTGGATTTTAAACTTCAAATGCTTTTCTTGATTTTCTGCATTGTTGCTATTGAGATATTGGTATTTCATACACTAATTTGATTTACTATTGTGAGATGTTTTAACTCTCTTTTAGTGATTCTATATAGCCATACCATGGTTTGAGACTCATTTATGTAAGTTTGACTTTGAATTTGTAAATAAGCCCCTTGAAACTTTAAGTTGGTCACCGAGATTGAATGTGTGACCATTTGGTTGCACTGTAATTGATCTTAGTTAATTTGATGTGAGTCTCTTCACCCCTTTGAGCAGAGATGGAAAGATTCATTGAGTCAATAGTTGCATGTATAGTTCAAGCTGGATCCAATGGTAGAGACAAGAATGGTTCTCTTTCTAAAGTGAGGATTGCGATGGTAGCAGTTCCATGGAGCAAAGAGTGCAGCGCTCCTCATCTTGCCACCAGACAGCACGGACAGCCGGGGTGATGAGTCAGGACAAACAAGCCGACAGTGCCAGTGTTTCTGCTGGACACATTATCAAGTTGCACACCGCCAATGTGACCATGGTGGTCTAACCTCCACATTCCAGTAGGCAGAAATGGAGAGTAGAAAGGGAGCAACTCACCTGCAGGAAGAGTTACAAGTCCTGTGTCGCCATGGCACCTATCAGACTAGTTCTGTTGCTGCTGCTGCTCATCAAAGTGCCCAAATTCCACGTCACCATGGACGCAACCGATGGTAAGAACACACATCTACCTGTGTCATTACACTCAACAACAGATCGCTGTGCCATCATCCACATGATATGGGGTCACGCTACAGGCACCAAGTACACGTGTCATTGTGTCTACAGTCATAGTCATTCAGGAATAATGACACATTCACAGCCATCCAATGTCCAATTTGCGAAGGTCATTGACACTGCACCACCACCCTCCACAAAAAACATGTCTACCCATCTCAGGCACAGGGACAGTGAAGTGTACAGAACATTATGTCACACAACAGCAACACCAGAGCCACTTCACATGTAATTGAAATGACACTCACCATTGATCACATGCCATGGACTGTTACCGGATTGAAGACACATCTGTATGGATGTATCATTTTACACAAACACCCCCTCCCATGAAACAGCCCTGCAATGGACCCACACGTCACCCACATTGCAACACAATGGAAGGTCAGTGGAATGCACAATAGTTTGAGAGACAAATATCCAAATCTCACAGTGCAAGCAATACCTGCACAATAGCTATGGGGGTATAGGAGCAGTCATGGAAGAAGACTGCTCTAGTACCCATTTCACTTTGCACATGCCTTTAAAACAACATTTGCACAGGAACCGACCCTTCAGATATCTCAGGGACAAACAATAGTAGAGCCAAGTGTCATGCCTCTCTGCATAATATGTAAGTGCAAGTAAAGAAAGCACATACAGCAGCAACAGCATAGGTCATACATCTAGAGGAAGTAGCTGCAAAGTACACACATCAAATGGACACATGCTCAATCAAATGCTAAGGAAGCTAGCACAATCGAACACCCTCCATATGTGGACAAACACAACTCTA
The DNA here is from genome assembly GCF_031143425.1 of Pleurodeles waltl. Classification (NCBI taxonomy): domain Eukaryota; kingdom Metazoa; phylum Chordata; class Amphibia; order Caudata; family Salamandridae; genus Pleurodeles; species Pleurodeles waltl. Next base: position 921,680,836 of record NC_090443.1, on the reverse strand, counting down.
GCTCCCACACATGAAACAAATGTACAATCCATACCAGGGGGACAAGTCTAACACCATACGTGGTCACATTGGACAAAGCAAGATGAAACACTTACCATAACAAACATAACACAATGCAATGACACTTCAATTGGATTACAACCCACATTTCCATACAGTCAATATCAACCTTTGTCTTGGGGGCCCCAGCACTGCCCACAAAGTTAAATATTTCAAGCAACAGGAAATGGATCAGCAATCAGGGTGAAAACACCCAATTGTGGGCATACAACACAAATTACTCAGGAACAACAGACATGTAGAAAAGTAATTGCAGGACAAATGTGTGCCCAAAAAAACAACTTGGGTTTACTATATCCAAATGATCTAGAACAAAGGCCATTGACCAGTCCATATAGGTCCATGCACATTACTGTGCCCACCCTTGATTCCAATCACTTCCAGGGAACCTCCACAGGAAGGGGCATCAAGTGGTCAGGCAAGCACCGCAGGGATCATCCTTGGGTGGTGTAGGATTTGGGATGGCTGAGTTTGGGAGGGTGGGGCTTTTTCTTTGGAGGGGTGGGCTTCTTCTTAAGGGGAGGGGTATGTGTGCTTTCAGGGGGCAGGTGTGACAGGGAAGGACTTTGATTGAGCCTCTTTGGAGGGGGTTTGAAGGGAACAGGGAAAAGGTTAAGCTCAAAAAGGAAACTCTTTTTGGGAAAAAGGGTAGGGTCATCAAAAGGGGTTGGGGAGTTGGAGGTTGAGGGAGTGTTCATCTTGTGTGTGGGTGTAGATGCCATGGGTGTGTGTATATGTGAGGTATGCTTCTGTTTGGGCGGTGTCTGTTGCATGTGGGAGCTGGGGCATTTGCGTGTCTTGTGGGGCTCGGAGGTGGAGGTGCTGACTGATGTGGGAGTGGTGGATATGTGTGTTAGTTGGTGTGGTGTTTGTGGGTATGCTGGATGATGTGGGTATGTCTGTGTGTGTTGGAGTGGAGTATGTGGGTTTGGTGGATGTGGCAGATGTGTCTGTGTGTGTTGGGGTGGTGTCTTTGGGTATGGATGATATGGTGGATGTGTCTGTGTGTGTTGTTGTGGTGTCGGCAGGCATGGCCGAAGTGGTAGATGTGTCTGTGAGTGTTGTGCTGGTGTCTGCAGGTATGCTGGATGTGGTATGTGGGTCAATAGGAGTGGTGGTGTGTCTGGTGAAGTCATGGCTGATGTGGTGTTTGTGGGTGAATGTTAAGTGCTTGTGTGCCAGTGTGCTTTGTGGTGTTTGTGTCAATGTGTGCTGCTTGTATGTGTTGAAGTAGGTGTGTGCGGATCTGTCTGTGTGCTTGCAACAGGTAGGGGAACAGGGGTTTTAGACTGGGAAGAGGGAAGAGTGGGAGGAATGTGGGGGGTGATTGGCTGCTATCAGTGAGGAGGTCAGAGACTGAAAAAATCTCTGTGGGCTAGACATGGCACTATGAATACCTTCCAGGAAAGTATTGGTCTGCTGAAGTTGGCTGCTCAACCCCTGGATGGCATTCACATTGACAGTCTGCCCCACAGAGATACTCCTCAGGAGATCAATAGCCTCCTCACTCAGGGCAGCAGGGGTAACAGTGGCTGGGGAGAGGTGCCTACAGAAAAAGAGACTCCCACCCTCTTGGGTGAGCGGGCATGGCCAACTGGGTGGGGAGCATCTGGGATGGTGGTGATAGAACTGGGGCTGACAGACAAAGATGGTAGAGGAGCAGGTCCTGATGAGTCCACCACCACTAGGGAGTGGCCACTGAAGTTAGAATCCGATGATGGCAATGTTGATCCTATCTCCTCCATGGTACTCCTTCACCCTCCGGGCCACTAAGTCCCTCCATGTCGGTGGTATTATGACTGGAGGTACCATGGCCAGATGCTTCCCCACTTGCTTGTGCCCTGTCTCTCTGCCTTGCCTTGGTGGATTCTGCAAATACAAAGAGAAAAAGGGTCACCACATGTTCCTGATCACACTTGAACAACAGCTGTGATTAGCAAACATTACCATGAAGCTAAGTAGGCCCCAGCAACAAACTACATCAAAGTGCCTCCTACATGTACCATACAATATGCATGCATGCCATCTGAACTGTCAACAGTTGCCCACATGAAAACCTCAATATCAGACAACTACAGTTGCATGGCTGAAGTTGTGCAATCACAGTAACCATTGAACAAGTAGGAGACCACAACACCTTCTAGGTTTTGCCTCATGGAGCAAACCTCAGTTACCTGTTGTCATACAACAGCAGGCCAATGTTAATTTCCACAAATTCCACACAAGGTCATGCAGCCATCTATTTGTCACATACACAATAATACAACAATAGGAAATGATGCTCTTAGATCCTGGCATGTTTCTGAAAAAAGTACAGTAGCCTGAAGAAGGTGACATGGAAATATGGAAAAACTCATGTCACACTAGAAACATATCAACAATGTATACTTCACCATGTATAATTTGTCCTCATGAAGTTATGGAGATAGTACTGATGTTGCTCAGATATACTACACATTAAGCATGGAAATATAAACTGTTAACAAAATGTGAAATTGTCAAGATGTGTTTGTAACATTCACAACTAAATGAATATACAAGTCCCCAGGAAATCGCCACTACTGTCTGGTACCCCTCACAGTGATATGCTCTGATTGCATCACTAGAAGCCATCAGTCCTTTGTATGTTGGAGAGGCCCAGAGATTTGTAAGTACTTGTAGAATTCAATCACCATGTTGCCCAATGGGAAGCTAAATCACTGTCTCCATTTTGGTCCTGCAAACTCAGATGTCTGAGATGAATGGTTGTACACACCCACATGTGATTCCAACATAACTGCAAGTCACTCCATGACCCATGCCAACAATCAGGTAACTAACATTCCCCATTACACATGTGAAATGCACATTTCCACATGATGCCACATCAATGGCATAGAAATGCACATTGTGTGTAAAAACGCAAGCCTTACCTGTCATGTCCCTAACTGTTAGTGCAGGTGTACATGCCAAATGACATGCAATGATGTGTGAGGGTTTGTATGAGCCACCACTCAATGGTGGAATACTCCTGTCTGTGGCCCCGCATGAAATGTAGCCCCATCACATATGCCCAATACCAAACACAGGTTGGCATGCATAAATGTGAGGGAATATCCCATGAACACAGGTAGACCATGCATGAAACACCAGTGTACTCTTTTTGTCAAAAGAGAAAGGGACACATGATAACATGTAGGCACAAGGAATGTTGGCACCAGTCACGGCAAACAAATCATGTCAATGGGCATTCCCCACTTACCAAGGGAATCTATTGATCTGTTAAAGCACACAAAGAACAGTGTATGCTCTGTCACATGTATGATGGCCACCTTCACATGACAGACAGTAGTAAGGCACCAGCACTCATCACACACTGAAGACAAGTAGCCTCTGGGGGAGGGGGGCATATGTCAATTTACTCACTTGGGCAGACACATGAATGAGGAACGTGAACCATCACTTCTTTTTCTTTGGGCCATAACACTGAGGAGTAGTGTTCTATTGTGTAGACTTTAGACCCAACATCAAACATTACTTGATTAAGCAATGTACACAGTTACTCATCTAGGGCCAGATGTACAAACCGTTTTGCATGGCGCAAGCTGCGATTTATGCCATGCAAAACGGGCATCGCAATGCACATTCCCATTTTGCGAGCCGGTGACTCGCAAAATGGGAATGCGACTCGCAAATAGGAAGGGGACTTGCACCGCGATGCAGAATTGCTTTGTGACCGCGAAAGCGGTCGCAAAGCAATTCGCAGTTAGCACCCACGTGAAGTGGGTGCTAACTCATTTGCAAAAGAGAAGGGGTCCCCATGGGACCCTTTCCCCTTTGTGAATGTCGCAAAAAATGTTTTTTCAGAACAGGCAGTGGTCCAATGGACCACTCCCTACTCTGAAAAAACGAAACCAAATGGTTTCATTTTTTATTTTGTAGAAAACGGGCTGCAATACAAAAAAAAAAAAAACTGCTTTATTGAAAAAGCAGACACACACATGGAGGTCTGCTGTCTCCAGCAGGCCACCATCCCTGTGAGTGCAGGGAATCGCAAGGGGGTCGCAAATTGCGACGCACCTCATTAATATTAATGAGGTGGGTCTTTGCGAGCCCCTTGTGATTCGCAGAAGGTGTCTGAGACACCATTCTGCATTTGATTTTGCGAATCGGAAATTGCGAGTCGCACCGACTCGCAATTTCCAATTCGCAAAATCCTTTCTAGCTACATCTGGCCCCTAGTGTGTCACATATGGCTGATCCCCAATCATCAGGGGAAGATGTCAGAACCTAACACAACAACTGGACTATGTGACAGGCAGGAATGTGCCCTGTACTTACCCCCTTGTGGCCACTGTGCTCCCCTCAAATGCCCATCAAGGTCCAGGTAGGCCACCACCAGAATGCAGACAGTTAAGGGAGTCATGGTCTGGGGTGCACCCCACCCACATTACGAGAACAGCCCCAGCTGGACCTCTGCGATATTCAAGGCCCAGCGACTCAGGTCCTTCCACCTCTTGTGACAGTGGGCGCTTCTACAGCTGTGGACCCACAGGGTCTGCATCTTCTGGGCGATAGCTCTCCAAATCTCCTTCTTTTGATGGGCGTTTACCTCTATGGATGCAAGAGACAAATCAAGCGATTACAAACATATTGTAGGAAGCTGGTTCTCTATATAGTACACTAAAATGAAGTGCACTGTGCAGAGAGTCCACTGGATCCCCAATGGTTTGCAGAGGCAGAAATAAATAGGTCCAGTGCCCTTTTTGTGGTAGTGGGGGCAAGCAGCTAGGGCCAGATGTACAAACTGTTTTGCATGGCGCAAACTGCGATTTACGCAGTTTGCGCCATGCAAAAAGGGCATTGCGATGCACATTCCCATTTTGCGAGTCGGTGCCGACTCTCAAAATGGGAATGCGACTCGCAAATAGGAAGGGGTTTTCCCTTCCTATTTGCGACTTGCACCGTGATGCAGAATTGCTCTATGACAGCGAAAGTGGTAGCAAAGCAATTCGCAGTTAGCACCCACGTGAAGTGGGTGCTAACTCATTCGCAAAAGAGAAGGGGTCCCCATGGGACCCTTTCCCCTTTGTGAATGTCGCAAAAAATGTTTTTTCAGAACAGGCAGTGGTCCAATGGACCACTGCCTACTCTGAAAAAACGAAACCAAATGGTTTCATTTTTTATTTTGTATTGCAACTCGTTTTCCTTTAAGGAAAACGGGCTGCAATACAAAAAAAAAAAACTGCTTTATTGAAAAAGCAGTCACAGACATGGAGGTCTGCTGTCTCCAGCAGGCCACCATCCCTGTGAGTGCAGAGATTCGCAAGGGGGTCGCAAATTGCGACCTACCTCATTAATATTAATGAGGTGGGTCTTTGCGAGCCCCTTGTGATTCGCAGAAGGTGTCTGAGACACCATTCTGCATTTGATTTTGCGAATCGGAAATTGCGAGTCACACCGACTCTCAATTTCCGATTCGCAAAATCCTTTCTAGCTACATCTGGCCCCTGGTGTGTCACATATGGCTGATCCCCAATCATCAGGGGAAGATGTCAGAACCTAACACAACAACCTGACTATGTGACAGGCAGGAATATGCCCTGTACTTACCCCCTTGTGGCCACTGTGCTCCCCTCAAATGCCCATCAAGTTCCAGGTAGGCCACCACCAAAATGCAGGCAGTTAAGGGAGTCATGGTCTGGGGTGCACCCCACCCACATTACGAGAACAGCCCCAGCTGGACCTCTGCGATATTCAAGGCCCAGCGACTCAGGTCCTTCCACCTCTTGTGACAGTGGGCACTTCTACAGCTGTGGATCCACAGGGTCTGCATCTTCTGGGCGAAAGCTCTCCAAATCTCCTTCTTTTGATGGGCGTTTACCTCTATGGATGCAAAAGACAAATCAAGCGATTACAAACACATTGTAGGAAGCTGGTTCTCTCTATAGTGCACTAAAATGAAGTCCACTGTGCAGAGAGTCCACTGGATCCCCAATGGTTTGCAGAGGCAGAAATAAATAGGTCCAGTGCCCTTTTTGTGGTAGTGGGGGCAAGCAGCTAGTCTTATCAAGAAGTAGTGTTAAGCATTTGTTATACTCATAAAGACGATAAATGAGACACACCTAAAGAATAAATCCGAGACCGATTTAGAAAAATACCAGTAGCTTTTATATATGCTTTGAACCAAAGAACTTTGTTATAAGTTAAGCAGTTTTTAAAATAAAAAATATTTTCTGTTTCAACAATCGACAGTGCAATTTGCAGAGTCTTCAATGTTAGCTATGGAAGAAAAACAAGAATGCATTTTCTCAGGTAAGTACAGAACTTACAACTCAAGTCTTCAGGGTTTTAGGCTAGCATCAGGCAAGGTTCAGGTTCGTACCCAGTGTGCATCCACAGTGGATGAAGATATGCTGCTCCCAGGTAAGTACAGGCAGTGTCAGAGGTTGTTTTCTAGGGGTTGGGGTAAGCACCAGGAGGGCCACAAGGCAGCATCAAACTTACACCCTCAGCAGCACAGTGGCGGCCGGGTGAAGTGTGCTAACACATTGTTGGGCATCCAATGCTATCTAATGGAGACAGGGGGTATCTGCTGCAGGGCTACTTACAGGTGAGTAGAGCAGGGTGAGGGGTGAATCCCCTGGGGTTGAAACAAGGACAAGGGGGGCCACAATGCAGCATCAAACTTACATCGCCAGTGGCACAGGGATGGCCGGTGCAGAGTGCCAGCGCAGCATCAGCCTCTCAGTGTTACTCTACGTAACCCTATTGGTCTAATTCCTTCCATGCAACATGAAGGAATTTACCCTATGGGTGGGACTGGCATTAAGTTGGAATTCCTCCTAACGCCACCAAAAGTGGGGTGAGCAGCTCGGGGTCAGCCTCCTCCACCATTTGGAGAGGCCTGGGTCACATTTCAAAGGCGGCAAGGCCTTTGAAGCTCCCTGCCCTGGAATGTCCATCCTGCCCGGGAGAGGAGGTCACACCTCTATTCAGAGCAGGCCTTTGTTCGGGCCCTCAAGAGCATTGGCTCTCACCTCAAGGGGCCAGAACTCAGTCTAAAGGGACTGCAGTGGTTCTGGCCAGTCAATGCCCACTATAGGAGGTGGTAGGTTTCAAGGAGCACCTCTTAGGTGCTCTCTGAGTGCATTAATTCATAAGTCCATCACTGGATTTAGTGAGGGTTTATTAATATGAGATGTTTGATACTAAACATCCATATTGTCAGTGAAGCAATCATGTAGTTGGGGAACTCGTAATGACCAGTGTCTAGCACATGTACTTAAAATGGCTGCACTGTTCACTTAATATGTCTGAGAATCGACAAAGTCATAGCAGAGGCATATGTGATCAGGCAGATATGCCATCACATGTGATATATTGCACCCTGCTTTTAGGGGTGAAAGGCCTGCCAGAGGGGTGACATACATATATTGCATGCAGTGGGCAGGGAACAGGGCACACAGGCTGTGTGCCATGTTGTGTTTTCATTTTAGACCTGCAGCAAGACATGGAACCTGCGAAGGCAGCACTGTGTGCACTTAGGTGAGAGGGTCTCAGAGGGTGGCACCATCTGTGCTGCAGCCCTCTGGGGCCTTCCTTCAGTACCCCATGCTCTATGTACCAGGGATACTATTTACAAGGGACCTACAGTGACAACTAAAGGTTTCCCAGTTGGGAAAAACGACTGTGCATTTTTAGGGAAAGAGATCTGGCACTAGGTACCTGTTTAGCGGGGACCTAGAGCACTTTCATTCACAATTGCACCAGAAACCAGGCAAAAAGTGTGAGGGGGATGACCATGTCAAAAGAGGCACTTTCCTACACACATTTTTGCCCAAATGGTGGGTAACAGACAGGTCAGTAAAAACAAGCAAAAATAGTAAATTTGTCAACATACCACACATGTAAAGCACACATGCCAGTAGGCACAGGGACATGACTACACCTGTTTGAATACATCTGCAGACTAACCCACTACCCTGCTCAAGGCCTACAATGACTATGCAAACCTACTGACATCAGGTAGCCTATGTTCCTGCAACATGTACAGTCATGTCAGCCACAATGTAACTGCACACTAATGTGGCTTCAGAAGAGTCAACTCCTTGGGCCTGACAGGACCAATACATTTACACTCTGCAAGATTGACACATTTCATGCAGTCCCTACAGCCAACTACCATAGTACAGACTTCACCCATATACTTGATTGATAATGAAAGGGCTGGCGTGGTGGGTATGGAAAGTGTCTTCCCTGTGCATGTGAGGACATGTGGCCTACCAAATGCAGACTCATGCCACATCAGGGTGGCTTTCTGTGGAATGTACCTGTACCACTGAACACTCCTTTGGACATATGTTACCAAACTACAGAGATGGCATCCAATATACAAAGGTATGCATCGTAAAATTTATGCTATGTAACCAAGGGCCAGATGTACAAAGCCATTTTGCATTTCTTAACGGTCTAAATCAGTATTTCGGTAGGTTAAGAAACACAAAATGTGCTTTTCAGACGTACAAAGCGATTTAGAGAATTGCAAATTGTGTTTTCTACCCAGTAGAAATCGCAATTTGCGATCCTCTGAACAGGAAATTGCAAATGGGGATTCAGATAAACAAAGTATTTCCTTAATGCGAATAGGAAATGCAAAACCGGGCCATTGTAACAAATTGCATGGGACTTCTTATTTGCAAATTCCTAATGGCGATTCCTAAATTGTAGGGATTGGTATTAGGAAATCGGTATCTTAGTACATAGCATCTTGAATTTCCTAAATAGCGATTTCTATGAAGTCGCTATTTAGGAAATGCACAATGGTATCCACGTACATCTGGCACCATGCTATTGCATGGCCTCCTAGGAATCTACACACTGTCTGCACTGTGGGTCTGTCATTTGGGCAATAAGCCTGTAGAACACAAATATGACTTCTGTGAAGGTAACAGCAGAGCTGTGGGAGTAAGGGACCAGTCATGAGTCAAAGACATGCACCCACATTACCCACAACTCTTTACCATTACAAACCATTGGCACGAGACAGACACCACAACTACAGACAAAACCAGAGCCACATACCACCTACACCTATACACCAACCACGCACCCCACATCACACACCCAAACACATCACCCTACACACCCTCACCTACACAACTCACACCACACCCATGGCACCCATGGCACCAAAGACACCCCAGATTCTCAGAGGAGAAGCTAAGGGTCATGGTGGAGGAAATCATCCGGATAGAGCCACAGCTATTTGGAGCACAGGTGCAGCAGATATCCATTGCTAGGAAGATGGAGCTATGGCTGAGGATCATGGACAGGGTCAACGTCGTGGGACAGCACCCCAGAACAAAGGACGACATCAGGAAGAGGTGGAACGACCTACGGGGGAAGGTACGTTCCATTGCAGAAAGACAACAACTCACTGTACAGAGGACTGGCGGTGTACCCCCCCCCCCAACTAACAACATGGGAGGAGCAAGTATTGGCAATCATGTATCCTGAGGGCCTGGCTGGAGTAGCAGGAGGACTGGACTCTAGTAAGTCAACTCTATACTACTATAACACCCCTACCTGAATGCCATCACATACCCCCACCCTCACTCCCATCACTCCACCACCTCCCACACCCCCCACCATCACATCTCACTCATCCCAATGCCAAGCCCTGCATGCCATACCAATGCATAGAGACCACTCACAGACCTGCCTGGACACCTATCACTAAAGCATGCACACTAGAGAGAACTAATCATCTCACCATACACCAACGTACATGCGTGAAAGATGCCAGGGCAAATACAAACAAAGAGGGCAACACACTGATGCACAATATGTCACACACTGAAACAATAACACTGCATTTACATCCCCACAAGTACTCCAGCCAAAGTCAGCAGGTAAGAGGTGCCAGCACTATCCAGTCCCCCCACAGAAGAGGCCCACTTTAATGATAGCAACTCTGGTCGCCTGGATCTGGATGACCAACCTGCCCCATCAGGGACCTCTAGACAGCCGGTTACCCGGGCCCAGTCACACACCCCCACCGAGCCTCCCCATCAGGAAACCACAGCACCCACCCAGCATACCCAAACCTCTGTCCCCAGAACACATCAATCAGCAGTGTGTCCACCACTACAGGGACCCAAGGCCACAAATCATACCCAAGACAATCAGGGACCTGGGGTCAGTGGCAGTGGGCACACGGTTCAGGTGACAGAGACACAGAACAACAGGGAAACTGAGAGGAGTGCTGTGCGCCAGGGGAAGACAAGTCCACGGAACCGACTCTCCAGGGGGCACTTTCTGAGATCCTTGGCACCTACCAACATTCCCAGGATACGCTGGGCCAGATCCTGGACAACGTGCAGGAGAACAGGTGGCTGCAGGAGGGACAGTACCAGGGGATCAGGGAGGACTTGCAGGCCATCAGCACCACCCTGGTCTCCATAGCAGGGGTGCTGGCAGACATGGCCAACATTATGAGGGAGACAGTCTCACACCAGCGGGCCCCTGCCACTAGCCAGACATCTGAACTGCCTTCCCCCTCCACTGCCGCAAATGGACATGAGGCCCCGCCACAGGACCAACAGGCTACCAGCACCCCTCCCCCTGCAGAAGGAGAACCACCCTGCAAACGTTCCCTGCGATCCCAGCACAAGCCAGAGACTATTGCTAAGAGCCACGCCAGGAAATGAGACACTCCTAATTGTCACCCTTGTGTCCCACTCTGTCACCCTGTTCACCTAGAGCTGCCATTGCTCCCCTTCCTATGTCCCCTTGGACAATTCACCTGTGCCACAAATAGACTCAAACAATACCCTGGACTTTCCTCCATCATCACCCCATTCCATTGCAGTTGCCCCTCTTCTTCTTAGCACTTCAATAAACACACTTTGAAAAGTATGGAGTATGTCAAATGGTTTAAGTATGTATTTGTTTAACGAGGTTCAAACATTGCACTTCAACTGTACACTAATGTTGACATATTAAAGACCTGTAGTTGGCTGCAATGATCACACCAGGAGAGATAGTGGGGCACCAACATCTGCAAAATGAGTTGCCAAAGGGTACAGGAAGTGGGCATAGAAGTGGGAATTAACAGCATGTCAGTGCCATAGAGAATTAAAAAAATGACAATGAAAAGTGAAGTACCATTGTCTTACCTGTGTGTCATTGGAAATATTGTAGAATCACTGCAGTTCTGTTGTCCTCATCCTCATCCTCTGCCTCCTCATCCTCACTGTCCACAGGGTCCACTGCTGCCACACGGCCATCTCCAGCCTCCTCCTCCTGCAGAAATGGCACATGGCATCTCAAGGCAAGGTTGTGCAACATGCAGCATGCCACGATTATCTGGCAGACCTTCTTCGGTGAGTGGCACCTGTTAGATGTAGGCACTGGAACCTGGCCTTCAGGTGGCCAAAGGTACGTTCGATAATCCTTCTTGTTCTCCCATGTGCTTCATTATAACGTTCTTCTGCCCTTGTCCTGGCATTCCTCACAGGGGTCAGTAGCCATGATAAGTTGGGGTAACCTGAGTCACCTGCAAATAACGAGGGACAACATTTAGCCACACACTATCCTACATGGCCCACACCATACCCATACACCAACATCTACTGGGTGGGAACCAGGGCTCACCTATTAGCCACACCTGGTGCCTCTGTAGTTGGGCCATCACAATTGGGATGCTGCTATTCCTCAGGATAAAGGCATCATGCACAGACCCTGGATACTTAGCATTGACATGGGAGATGTACTGGTCCACCAAGCACACCATCTGAACATTCATGGAGAGAAAACTTTTTAGATTTCTGAACACCTGTTCATTTTGCTTGGGGGGGACAAATGCAATATGTGTTCCATCAATTGCCCCAATTATGTTGGGTATATGTCCCATTGCATAGAAGTCAGCCTTCACCGTGGCCAAATCTTCAACCTGGGGAAAACAATGTAGCTGCAAATATGTTTAATCAGGGCAGACAACACTCTTGTCAGCACTATTGAGAACATTGGCTGTGACATTCCTGCTGCCAAGCCCACTATCACTTGGAAAGGACCAGTTGCCAAGAAATGGAACACAGATAGGACTTGCACAAGAGTGGGGATCCCAGTGGGGTGATGGATATCAGATATCAGGTATGGCTCAAGTTGGGCACACAGCTCCGTGATTTTGGCCCTGTGAAGTCTATAGGTGAGAATAATGTGCCTGTCCTCCATTGTTGCCAAGTCCACCAGTGGTCTGTACACAGGGGTATGGCTCCATCTCCTATTCATCCGCATCTGTAGCAATCTATGGGGCAAAACAGTGAGGAGCCGGTCACAAACTGAACATCGTAGCCACAACAGTACAATGCATGATGTTAATTTGTAATGGGTAAGTGGTATTTGTCCTGTATGTCCTATTTTGAACTGTGACGCAGTGGTGGTTGTGGGCTGGGCCAAGACTCTATAAAAAGGAGCCAGCGCAGCTCCAAGTGCTCACTATTCAGAAGTCCCGGTGCAGAGCAGCAGCTACTTCCTGAGCTCCTGTCCCAGTGGCCTATTTGATCTTCCAGACATCTGACTTTCATTCTTCATTTGGAGATCCTTGTTCTGGGCGGTAAAACGGTGGTTGGGCTGGCCTCCCGATGCCGTTATCGAGAACTCTCATGTTCTTGGGCCTAATTCCTTTATGATTTGACAGAGTACTTTGCGCGTGTGACATATGCGCTTGAGTGTTTGTGACATTTGCAGGTTGACTTGCGAATCGGCAAGACGCGCGATTCGTTTCATGATAATTTAATCTTGTTATTCATTGCACGCTACCATTTCTTGACAGTTGCATGGTGGCTTAAGAATCGGCAAGACGCGCAATTCGTTTTATGGTGTTTTCACTTTGTTATTCATTGCACGCTACCAGTTCTTGACATTTACATGGTGGCTTAAGAATCGGCAAGACACGCGATTCGTTTTATGGTGTTTTAACTTTGTTATTCATTGCGCGCTACCATTTCTTGACATTTACATGATGGCTTAAGAATCGGCAAAAGACGCACGATTCGTTTCATTGTACTTTTATCTTGTTATTCATTGTGAGCTGTTATTTCTTGGCATTTACATTGTGGTTTACGAATCGGCAAGACGCGCGATTCTCTCCTCGAGTTTAATTCATGTTGTTTATTGTATGCCACTTTTCTAAGATATTTATCATGTAATATTCGAGTTGACAAGTTATGTGATTTGTTTTTCCTGAATCCATATTGTGTTATTCTTGGTGCACAATCCTTTTATGGTGTTTACTATATATACATATATATATATATAAATCTACAATATGAGCAATTTGTGTTGAAACATTTTAAGAGTATACAGAAGCTCCGAGTTTCTAGATGCAATATTTTATGGTCCTAGTATGCATTCTCAAAAAAGGATTTATATGACTGGTTTAAAATTTAGTCAGAATGTTTTTCTGATTCTCATGTAAAGGAAAGTACTTGAATAAGAAAGTTTTCATTTAGTCCATCTTGATTCCCTTACAGGTATTCGGCCATCTTGAAACTTAGTCACTTTAAACTTAATTCTTAGATTGTTCATGTTTTCAGAAGGACTATGCTTAGAATCATAGGGGGTCATTACAACCCTGGCGGACGGTGTTAAAGATGTGGTAATACCGCAAACAGTCAGACGGACAAAAAAAGGGAATTATGACCCTGGCGGAAACCGCCAACACAGACAGCCACTTTAACACTTCGCCCACCACGGCGGTATAGACAAGCAGCGCGGCGGTCACCGCCAACAGACAGGCGAGAGACAATGTACCGCCCACAGTATTACAACAGGCCAATCTGCCACCTTTTCCAGGGCGGATTCACCGTGGATAAAAACACGGCGGAAACAGCTTTTGCTATGGGAAAACGCTCACCTTAACATATCCCACGAGGAACGACGACTCCATGGACCCGGAACTCCATATACTACCTGCCCTTGTCTTTCTGCTCCTTCTCGACCAACAGCGACGTAGGCGCAGAAGATACCGGTGAGTACAGCACCTACGACACGGGGGAGGCAAAAGTTAGGGGGACACCCACCAAACACCCCCACCCTCGCATACTACAACATATACACCAATGCAGTCACAAACATCACAGTAACAACCCACAATTCCCCCGGAAGAATGCAAAGACAATACTAATTTCGGACAAACTTTGTAATGTGCCAATATACATGTCATACAAAAATAAACAAATATGTGTATACTAAAATCACTCTTATTTACATATATACAATCCGAGAATTAGTGCAGATATGTACACAACAATGTCCGTGCACAAACAGTCCAAAAATGCATGGGCGAGGCCCACAATAGATACCTGACCAAAATCGGAGAGAACACTGCCGGGGCATCAGATAGAAACACTACAGGCACCTCAGGGGGAAGGGAAGGGGGGGCACCTCAGCCACATAAATGCAAAGCCAGATCCACGACGGGGCTCCATGCCCATTGATGTATCCTGGGGAGTGCAAAGCCACAGTCTCTCAAGTCTATACAGTGGGTGGGTTGCCCACTGTCACATCCTGGGGAGTACAAAGCCACAGTCTCTCAAGTCTATACAGTGGGTGGGTTGCCCACTGTTACATCCTGGGGAGTGCAAAGGCACAGTCTCTCAAGTCTCTACAGTGGGTGGGTTGCCCACTGTTCAATCCTGGGGAGTGCAAAGCCACAGTCTCTCAAGTCTAGACAGTGGTTGGGTTGCCCACTGTTACATCCTGGGGAGTGCAAAGCCACAGTCTCTCAAGTTGATGCAGGTCCATACTGGTACTGGGGGGTGACTGGTGCCCACACTGGATGAGTCTCCCCGTGAATGGTAGTGTCCTGTCACTGTCCCAGCTGCTCATGGGATAAGGATGCCTGATGTGGCGGGCCATTTATTCCTACCCGGTGCATTGCCCTCTTCAGCGGTGCTTTGACATGGCGGTCTTTGCCCTCTTCAGCGGTGCTATGACATGGCGGTCTTTGCCCTCTTCAGCGGTGTTAGACATGGTGTTTCAGGACTGTTCAGCGGTGCTTTGACATGGCGGTCTTTGCCCTCTTCAGCGGTGCTATGACATGGCGTTTCAGGACTGTTTAGCGGTGCTTTGACATGGCGGTCTTTGCCCTCTTCAGCGGTGTTAGACATGGCGTTTCAGGACTGTTCAGCGGTGCTTTGACATGGCGGTCTTTGCCCTCTTCAGCGGTGCTATGACATGGCGTTTCAGGACTGCTCAGCGGTGCTTTGACATGGCGGTCTTTGCCCTCTTCAGCGGTGCTATGACATGGTGTTTCAGGACTGTTCAGCGGTGCTTTGACATGGCGGTCTTTGCCCTCTTCAGCGGTGCTTTGACATGGCGGTCTTTGCCCTCTTCAGCGGTGCTATGACATGGCGTTTCAGGACTGTTCAGCGGTGCTTTGACATGGCGGTCTTTGCCCTCTTCAGCGGTGCTTTGACATGGCGGTCTTTGCCCTCTTCAGCGGTGCTTTGACATGGTGGTCTTTGCCCTCTTCAGCGGTGCTTTGACATGGCGGTTCTGATATGGACATTGGTGTGTGGCATGACGATTTCCACACTGGAAATTGGTGTGTGGCATGACGTTCCATCATTGCCCAGCGGGGCTGTGGCATCCTGGCCCCTCCTGGGCTGTGACTCCGGTGGTGGTCTCTGGACCAGTGACGATACTTGAGCCCTCCTGGGCTGTGACTCTGGCGGTGGTCTCTGGATCAGTGACGATACTTGAGCCCTCCTGGGCTGTGACTCTGGTGGTGGTCTCTGGACCAGTGACGATACTTGAGCCCTCCTGGGCTGTGACTCTGGCGGTGGTCTCTGGACCAGTGACGATACTTGAGCCCTCCTGGGCTGTGACTTTGGACCAGTCACGACGGTGCTGGCGGTTGTGTCTGGACCGCCGGAAATGATAGCGCACTTCTCCGCCGTGACACTCACAACAGGCTGGGCAGACTTCCTCTGGACCTTCCCCACCTTTTTTGGAGTAACAGCTGACTCACCAATCGCCTTCGATCCCATTTCACTTGTTGTCCCACCAGGAGTCTTGCCACAGTCCCGTCGTCCACTCTCCAATTTCGGAGCCTTTACAGGGGGTGGGCTGCCTGTGCCTTGGCTCTGGGTCCTACTGCCTGCCCTGGTGGACGGTGCACTCCAAAAACCTTGAACAGGCACCACTGGTCCTGGAGGCTTTTTGGCTGAGGCGCTACGACGGGACGGGACAATTTGACAGAGGGACAGTTTCTGACGAACACTGGGATGGGTAGCTGGAGGGGGTCTGGGAGTGGAGGAAGAGGAGGTGGTTGTAGGAGGTGTCACTTTAGCTGTTTTGGGTGCAGGTGCAGGTACTGGAGGCTGTCGTGAAGTGGATGGATGTTGGGTGAGTGATTGCCGGCGTTTGGGTACTTTGGGAGTGGGCATCACAGACACACTGGGAGAGGACACAGGGGACGTGTAAATGGCAGTGGAGGTGGTGAGTGCAGGTGAGCGGCGTGTGGTGCTGGGTGTCCTGGTGCGAATCCTAGTGCCTGTAGATGTGGTGCATGCAGGTGTGTGTGTAGACGAGACTGGGAGGGAGGAGGGAGAAGAGGAGGAGGGGGACACAGTGGAGACAGTGGATGTTGCTGTGTCTGTATGGGTGTGATGCTTGTGTGAGTGCTTGTGGTGTGTGTGGTGCCTATGTTTGATTGAGCTACTTGGGTGTGTTGACTTGTCTGCATGCTGGTCTGTAGGTGTGCTTGGGATGGGCTGGGATACAGGGGATTGGGTCTGGGTGGAGGAAGTTGGAGGGGGGAGGCTGGACACAGGGACAATTGCTGCCATCAGTGCTGAGGCCAGAGATTGCAGGGTTCGCTGAAGGGCAGCCTGACCAGAATGAATGCCCTCCAGGAATGCATTACCGTGTTGCAACTCCCTTTCTACACCCTGGATGCCATTCACAATGGTAGACTGCCCAACAGTGAGTGACCTGAGAAGGTCAATGGCCTCCTCACTGAGGGCAGCAGGGGTGACTGGGGCAGGGCCTGAGGTGCCAGAGGCGAAGGTGATGCCCACCCTCCTGGGTGAGCGGGCATGGGGCGAACGCTGATGGGCTGCTCCGAGGGCGGTGCTGGTAGGGGGGGTGGCGGCTGTACCTGTAGAAGTGGGGCGCACAGATGGTGCCGCCACCACAGGGGACCTCACATCGGCGGACGAGTCTGTGTCGCTGGTTAGTGATCCGGTGGCCGACGTGAAGCTCCCCTCGCCCTCCGTCCCACTGGTGTATTCAGATTCTGTGGTGTGGCCCTCCATGGCCATGTGGGATGCAGCTCCCTTGTGCTCCGGTGCCACTGTACCTCCGCCTGTTGATGCTGATGTACAAACGGACAGGGAGAGCAGGAAAAGGGGGGGGACAGAAGTAAGAGAGTTTTAGTACATGGCATACCGCTACCGTTGGCGGACAAGACAAATGCAGCAGCCCCATGCACAAAGTCGCGCTCCTGCCCTCTGCACATGCAATTTCATGGATATGGGCTACATTGCAATGCTGGAAATCTGCGCACATGGATGCCACAGGGGCAACTATACCTCAACTTGCTAGTTTTCTGTTCTGAGGTGGGGTAGAGTGCCACATGGCCTACATTACGGAGGGACCTTGCCTAACTAACTCGCCCTGGCCTGCGGACACCCACAGCCCACCTCCCCCACCCAGACACCTCCACTGCAAGCAAAGTCCGCAGAATGAGTTTGTACTCACCCCCTTGTGTCTGCTGTGATGTCCTTAAGCGCCCATCCAACTCCGGGTAGGCCACCGCCAGAATCCGGAACATCAGGGGGGTCATGTTACAACGGGCACCCCTCCCACATTGGGAGGCCATTCCCAGCTGAGCCTCCGCCGTCTTCTTGCTGCAGCGGCGAATGTCCTCCCATCTCTTCCGGCAGTGGGTGCCCCGTCTCTGGTGGGCCCCCAGGGTCCGGACCTCCTTGGCGATGGCATGCCAAATGTCCCTCTTCTGGTGGGCGCTGACCTACATGACATGCACAAGGGAAGAGTAACAGTCATTACCAATTGCACCATCAATGTGTGTGGCCCCCTCCATACTCTGACCATGTGGCCCATATATTCCCATACTTTACTGTAGTACGACTTCTGCCCCCTTCCCTCTTCCACCCAGCCCTCTCCACCCAGGCCTAGCCCCTACAACGTGCTCCCTGTGTACTAACCTGTTGGTCTGGCGGACCGTAGAGTAGCGTGTACTGGGGGAGGGCCCCATCCACAGGTTTCTCCAACTCCTCCGATGTGAAGGCAGGGGCCCTTTCCCCAGACGCAGCAGCCATCGTCGCTTCCAGACCGAGGTCACAGCAGCACTAGCAGTGTAGGTCCTCTCCTGTTGAAGGTCAGGTATCTAGTGATTGAAGAGATCAAAAATGGCGGCGATGTCCTTGGCGACCAATGCAGCAGTGCGCCGCGCTCTACGACCGCCTACCGCAACGGTGTGCAACGCCAGCGCTGTTACCCCACAATCCCATTGTCCCAGTTTAGAGGTCAGGCAGCCGCCATTTCAGGGGCCCACGTGGATTCATTTTCAACTGCGTCACACATACTGAGGCCTACACTCAACACACATACAGGAAGGGTTTATTGTCTTGGGTAGTCTTGTGTGTGACTGTGGGTACATACCTGGAAGAATTGTGACTGTTTCTTCGCTGTTGTCCTTTGTAGGCACCGTCAGCTGGGACATATAAGAAGATGGCGGAATCCGCCGGTGTACCGACCGCTGGTGGACCTGTTGACAATGGAGGAGCGACATTTAATCATGACCTACAGGTTTGACCGTGCCACAATCCAGGAACTCTGTACCCAGTTGGAGCCATGAGCTGATTTCACCAATCCGCCATCCGACTGGAATCTCCCCTGATGTGCAGGTGCTGTCAGTGCTCCATTTCCTTGCAAGTGGGTCATTTCAAACAACAGTGGCCATGGCATCAGGGATGTCCCAGCCTATGTTTTCCAACGTCTTGTCCAGAGTGTTGTCTGCCCTGCTGAAACACGTAAGGAGATACATCTTTTTCCCTGAGGTGGAGGATTTGCCTACAGTGAAAGGTGACTTCTATGCCCTTGGACATATCCCCAACGTCATAGGTGCCATTGATGGGACCCATGTAGCTCTGGTCCACCCCCCGCAGGAGTGAACAGGTGTACAGGAACCAGAAGAGTTATCATTCTATGAATGTCCAGATGGTCTGTTTGGCAGACCAGTACATCTCCCAGGTAAATGCTATGTTCCCTGGCTCTGTGCATGACGCCTACATCCTGCGCAATAGCAGCATCCCTGATATGATGGGTGAACTCCAGAGGCACCGTGTATGGCTATTGGGGGACTCTGGTTACCCCAACCTTTCCTGGCTATTGACCCCAGTGAGGATTCCCAGGACCAGGGCGGAGGAACGGTACAATGATGCCCATGGGCGGACTAGGAGGGTTATCGAGCGCACCTTCGGCCTTCTTAAGGCCAGGTTCAGGTGCCTCCATATGACAGGTGGATCCCTATTCTACTCACCGAAGAAGGTGTGCGACATCATCATCGCCTGCTCCATGCTCCATAACTTGGCTTTGCGACGCCAGGTGCCTTTTCTGCAGGAGGATGATCCAGATGACGGTGTTGTAGCAGCTGTGGAGCCTGTGGAGCATGTGGACAGTGATGAGGATGAAGCTGAGGAAGACGAAAACGACAACAAGGAGTCAGTCATACAGCAATATTTCCAGTGACACACAGGTGAGCACATTTTCTATTTTACCTTTACATTCACTTTCACACATCTACCTCTATCCTGTACCTCAATTTCACTCACTATTTGTTAACTGAGTTGTCCCCTTCCATTTCAGTTCCACAAGTGTGGTAACCTACGTGTCAACTGTTTGCTTCCTTGAAGGGCTTGTGATGTGTGACATAGGTATGTTAGCCTTCCAATGGGTAACCCATTATGCAACTGTAATTGATTATACAGATTTACAAATCATTGACTGACTCAATTTTTTTGGGTGTTTGAAGGGTGCTTATTTAAGTGTACAAAAATGAAGGGGAGTTGTAAAATGGTGATGGGTGATGGTGGAGGAATGTCCATGGCAGAGTCCAGTCTATTAGTCTCACAGGTACATTGCACATCTGGGCATTGGAAGTGGAGCTGGCCCAGTTCCAATTTGGGCAGGGTAACAAAGTGGGACAGTGGGAGAACAATCAGGGTGGTCTTATTTCCTGGCGGGGTCTTGCCATCTTGCTCTGTCCTGTTCCTGGATCTCAGTGCCCACTTGCGTGGTGGTTGTCCGTCTGCAGGGGTTGGGGTGCTGGTGTGGTGGTCCTGTGGCGGGACGTCCTGTCCACTAGCGCCGGTGGAGGTGGTGGGCAGTTCGTCGTCCTGCCTAGGGTCAGGCGCCCCTTGGAGTGCCACGGTGTCCCTCAAGGTCTTTTGAATGTCCGTCAGCACCCCTACGATGGTGCCCAGGGTGGAGCCGATGGTCCTGAGCTCCTCCCTGAACCCCAAATATTGTTCCTCCTGCAGACGCAGGGTCTCCTGCAACTTGTCCAGGACCGTGGCCATCGTCTCCTGGGAGTGGTGGTAGGCTCCCATGATGGAGGAGAGGGCCTCGTTGAGAGTGGGTTCCCTTGGCCTGTCCTCCCTGTGTCACACAGCAGCCCTCCCAGTTCCCCTATGTTCCTGTGCCTCCGTCCCCTGGACCGTGTGCCCACTACCACTGCCCCCAGGTCCCTGTTGTTGGGTTACCCTGGGTACCCTGTAGTGGTGGACACACAGCTGATTGACCTGTCCTGGGTAGGGAGGTTTGGGCCCGCTGGGTGGGTGCTGTGCTGGTGTTACCAGAGGGTGGCAGCTCGGTGTTGGGCTGTGGCTGGCAAGGGGAACCGACTGTACCGAGGCCCACAATGGTCCGGGCTGGTCATCAAGATCCAGTGGGGCAGAGCTGCTATCGTCACTGTGGGCCTCTCCTGGGGGTGGAGTGGTGTTGTCTGGACCCTCTGGTGTGGTGACGTTCCTTCGGGTTCCTGCGGGGGTATAAGTACATGATTATTACATGTGTGTGTTTCATGGTGTGCAATGGTTGGGTGTGCGTGAACCCCAGTGCAGGCATTCCTGTGGGGGGGCTTGTGTGCTGATGGCTGGGGGGTGTTCTGGGTGTGTGCAGTGGGCATACTTTGGTGATGGGTGTCAATGCTTAGTTATGTCATGCAGGGCTTGGGTTTGGGATGGGTGGTTGGTGTAATGGGTAGATAGGTGAGGATTTGGGGTGATAGGGGAGGGTGTGATGGTGCGGGTGTGTGATATCATGCAGGTAGGGTGGGGGTTATGATAGTTAAGATTTGACTTACCAGTGTCCGTTCCTCCACCGACTCCTCCGAGGCCCTCAGGATGCAAGATGGACAAGACTTGCTCCTCCCATGTTGTTAGTTGAGGGGGAGGAGGTGGTGGTCCGCCGCCAGTCCGCCGTACCGCGGTGTGGTGCCTGGATACCGTTGAACGCACCTTCCCCCGTAGGTCGTTCCACCTCTTCCTGATGTCCTCCCTATTTCTTGGGTGCTGTCCCACAGCGTTGACCCTGTCGACTATTCTTTGCCATAGCTCCATCTTCCTGGCTATTGATGTGTGCTGTACCTGTGAGCCAAATAGCTGTGGCTCTACCCGTATGATTTCCTCCACCATGACCCTGAGCTCCTCTTCGAAGAAGCGGGGGTGTCTTTGGCGTGACATGGGGTGGTGTGTGTGATGTGTGGGGTGGTGTATGTGTTGATGAGTGTGGTGAGTGTAGTGGTATGTGGTGTTTTGTGCGTGGATGTTGTGTGGGTGATGGTGTTGTGTGCCTCTGTGTGGTGGGGTTGTCTATTGCTGTGCTGTCTCTGTCGCCTTCAACTCAAATATTTGGTCGTAGGGGTTTGTGGGTGATGTGGGTGTGTGTTTTATATTGTGTTGGGTGTGTGGGAGTGTTGTTTGTATGTGTATCAGGTGTGTGTATTTTGAATCGTCCAATGTGACAGTGTTTTGGAGATGTGTGTGTATTTTGAGCGCGGCAGTGTGTACCACCAATGGAATACCGCAGTTGAAAGACCGCCGCGTGGATTCGTGGGTCATAATAGCATGGGCGTGTTTCTGTTGGCGTGGAGGTGGAGGATTTGTTTCCGCATTTTTATCGCTGACCTTTGGTGTGGCGGTATTGTGTGAGTGTCTGGATTTCGGCAGATTCCGTGATGTGTGTCATAATAGCTGTGGCGGTCTACCGCGGACACGGCGGTGTATTGGCAGTCTTCTGCACGGCGGTAAGCACCTTATACCGCCAATGTTGTAATGACCCCCATAGTCTAGTATTGATTTCAGGAGATATAATTTTCATATTGTGTGTTCTAACCTTTTTCTTACTACAGGTCTCCTTCCCAGCTGTTTCCCTTCCTAATACCCTCTTCCCCTCTTGAACTCTCTTAGCCTCTGTGATTTATCTATCAGAGTCTTGGAGCTGTTCAGTTGTGGACGTGTTGGGAATGTGCGCAGACCCCGAGGATCTGGTGACTCTGACAGAATAGTGAGCCCACTAATTATTATCCTCCTGGTTTGTGTATGTTCTCAGCATGGCCACGCTGGACGAGTTAGTCAAGGCTATCACCCATCTCCAGGCAGAGGTGGTATCATCCAAAGAATTGACAACTAGCTTAGCTGAGAGAGTGAGTCAGTTGCAAGATAAGGTAGAGAAGAAGGAACAAAGTCCCACAGGTGTGTCCTGGCCCGGTACTTCTTCTCAGGCTTCTGGAAGTAATCCGACAAACATTTCCCTAAATGTTCCTTCCGCAATTCCTTTAGCTCCCCCAGAACGTTTCTCAGGTGACCCTTTGAAAGCGCAATCTTTCCTGGTTCAAGTGGGACTACACTTCACCTGCAGACCACATACTTTCCCCGATGCCCAGTCCAAAGTAGCTTTCTTGTTATCATATTTGGCTGGGGATGCAGCTACTTGGGCAATTCCTCTTGTGCGTAAAAATAGTCCCTTGTTGTACAACTGGAGAATTTTTTTTGTGAGTTTGAGAGAGTTTTTGATCTTAGGACTGTAACACTTTCAGCAGATCGTGAATTATTAGATTTACGCCAAGGGAATCAAGACCTAGTGTCGTATTTAGCCAACTTTAACCGGCTGGTTGCCGAGACATCCTGGCCTGAAGAAAAACAAGCGGTATTGTTTTACAAGGGACTCAAAGAGGAACTAAAAGATATCTTAGCGCAAATCGACCCACAACCTACAAACTGTCAAGAATTAATAAACCTTGTCTTGAGGCTTGATCATCGTTTAGCAGAACGTAAAGGAACGCGCAACAAGATTGAAAAATATTCATGGCGTGTTCATGATAACAGAGACTCAAGAACTCCGAAAGAGAGAATGCCGGAACTGATGGAAATTGGAACCATCAGAAGACCTTTGATGAAAGATGAAAAGGACCTACGCAGAAAAACTGGACAGTGTCTTCATTGTGGGCGGAAGGGTCATTTTGCCAATGATTGTCCAATCAAACCAAAGAACAACCAAGGTCCAGTTCAAAAGGTGGAAGCCAATGCACCAGTCGAGTTGGAAAACTAAAACACCCAAGATGCAGAGAAGGGTTGCTCTTGGGTGTCACCGTGGACCTTTCACAATGTAGACATCTTAAACTGGAAGTTCAGGTCAAGAAAAAGATCTATTTAAAAAAAGCTCTAGTCGATTCTGGGGCTACTGGGAACTTTGTTGATGTCCAATTGGTTCGTGCATGGTGGATCCCATGTATTGAAAAGAAGACCCCAGAAATCATCCAGGCAGTCGATGGAAAACTCTTGACTGGAGGTCCAGTAACTCTTCAAACTATCCCCTTGTCGATGACTTGTGAAGATAAGAATCAAAGAAAGAAACATAAAGAGAAAATCATTCTTGACGTGATCCATGCTCCCCAATATGGGATTATCCTCGGCTTGCCATGGTTAACTCATCACAATCCAGAGATCAATTGGGCAGAACGAAAAATCGTGTTCTCATCTGCGCTATGTAACGAACAATGTCTCCAAAATATTCAAGTACCAAAAGTTTGTAACTCTTACATAGCTACTGCCGCGTAAAAAGAAATTCAGCTGCCCAAACAGTATTCATCTTACAAAGATGTATTTGATGAGAACGGAGCAGAGACTCTACCTCCTCATAGATCTTATGACTGTCAAATTGATCTAGCCCCAGGTGCGATACTTCCCAACTGTCGTGTATATGCCCTGTCAGAACATGAAAATCAACATTTACGAAAATACCTAGATCAATTTTTGGAGAATGGCTTCATTCGCCCCTCTAAGTCTCCTCAGCTTCGCCTTTGTTTTTTGTTCCAAGAGCTAATGGAGAACTTCTTACTTGAATCGACTATAGGGGTTTGAACAAAGTCACCATCAAGAATAAATATCCTTTGCCCCTAATTCCGGTATTATTGGAACAAGTAAAGAGAGCAAAAATCTACACGAAGCTTGACCTTCGAGGTGCTTATCATTTGGTCAGAATGAGAGAGGGTGACGAATGGAAAACAGCGTTCAAGACAAGATATGGCCTTTTTGAATACACCGTCATGCCTCTTGGTCTGTGTAATGCTCCAGCAGCATTTCAATTTTTCTTGAATGGCGTTCTTAGAGAGTACCTCGACATATTTGCCATAGTCTACATCGATGACAATTTGATCTACTCTGACAATGAAAACGAACATGTCCAACATGTCAAGAAAATTCTTGCAGCCCTTCGAAAGCACCATTTATATTGCAAACTAACCAAGTGTGAGTTTCATGTTACCACAGTTGAGTTTTTAGGGGTTATTCTTACCCCTCAAGGTATGATGATGGCAAAAAAGAAAGTAAAAGCCGTATCTGATTGGCCCACCCCAAAGACTGTTCGTGATGTACAATGTTTCCTGGGGTTTGCTAATTTTTACCGGAGATTCATAAATCATTTCTCCCAGACAGTGGCTCCAATCACTAAGCTGCTAAGAAAGAAAGAAAAGTTTGTATGGTTCCCAGAAGCTGATCAAGCCTTCTCGACTTTGAAGAAACCTTTCTCCACTGCCCCAGTCTTGACTCATCCTGATGCGAATTGACCTTTCGTAGTGGAAGCTGATGCTTCAGATGTAGCAATAGGAACCGTCTTATCACAATGAAATAAAGACACTGGTCAACTTCATCCAGTAGCTTATATGTCTCGGAAGTTGAACGAAGCCGAACAGAACTATGTCATTGCTGAAAAAGAGCTTCTGGTGATTCGTGACGCCTTTAAAGAATGGAGACATCATTTGTTGGGTGCCAAATACACTGTCACAGTAAATACTGATCATCGTAATCTTCAATTCATGAGTTCTGACAGACTTTTGACCCCTCAGCAATTACGCTGGATGCTGTTTTTTGCCGAATTTGATTTTGTAGTAACCTTCCGGCCTGGTAAAGATAATCGCAAAGCTGACGACATGTCCCGTCAAGAGTCTACCACGTTGCCTGCATTTCAAGCCTCCAGAGCTATCGTTGCTCCTGACAAGGTTCTATGTATCATAAAAACTGAAGATTTCTTTGAAGAAATTCGCAACTCTTTTATTGTTGAAAAATGGCAAACATGGGCCCAAGCAGATCCCAAAAGGTCAATCAAGCAAGGACTACCCTTTCATGACGCTCGTTTGTTCATACCCACTACCAAACTTCGCAAGATAGTGTTTCATTGGTTGCATGTTATACCGACGGCAGGTCACCCAGGTACTCCTAAAACTCTTGAACTGATCCAACGCTATTTTTGGTGGCCTACCCTAACAAAAGATGTAAAAGCAATGGTAAACAACTACGAAGTTTGTGCTCGCATTAAAACAAGTCATTCAAAACCAAAAGGGTTGTTACATCCACTTCCAACCCCAAGTCATCCATGGGAGCACATTTCTTTAGACATTATTACCGGTCTGCCAGTGGTTCAACAACATTCAGTAATTCTGGTGGTAGTAGATAGTCTCACGAAATATGGACATTTCATTGCCTGTAAAAAATTGCCCACTTCTAGTGAACTGGCAACTATTTTACTGAGCAGAGTGGTTCGTTATCATGGACTGCCAAAAGTTATCCTCTCCGATCGGGGGTCGCAATTTGCCTCCAATTTCTGGAAGACATGGTGTAAAACATTCCAAGTGACATCTACGCTATCTACTAGTCACCATCCTCAAACAGATGGTCAAACGAGGAGAGACTAAATCAGACTTTTAAACAATACCTACGTGCCTATGCTGAAGAGGCACTTCATTCTTGGACATCTATGCTCTGGTTAGCTGAGTTAGCTTACAATAACTCATTCCACACTTCTATTGGCGTTACACCCTTTTTTGGTTTATTTGGCTATCATCCTGCCCATCACAATTCCTCAAGAAATTTCTCTTAGTCCAGCTGTGTCAGAAACCATTCAGCATTTGCATCAAACCCAGAAACTGATTCAACAGCATTTAGAAAAAGCCAAACAAAAATACAAAAGGCATTATGACAAGAAACATTGTGAGGGACCGCAATATCAACCAGGTGACAAAGGCGGTCATTCCGACCCTGGCGGTAAATACTGCCAGGGCCGGGGTCCGCGGGAGCACCGCCAACAGGCTGGCGGTGCTCCTTTGGGCATTCTGACCACGGCGGTACAGCCGCGGGCAGAAACGGAAAGTCGGCGGTGTACCGCCGACTTTCCGCTGCCCAGGGGAATCCTCCAAGCTGCGCCGCCATGGGGATTCCGACCCCCATACCGCCATCCTGTTCCTGCCGGTTTTGGCCACCAGGAACAGGATGGCGGTATGGGGTGTCGTGGGGCCCCCGTAAGAGGGCCCCACTTAGAATTTCAGTGTCTGCTTAGCAGACACTGAAATTCGCGACGGGTGCTACTGCACCCGTCGCACCCCTTCCACTCCGCCGGCTCCATTCGGAGCCGGCTTCCTCGTGGAAGGGTGTTTCCCGCTGGGCTGGCAGGCAGCCTTTTGGCGGTCGCCCGCCAGCCCAGCGGGAAACCCAGAATGACCGCCGCGGTCTTTTGACCGCGGTACGGTCTTCTGGCGGTTCCCGCTGGAATGACCCCCAAAGTGTGGTTTTCCACAAAACATATAGACTTCAAGAAGAAGCACATGTTTAGCCTCAAATTTATAGGTCCTTACACAGTCCTTCAGCAAATCAATCCGGTAACCTATAAACTACAATTGCCCAGATCCTTACGGATTCATCCAGTGTTCCACACTTCCCTATTGAAAAGGGCATTCCAAAAGGTCCACCCTCATCCAGCTCCTGTTCTAGTACAGGGAGAAGAAGACTATGAAGTTAAGAAAGTGTTGGATTCTAAACTACGAGGGCGTAATCTATGGTACTTAATCTCATGGAAAGGTTATGGTCCTGAAAGTAACTCAGGGGTTTCCGCATCAGATGTTCATGCTCCAGTACTTGTGAGATGCTTTCATTGTCTTAATCCAGGCAAACCAGGCCCTAGAGCGCATCTGGTAGAGGGGAGTACTGTCAACACCAGGGCAGTGCGCGCTCTATTGGCGACTAGAATGCAAAAACCCAGCACTCTCAAAACAACGTAATTTATGCATTGTGCTGATATGTTGTTGTTTAACCTTTTGCATTGCAGAGTTCAATCCTGAAGACTTATTTTTAATGTGCTTACAAATGCTGTTCATTTGCAATGTATTGCTGCAGGCTTTCAGAGTGTGTTAGGGTGTGGTCCCTTTCCAGGGCCTTCCAGAGACTTTCCCTGCAACATGCCTGGGTGTGGTTGTGGGCTGGGCCAAGACTCTATAAAAAGGAGCCAGCCCAGCTCCAAGTGCTCACTATTCAGAGGTCCTGGTGCAGAGCAGCAGCTACTTCCTGAGCTCCTGTTCCGGTGGCCTATTTGATCTTCCAGACATCTGACTTTCATTCTTCATTTGGAGATCCTCGTTCTGGGCGGTAAGACGGTGGTTGGGCTGGCCTCCCGACGCCATTATCAAGAACTCTCATGTTCTTGGGCCTAATTCTTTTATGTTTTGACAGAGTAAGTTGCGCGGGTGAAATATGCGCTTGAGTGTTTATGACATTTGCAGGGTGACTTGCGAATCATCAAGTTGCGCGATTCGTTTCATGATAATTTAATCTTGTTATTCATTGCATGCTACCATTTCTTGATAGTTGCATGGTGGCTTAAGAATTGGCAAGACGCACGATTCGTTTTATGGTGTTTTAACTTTGTTATTCATTGCGCGCTACCATTTCTTGACATTTACATGGTGGCTTAAGAATTGGCGAGACACGCAATTCGTTTTATGGTGTTTTAACTTTGTTGTTCATTGCGCGCTACCATTTCTTGACATTTACATGGTGGCTTAAGAATCGGCAAAAGACGCGTGATTCGTTTAATTGTACTTTGATCTTGTTATTCATTGTGAGCTGTTATTTCTTGGCATTTACATCGTGGTTTACGAATCGGCAAGACGCGCGATTCTCTCCTCGAGTTTAATTCATGTTGTTTATTGTATGCCACTATTTTAAGATATTTATCATGTAATATTCGAGTTGACAAGTTATGTGATTTGTTTTTCCTGAATCCATATTGTGTTATTCATGGTGCACAATCCTTTTATGGTGTTTACTATATATATATATATATATAAATCTTCAATATGCGCAATTTGTGTTGAAACATTTTAAGAGTACACAGAAGATCAGAGTTTCTAGATGCAATAATGTATGGTCCTAGTATGCATTCTCAAAAAAGGATTTATATGACTGGTTTAAAATTTAGTCAGAATGTTTTTCTGATTCTCATGTAAAGGAAAGTACTTGAATAAGAAAGTTTTCATTTAATCCATCTTGATTCCCTTACAGGTATTCGGCCATCTTGAAACTTAGTCATTTTAAACTTATTTCTTAGATTGTTCATGTTTTCAGAATGACTATGCTTAGAATCATAGTCTATTAATGATTTCAGGAGATATAATTTTCATATTGTGTGTTCTAACCTTTTTCTTACTACAGGTCTCCTTTCCATCTGTTTCCCTTCCTTATTCCCTCTTCCACTCTTGAACTCTCTTAGACTCTGTGATTTATCTATCAGAGTCTTGGAGCTGTTCAGTGGTGGACGTGTTGGGAACGTGCGCAGACCCCGAGGATCTGGTGACTCTGACAGTCTGCACCATTGTGGTAGGTGGTCGTGAACTGCTGTGCAACTCCTCATTGGATAACATTGGGTCCTATGGGGTATAGTGGCCAATGGTGATGTACGCCGGTGATGACGGATTGCACCGCTGTGGGCGTGACTGCCATTTTCTATCTGATCACTCACTTGCTACCTGACCTTCAACAGGAGAGGACCTACACTGTATGTGCTGCTGTGACCTGTGCCTGGAACCTACCATGGCTCGTGTGACTGGGGAAAGGGCCCCTGCCTTCACCTCGGAGGAGTTGGAGCAACTGGTGGATGGGGTCCTACCCCAGTACGGACTGCTGTATGAGACTCCAGACTAACAGGTGAGTACACTGTGAGCACGATGCATGTGGCATGAATGCATGGAATGGTGTGTGTGAAGGTCTTGTGTAGGGCGGGTGGGTGGATGTCTCCAAGGTGGCATGCAGCTTGTGTGCTGGGTCCTGTGTGTGCAAATTGCGATATGAATGGGTATGGTGGGCCATACATGTAACAGGCAGGACTGTCTGACTGATAGCATTTTCTGTGTGTATTTCTCTGCAGGTCAGCGCGCATCAAAAGAAGGGTATATGGCATGCCATCCCCAAGGATGTGAGGACCCTAGGGGTCTATGGCAGGCGGAGCACCCACTGTCAGAAACGGTGGGAGGAAATGAGACGCTGGGCATGGAAGACAGAGGAGACCCAGCTGGGATGGCCTCCCAACGAGGAAGTGGTGCCCATTGAACCCTGACCCACTGACGGCCCACATACTGGTGGTGGCCTATCTGGAGCGGATGGGCGATTGAGGGCATCACAGCTGCCACAAGGAGCTGAGCACAGTGCCCATCATCACTACTTACGCATGGTAAGGGGGTACCAGGTTTTGGGATGTGTGTCAGTGGGTGCACCTAGGCCAGGCCTAACACTGTAGAGTAGGTCCCATAGTGGTCAGGGTTCTGAAGTGATAATCCTGCTACCCAGCTAGTAGGCATCCACAACTGGTCAGGGCTGTGTGGGTCCAAGGTGTGCTTCATTTGGTGGTATGTGCCCCTCCCCATGCCTTGGTGACTAGCATTATCACAGGTAGTGCATTGCAAAGGGTGTGGGGTTGTTCCCTGTGTGTGACGGTGGTGTGTACGCCAACGGTGGTGTGGGTGCAGCCATTGACCAAGTGTATCCTTTGTATCTTCCCCCCCTTTTTGTTTTGTCATTCTGTCCTTATATGCATTAGCATCATCTGGTAGAGGAGCAGAGGCACCAGTGATGGAGGGAGCAGCATCCCACAGGACCCAGGAGGCAGAGTCAACTGACGCTGAGGGCACCACTGGGACAGAGGGTGAGGGGAGCACCACGGCGGAGACTGGATGGGACAGTTCAGAAACGATACCTCCTCCAATGGAAGCTCCCTGGTGGTGGCGGACACCTCTGTGGCCACCCCAGCTATAGGCACATCTGCCACCGGCCCGTACCAGCACTACCCTCCCAGCAGTCCCTCATTGAGTTGCCCATGCCCACTCACCCAGGAGGGTGGGCATCTCCTTCGCCCCAGGCACCTCAGGCCCTGCCCCAGTTAGCCCTGCTGTCCTGTGTGAGGAGGCATTGACCTCCTGAGATCCATCTCTGTTGGGCAGTCAACCATTGTGAATGCCATCCAGGGGCTGGCAGCCCCAATGCAACAGACAAATACATTTCTGGAGGGCATTCACACTGGCTTGGCGGACCAACAGAGATCAATCCAGGCTCTGCCCTCCTCTCTGATTGCAGCCGTTGTCCCTGTTTCTACCATCCCCCCTCCAACTTCTTCTTCCCAATCCCATTCCCCTCAACCCCAACCTATCCCAAGTACACAGGCAGACGAGCATGCACACAGGACAACACCCAAGGGTGTCACAGGCAAACACCACACAAACACCATCCAGATGCAGACATACCAACATCCACTGCCTCCACTGTGTCCCCTCCTCCTCCACCTTCCTCACAGTTGCGTCTACACTCACACTTGCATGCACTACATCCTCAGCCACTACCAGCATCACCACCACACCTACGAGAACACACACCTCACTTGCAGACACCTCTACAACAGCCATGCACACGTCCCCTGTGTCCTCTTCCACTGTGTCTGTCACCCCCCTCCCAAGGTACACAAAGGCAAGCACTCAGACATCCAACAGCCATCCACCTCACAACAGCATAGCATCCGGCCCATGCACCTGCACCCAAACACAGCAGACAGACACCTCCCACAATCACTCCATCTTCCTCCACTCCCAAACCTTCTCCCTCTTCCCGCCCCAATGTCCTTAAGAAGCTTTTCCTCTCCACCATTGACCTCTTCCCTCACCCTCCCGCTCCCCCTCCTCATCCTTCACGTCTGGCCAGGGTGGCAAAAACCCAGACAAGCACCTCAGCCACCCAGTCCACGGGCCAAGTAGTTTCCACACCCACTCGTGGTGGGAAAGGATCCAGGGCACCAGCCAGCCTCAAAGAAAGTGTGCATGCCCAACCTGCAGCCCAGAAGGGCAAGGAGCCTGCCCCAGCTGCTGCCTGGAAGGGCAAGGAGCCTGCCCCAGCTGCTGCCCGTAAGGGCAAAGAGGCTGTCCCAGCTGATGGCCGGAAGGGCAAGGAGCTTGCCCGAGCTGCTGCCCGGAAGGGCAAGGAGCCTGCCTCAAGTGCTTCCAGGAAGGCCAGGGACCTGCACCAGCAGGCAGGAAGGACAAGGGGCCGATTCAGGGACTCAGACAGCGCCCCCACCACCAACCATGGTTGTGCAGCCATCCGAGGCTGCAGGGGATGGATTGGAGCCTGCCCCCCCAAAGAAGCAGCAGCAGTACCACCACCAGCAGTGGGCAGCCGTTCGAGGCTGCAGGGTATGGGCTGGAGCCTCCCCCCACTAGCGGCTGCTGCAGCAGCACTACCACCACTGATCAGTAGTCACCGCCGGTGGACGGTGTGTAGTCCTGCCTCCATGGGCTACTGTGTGGCCTGCCCCTGCAAATCCCGTGGGTATGACACCCAGCTGAGAGACTGTGAACTTACACTCCCCAGAATCAAGAGCACAGGGCACAATGCCCCCTCCAGAATCAGTGGGTAAGACACCTACCAACCCCAGCCTCCCCTGGATCAAGAGCACAGGGCACAATGCCCGTTCCAGAACCAGTGGGTAAGACACCCACCAACCCCAGCCTCCCCAGGATCAAGAGCACAGGGCACAATGCCCCCTCCAGAACCAGTGGGTAAGACACCCACCAACCCCAGCCTCCCCAGGATCAAGAACACAGGGCATGTTGCCCCCTCCACAACCAGTGGGGAAGTCACCCACTTGAGATACTGTGGCTTTGCACTCCCCAGGACCAAACACAGGTCATGTAGCCCCCTCCAGAGCATGTGGGCAAGTCACCCACCTGAGAGACTGTGGCTTTGCACTCCCCAGGACCAAACACTGGACATGTTGCCCCCTCCAGAGCATGTGGGCTAGTCATCTACTCCAGAGACTGTGGCCTTTGCACTGCCCAGGACCAAGCACAGGGCATGTTGCCCCCTCCAGAACCAGTGGTTTTGTTCCATCTGCCGGCTGAGGTGTCCCCCATTCCCCGTCCCCCTGAGGTGCCTGCCTATTTTCCAAATGATGCCCCTGTAGTGTTCTCTCTATGTTGGTGCAGGTGACAAGTGGGGCCTTGGACTTTGGCCTGTGGCCCTGTGCCCCACGCACAATGAGGACTGGGCAGTGTCCCTTGACCTTTACATATGTATATACCATGAGATTGACTTTTCGCATTTCTACTGTGTTGTTATTACTACAGTCAATTTATCACATTCTTGTAGTCCTTGCATTATTCCTCAGGGGTACAAGGTAAATATGTTTTATTACTGCAGCTGATTGTGTTTATGGTGTTGGGGGTGGGGGGGGGTGTTGTGCATGTGTGTGTCACTCTCTTTTTCCTCCCTCCTTCCCCTGTGTGCTAGGCGGCTGTACTCACCGTGGTCGTCTTTGCTGTTGTTGGTGTTTGTGGTGGAGCAGGACGTAGAATATCATAGGGAATATTTGAAGTTCAGACTCCATGGCGGCGTGGTTCTTCCCTGTATCTCTGAAGGTGAGTCCTTTCTCTTCTGTGATGTGATTCCGCCAGGCTTTTGATGTTGTTGGTACTGCCCCAGAAAAGGGGGTAGATTGATGTGTCTTAATATGGTGGGAGGAACATTGACTTCTGCCTGGCTGTAGGTGGCTACCGCCATGGTGGCTGTTGTACCTGCCCTGGCAGTCGGTGTGGTAAAGTGGCTGTCTATCTGAGTTCTTACTGCCGTGGTCATAATTTGGCTGTAGTTACCCCCAGCCTGTTGGATGTATTACCACCAATTTATCACTGACTGCCAGGGTTGTAATGAGAGCCAATATATAGTACTGGTCACCAATACCTGCACCATGTACATCCCATTGATACCACACAGACTGCAACAACAGGAACACAAGAAGTCTAGCTGGAACACAGGGGCACATTAAAGCCTGTGAGGAGGGAAAGGATGGTAATGAACAGAGTCAACATTGTCAATGAGGTACTTACCTGCTCCCTCTGGAGCTGTCCATTCAGAAGAAGGACCTCACTCACAAGTCTCTTCATCTCCTTTGGAGAGAAGGCAGGGGCCATTTCACCTGCTGTACTTGGTATGATTGCTCCCAGAGCCGGAACACTGCAGCTGAAGTGGTGGAGGTGTTGCTGTCAGCAGTGTCAGGAGTCAAGTGCTTGAATTTGCACAACGCAGCGTACACATACACCACATAAGCCGTCATCACTGCTGACAGACACAGACATAGGCAACAACGTTAGCTTATGGCTCTGCCTACCACAGTTGGAACTGCCTACAATGCGGACTACTTCCGTCAGCGGACACGGGTGGTTCCTGATGTCCAGTGGTGTAGGTTAGGCATCCGCAATTTTGGCTGCTTGAAATGTTGTGTATGGCCTGTAAACTGCACCATAACAACAATATGTTGTGTATGGCCTGTAAACTGCACCATAACAACAATCTAAGTTTCATATCACCAGAAACATCATAAATCTGTCTTGTTGTGTAGGTCCAACTACACAACGACCAGTGTAGTGTGTTACAAGGCACAGATGGCATATTATGGAGTGCAGTCAACCACTGAGGAATCCAACTATGCCAGGGGAAATCTGCTTCTGTAAGGTCCATGGAAGAACACAGTGGCCAGTGGAGCGGACTCCTGAAGACCAGATTTTGGTGTCTGGATAGGACTGGTGGAGCCCTCTTCTACTCTACTCACCCAGGAAAGTGTTTCAGATCACTGTGATATGCTGCATGCTCCAAAACCTTGCCTTATCGAGGAATATCCCGAACATCCCAGAGGACAGGGGCCTTGCAAGGCCACAGGGTGAGAATCCTAAAATGTCAAGTGAGGATGACAGTGATGAAAAGAAGGAACTGACATGCGAGAAGATCTCATCCACAGATACTTCTCACGAGTGTAAGTATGTCAAGTGATGTTGTTACTGTGACTGCACAATGAACTGCAGTTGTGAGAATGTGTGGAGTTGAGTGTTTTGGAAACAGCTAGGGAGACAATACTCTGCAATAATCAGCCAAAGGCTGAATGATAAGATAGCTTTTGACACATCCCCACCTTGATGATGTTGCTTTGTTTGTGTCAGATTGTTTATAATGTACTTTGTTCTCCAGATGCTTGCTATGTGACTTCTGTCATATGTATGGTTTCAAGCCCACACTCCTCGTTTGGTTCATTGTACAGGTACCTTCACCCTGACATCTTCATATGGGTATTTCAGAGTTGTGACATTGTCAGGTATGTGATGCTGTTCTGACATATGAAGTGGACATGGATTGGTCCAGGTAATGGAGGTCACAGAGTTTGGGTTATGAGACCTGTGCCTTGACAGCTTGCACAGTGTTTGGGTGGGAGGTCAGAAGAGCCCATTGAATTTGTTTTGTGTGCTGTGACGGGCCTGATCCTGATGCATCATATGTGTCATCATGTGGTCATAAAATATGTAATCCTAGCTAACGAAAAAGTAATTTTTCCTTCACATAGGCTAAACACTATTTTTGTATGACCTGTCTCTAGCTGTTGATGTGTTTCATCATTGTACCCCACAGTGCTTGTGCCACAACACTGACATAGGTTTGTGTCATTCCACCAGATGCATGAGCATTGGATTGTGATGGCCTGTGATCAGGGACTATTGTACTGCCATCTGTCTGTAACTTGGATTATGTGATGTTGAATTACTTAGGTGTGGTATGTGATAAGGCTCAAGCTGATGACATCAATCAACGTTTTGCCTATTCTTCAGGACAATGCCTGACAATTCCTTTCCTTCCATGGTCTGTAGGTCTGTACCTGTAAATATATTCATTTACTAAGTATGAGCCAATCATTTATGATTTCCAATAGTTTAGACATATTGACAGTCCATGTGCTGAACGCAGTACTACATTTTTTTGTTTGATCAGACACTTTTAAGTATGTGTATGTGTGGGATGATTGTATTCCTGAGCTGCCCATCTTGAAAAAGTACCTTCGAACATCATCGTATGGTTCACATGCTCTGACCTATCTTCATGGATACATATGAAATTAAAATCAGCAGACAATGAGTCAGTGAAGGTGGATTGTATTGTGAAGCTACGATTAACAGAAATTATACGAGACACAACTCAATAAAAACTCAAATGAGAAGGGGTCAGTCATGGTGAATGAAAGCATTGGAGTAGATGCCACACCATTGGGAGTCCAAAGTGCAGAGTACTCATTGAAACTGGTAGTTGGTTCAGGATCAGTCTACAGTGAATGTGTAACACACAAAGGATGTCATTGCAGACAGTGGTGGGTGTCTTGCCATCTGCACCTCCTGGATTCTTTGCTGCATGTCCCTGCTTGTTGGGGGTGGGGTTTAAATCAGCTGCTACAGAGGCAGGGATGTCTGTGGCTTGTTGTTCTTTTGGCAGGGGTTTCCTTCCAGTGGCTGGTACTGATATTGTTGGGTCTGCTGTTGATGAGCCAAAGGAAGGATTGGACTGGGTTTGAAAGTCCTGCTCAGTTTTGTATTTATGTCCCTCAACACCCCTGTTAGGGAGGCAATGTTGAAATTGTCGGCCTCCATCTGTTCATGCATGTCCCTATGCATGTCCCTTTGTAGCTGCTTGATTTCCCGGAGTTCAGTCAACACCTGGCCCATCACACCTTGGGACTTCTGATAGACCCCAAAGATGTGGCTGATGATGTCATAGCCAAGAACAGCCCCAGTAGCCTCATCCCGCTGGCACACAGCATACCTCCCATGCACTCAACGCACACGTGCCTGTGCCTTTGCCATAGGGTGTCCTCTCTAACTTGTTCCTGGGCCCTCATTGTCTGAAGTATTGTGCTGAAACTCAGGATCCAGGACTGGGGGCCTGACAAAATGGAAGACACTGTGCTAGGGACATAGGTTCGGGGGGTGAATGATTGTCTGGGATGTTGAAGCAACAGAGTTAGGAGGTAACTTTGTGGCCACAGTGACACTCACTATTGCTCTCTGATCAGGTTTCCGAGATGGGCCAGAACTGTCCTCCACGTCCAGACAAGCTGAGGGATTCATCCAAGGAGGTAGTGGTAGTCTGTTCAGTGGCCTCTGTGTGCCCAGTGGCAGATCCACCTGTTAATGTAAAACGTACATTGTTACTGGTTGCACTGTGACACCTATCTCCATCGGTTTTGTGTGACAATAATCAGAGACCTTGGACAAATTTAAGTTGTATTTGATCCAATAGTGCCAAGTAATCATGGTATTGGGTGGTTTGACATGAGATGTGTATATGTGAAGCATGTAAACCCAATTTGCCTCAAGCAGCTGATGAGATGTGCAGATCAGTTGCACTTTGGAGGATGGCCTGAAAGTGACAATTTACCACCAGTGCAACCAACACAGAGTAGTGCAAGATATGGCTTTGACCATTTGGAGGCCTAGTTGAGTGGAATGCAGGTGGACCCAGGTCTTTGCTGCATATGTGACTGGAGTCATCTTGTGCACAGTGCTTTATCAATGTGTCTGCTGATGCTACCAATACGGTGATGCATATTGAGGCCTTCAGAATACTTGCTGCACACACTGGGTAAGGTGTCATTCCTGTCCTGAATTGTTTCATCTTGGCACATGTGAAAAAAGGCCTCTTTTGTCATGGTTAGCCCCCACTTTTTGACTCCTATTTTACGTAGTCTTAAAGATGTTAGTGTCCAGGGCCCCTGATAACCAGGTTCCGTGGGCCAGATCTCTTTCCCTAAAACTGTTGTGATGCATTGGCACAAAAGGCAACACCTTTAGCTGCCACTATAAGTCCCTAGTAAATGGCACTTAGTTACCCAGGGCACGGGGTACCAAGGGTAGGCCCCTGAGGGGAGCAGCACAGATTGTGCCACCCTCTGGGACCATGCACCCAGAAGCACCCAGCATTACCATTGCAGGCTGAGTGTTCTGATGCAATCCTAAAAGGCAAAGTCGACATGGCACACAGTCTGTGTGCCCTGTCCCCTACACACTGTATGTAAGTCACCTCTCTGGTATGCACTCCAGCCCTAAGGCAGGGTACACTATACTGTATGTGTGGGCATAGATGCATGAGCAATGTGCACCTACTGTGACCCTGCCAAACCTGGGACATAGAAAGTGAACAGAGCAGCCATTTTAAAACATGTTTTGGTCTCTGGTCAATATGAGTTTCACAGCTACATGATGGCTACTCTGAACCCTGGGTTGTTTGGTCTCTGGTGCCAGTATTGGATTTATCCCAAAATTTACCCAGGGGTCACTTTAGAGGGCCCCCCAGCAAAAGCTAACTACCCTGGCAGGGTTGCTGCCCGGTCACAACCAGCCTGCCACCACCAGACAAGATTATGGAACCCTGGAGTGAAAGATCCTGCTCTCTGGGTCACTGAACAAAGCCCTTCCTGGGCAGAGGTGCTATCACACCTCCCCCTCCAAAAATGCACTGCTCTGCTGGCAAGCTTCAAAGGGCTCATCACCCTTAAAAACTCAACACCCAAGCCTGCTTCTAGCAGCATATGGCAACCCCCATTGCAAACCCCCACTTTTGGTAGAAGCAACAGCGGGAAAACACATAAAGGACAGGAGGAGTGGTCAGCCCCATCTTGCACCACCCCTAAGGTGTTACATGCAAGGTGACCCCTCCATTTCATTTTCTTTCATCTTGCATGGAAGGAAAATAGCCAATCATGTGTAGGGAAGTAACCTCGGCCCACAGGAAGTGGTCACTAGACTAGAGGACCCATTGGTCACTACTAGGTACTCCCCTAAGTACTCACTAAATAAAGCATTTAGTGGGCAGCCCTAGACCAGAAAATCAGATTCCAAGGACAAAAGAAGACCAACAACAAAGAAGGACCAAGACTTGAGAACTGTAGTCATGCTGCACCAAGACAAAGGGACCAAATCCTGCCTGATGCACCAAGGACTCGACAATCGCTGCTGAAGGGTTGCTTGGACATTGGACAGACTCTATAAACCTCCGGAGGACGTCCACACTTCAAAAATCACCAATGATCTCCTTCCAGATTAAAGGCATCATTCTCCTGCAAACAAGAACCAAAGATCCAGTGAAGGCCATTTCACTGATCGGATGCTGACCAAGGAACCAGACACCACAACTGGAACAAACTTTACTCGATGGACCATGAGGACAAACCCTGCAAGTGTGCTATGTTTGCGGGCACTGCAGCCTCCAGCGGCCAAACCATACCCTTGCCCCAGGTAGTGGTCATCTAACATCAGATACCCAGAAAAACAGTCCATTCCGGACTGTAAAAGGACTAGGAGGAAGCCCCAATCAATGGACTTCAGAAACCACAAGGAACTCCCACCAGCGTGTCCCTGCTGACCTGTAAGCGACCATAAAAGTGACCTACCACCTGCTTCCAAGGGCACCTTTGTGTAAAGATCCTGGCCCACCTATTCGCTCTGTACCTGGCTGCTCTGTGCCCTGCACTGAAGATGCAGGGTCCCCCACCCCTTGCAACATCGACATTCCAAGGGGACCAACCGGACTTATCTTTAAGTCCACCTGTGCTGTGCTTTTCCAAGTAGTCCCACGCAGTGGCCTGGCATCATATCCAACTACTTTCTGCTGTTGCTCCTGTCGAAACGGGGAGCCGCCTGAACTTCTCCAGCTAGTCCATAGTGTCCACTGATGATCTCAACTTACCTGCAAAAGGAAACATTGGTAAACACATTACCTGATTTTATATGCATTTTTAAAGTATTTCTCCATTGATTCTTAGGGAGTGTAATTATACAAAAAAATACTGTGGGCCAGATTTAAAGAAAAGTGGCGCAGCGCAGTGCTGCGCCTAAATTGGCAACACAGCGCTGCTTCACTTTAGAAACTCAGGGATGTGCCGTATTTAAGGGAATACAGCGCACCTCTGTGTTTCCCCCAGAGCTGGCACTAAATTTAGCTGCCAACGCAGGCATACTTGCACCATCATGCAGGGATGACTGTGTTGAGGGGTGTGATTGTTTATGTGTGGGAAGGAGTGGCTTCCTGCACATAAACAATCACTAATGGCACTTTGGCACTTCTGTGTGTTCTGCACAATGCAGCAAACACAGAAGTGCCAAAGCGTCATTTTCAAATGATTGTTCATGTGCAGGAAGGGGCACCTTTCCGCACATAAACAATAATTTCTGGCATTTTGCTTTTTCTATGCATGTGGCAGAATGCAGCACACATAGGAAAAGCAAACAACGAGGAGGAATAAAAGTACTCCTCTTCGTCGCGCCCTGCTAACACCACGCCTGGGGGTGGCTTTAGATTTTGGCACTGCCTCAGGATTACGAGATTTCATAAATCTGAGGCAGCCTCAAAATTCAATAGGTGTTGCTGTGGCACACCCACAGCAACACCCATTGCACGCCGCTTCCACGCACAGTTCCACGCAATACGGTGCTATGCTTAGTGCCATAGAAGCGTCACTAAAAGTGACGCTCCTGTAGCTCTAGGGGCCTATAAATATGGCCCTATGTTTGCTAAACTTCAAAAATTCATAACTTAAAAAGTACTTACCTGATTTTGATGATCTTGGTCTTAAAAATCTTATAAAAATCTGAAGTATGTTTTTAAATTAGTCTTGAGTAGAACATTTGAGTGTGTCTAGCTTTATTGATTCTTTGAGTACAACAAATGCTTTGCACTTCTCCAAGATTAGCCTAACTGCTCGACCAAGCTAACACAAAAATTAAAACATTTGATGGTCTAGTTTTTACCCCTGTAAACCAAGGTGTGGTTGCCCAGACCCTCTGCACAGTGTGCCTAGTTTTTCACACTAAATAGAGGGCCAGCCTCCGACAGTATAGCAAGTAAAGATGGAGCAGGTAGACCAACACATCTCTGGTTTGAGCATGATTCATGCTTGATCACTCCCAGGTGAGTACACTTCAATTGAGAGTTCACAAACAGGGCTTTTAAGAAAAGTAAATACTGGGCTGGTGTTTGGAATTGCAGAAACAGAGCCTGTTGGGAATTGCAGTCAGGTCACTTCCTCTACTCCCAAATAATAGACAAATGTTATCCCCTCAGGTGAGTAAACTTAATTTGGGAGTTGACAAACAGGGGTATTTAGACAAGTGTATACTGAGCTGGTGGTTGGAGTTACAGTAACAGGGCCTACTGGTAGCTACAGTCAGGTCACTTCATCTATTCCCCAACACTTGACAACTGTTTTAGATATCTGTATGCAGGCTGCATTTAGGTTTGAGCATACATTTTCATTTTGGGACATACCATGGATCCTGGAATGTGTTTTTGGTATTGTGAGTTTTCAAGGCCCCATGTGGACATATGGCATGTGATGGGACTTGGTAACTGTGATGCTGGGATCGGTGATACACATTGACAGTGTTATTTCTCAGACACTCTGGGTACTGAATCTTGTGAGGTATATGGGCAAGACAGTGGGAAAACCTGAGCCATAAGCATGCATGATATTGCATTCACATTTTTTCTGACAATTTTTATGTTGTAACTTACTAGATTCCACTCTCCCAGGTATTCCAGTCAAGCCCTCAGGATGCAGTATGGCCACGACCTTCTCATCCCAGGGAAAGAGTTGTAATTGGGCCCTGGGATGGCCAGCACCAGTTTCCTTGGCCTGCAGCTGGTGCCTGGAGACAAGGAATGGGCCTTGCCCCTAAGGTTATTCCACCTCTTCCTAATGTCCTTCTTTGTGTGCAGGGTGGTGTCTACAGCATTCATTCTCTGTTGACAATCCTGTCCCACATTTCAATTTTCCTACTGGGAGGAGAATGCTGGACTTGTACAACAAACACGTTTGGCTCTACTCTTATGATTTCATCCACCATGAATCTTAACTCATCTTCAGAAAAACGTTTTTTTTTTACACGTGACATGGTGGACAGAAAAAGAGAGTGACAGGGACTCACTTAACAGGGGAAGTGCGACAGGGTTTTAATGGACAAAAGTGTGTGCAGGGTGTTCTATGGGATGGTGGACAAAGGGGTGTCTGATCTATGTAAAGATTGATAAGTGCTTGTTTTAGTTCTTTGGCTCCATGAGGAAATGCAAAGGATTGTGGCCTGTGAAGGGGTGTGTTTTGTAGTGTCCTTTGCAGGTGTGTCCACTTGGCCGATGTATTTCAGCTATGTCTGTTACTTTGCTAAACTTAAACCTCGATGGTCAACCGCCATTGGCTGATCCCCACAAGGGCACCACCATGGCGACTGTGTGATTGTAATATGCTCATTGGTTTTCCACAAGACTGATGGCACTGGAAATCAAACTGCTTATATCCAAGCCACTGCGCCTCTGGTGGTCTGCCTTTTTTTCTTGGCGGTCAGCAGTCCTGCCTGCGTAAGTCATAATGTGGCTGTCTAGGGGACCGCTAGTGTGGCATTCTCTTTCAGGACTGCCAACATGGCGGTCTGGTAGTCCGACCGCCACACACGTAACCAGACCCTTTAGAGTAGTTGGTCCATTAGACTGTCAAGCACTAGCCTGTTCATCCCATGGAGACACAGGCCCTCATTATGACATTGGTGTTAAATCTCACTTACTGCCATGCTGACGGCTGTCAACATACTGCTGTGGTGGCGGATATCCGTTTGCCACATTATGACACACACACACTAAACTGGCAGAATACAGCCACATACACAAATCCGCCAGCCCAAAGGTCAGTGGTAAACTGTTGGTACTAACACCCATACCGCTACGCCAACAAAACAATGCCCACCACATCATGACCCCCGAATCAACATGCAGACATTCAACAGCGGTAAACCATTGGCGGTACACACCGCCGCGCTCAGAATGGACACCCAAATACTAAACTACACAACATTGGCCAATTAAAAAAACACACACCTGAAACCCATACACACACCACAACCACCCACTCACTCCACTATAAAAAACACAACCACATTACCAACAACCACTTACGCATACAAGTCATTGCCACCAGACAGACATCAAGACCACTGCGACAACTAC
Organism: Pleurodeles waltl; assembly: GCF_031143425.1. Classification (NCBI taxonomy): domain Eukaryota; kingdom Metazoa; phylum Chordata; class Amphibia; order Caudata; family Salamandridae; genus Pleurodeles; species Pleurodeles waltl. The sequence continues at coordinate 921,638,033 of NC_090443.1, read as the reverse complement.
ACATGCACTCCACTACGCACATCCAATCACACTACCCAACACTCACACACTTACAGGTACCACACAACACCCATGACCCCACAAAGGCACCCCCGTTTCACAGATGAGGAGTTGAGGGTCATGGTGGAGGAAATAGTCAGGGTAGAGCCACAGCTCTTTGGAGCAGAGGTCCAGCAGATATCCATTGCAAGGAAGATGGAGCAATGGTGGAGAATCGTGGACAGGGTGAACGCCGTTGGACAGCATCCAAGAGCAAGGGACAACATAAGGAAGAGGTGGAACGACCTACGGGGGAAGGTACATTCTGTGTCAGCAAGGCATCAGCTCACCATACAGAGGACTGGTGGTGGACCCCACCTGCTCCCCCACAGCTCACAACATGGGAGGAGCAAGTCTTGGCATTACTGCATCCTGAGGGACTCACTGGATAGCGGAGGACTGGCCACTGGTAAGTCAACATTTACCACTTATCAACCCCCATACCTGCATGCCATCTCACACCCTCACCCTCACTCCCATCCCTCCACTCCATCCCACACACTGCACCTACACATGTGAGTAACCCCAATGCCAATACCAAGCCCTGTATTCCATACCAATTCATGGGCAGCCCTCCCAGCCCTGCATGGACACCCATCACCAAAGCATGCACAGCACAGGGGTACTAACACTCCCAAAATACGTCACCATATGCATTCAAAGGTGGCAGGACAACAGCAAAGATAGAGGGGAGGATAGGGATGCACAATATGTCACAGGCATGAAGCATAATACATCACTTAAATCCCCGCAGATGCCCCAGCCAATATCAGCGGAGAGGAGCTGCCACGACTATCCAGTCACCAACAGAAGTAGCCCCCAGTGATGACAGTAACTCTGGACTTAAGGATCTGGATCAACAACCTGGCCCATCAGGGACCATTGGTCTGTCGGTCACTCCAGACCACCCACAGTCCACCACAGAGTCTCCCCCATCAGTATCCAACACCACAGCACCCACCCAGCGTACCCACACCTCTATCCCAAGGACACATCAATCAGCAGTGTGCCCACTTGTACAGGGACCCCACCCCACACCTCGCCCTCAAGGCAATCAGGGGCAGTGGGCACACCATTCAGGGGACAGGGGCACAGGGCAACAGGGACACTGGGAGGACCGCTGTGTGCCAGGGTGAGGACAGGCCCAGTGAACCGACTCTCCACGAAGCACTCACTAATGTCCTGAGGGCTTACCAACAGTCCCAGGACACGATGGACCAGATTCTGAACAACATACAGGAGAACAAGCAGCTGCAGGATGAACACCATAGAGGAGATCAGGGAGGACTTGCAGACTCTCAACACCACCATGATCTCCATAGCAGGGGTGCTGGCAGACATGGCCAACATCATGAGGGAATGGACTGCACAGCAGCGGGCCACTACCACTAGCCAGTCTATTGACCAGCCCACCACATCCACTGCAGCTAGTGGACAGGAGGCCCGCCACAGGACCCACAGGCCACCAGCACCCCTCCCCTTGCAGAAGGTGAACTACCCGCAAATGTTCCCTGCGACCCAGACAGAAGCCAGAGACACTTGCCAAAAACAAGACCACTGCCAGGAAATGAGACTCTCCTGATTGTACCTATTGTGTCCCATCCTATCACCTTGTTCACTTTGATCTGCCTTTGCTCCCCTCCTATGGCCCCTTGGACACTGGACCTGTGCTACAAACAGACTGGAACAATACCCTGGACTGTCCTCAACCATCACCCCATTCCATTGCACTTTTCAGTCACTTATTTGCACTACAACAAAAACCCTTGAACACATTTTGAGTAACACTGTTTTATGTTTTGAAAATGTGCATTTGTGGGAACAGTCACATCTAGTGCAAATGATCTGAACACTGTGTTAGCATACAAATAATGATCTGTAACTGTCTGCAGTGATCACATCAGGACATTGTTGTCATATCACCAACATCTGGAAAATGAGAAGCCATAGGTGACAGTAAGTTGAGATGAAAATGAAGTGAATGCCATCATGCTACAGCTGCACAGAAAACATCAGTAGCCAGAGTAATGGTCATTTCCACTGCCTCACCTGTGTGCCATTGTAAGTATTGACACATAACTGATGTTCTGTTGTCCTCATCCTCATCCTCTGCCTCCTCATCCTCACTGTCCTCAGGGTCCACTGCTGCCACTGGGCCTCTCCAGCCTCCTCCTCCTGCAGAAAAGGCACATGTCGTCTGAGGACCAGGTTATGCAACATGCACATGCCACTACTATCTGGCAGACCTTTCTGGGTGAGTAGCACAGGGATCCACCTATCAGATGGAGGCACCTGAACCTGGCCTTCAGGAGCCTGAAGGTCCTCTCGACTATTCTTCTGGTTCACCCATGAGCCTCATTATAATGGTCCTCAGCCCCTGTCCTGGCATTCCTCACAGGGGTCAGGAGCCACAATAGGTTTGGGTAGCCAGAGTCAGCTGCAGGTAATGAGGGACAGCATTTAGCCTTACACAATGCTATGGGGCTAACACCTGACGGCCTACACTGACATACAGTGGGGAGGGGGGCTCTGGCTTACCTATTAGCCAAACCGTGTGCCTCTGTAGCTTGGCCATCACATTTAGGATGCTGCTATTCCTCAGGACAAAGGCATCATGCACAGACCCAGGATACTTGGCAGTGATGTGATAGATGTACTGGTCCACCAGACACACCATTTGCACATTCAGTGAGTGGAAACTCTTACGATTCCTGAACACATGTTCATTATGGCGGGGGGAACAAACGCTATATGTGTACCGTCAATCGTTCCAGTAATATTGGGGATATGCCCCATTGCATAGAATTGTGCCTTCATAGTGGCCAAATCTTCCACCTGGGAAAAAACATTGTAGCTGCACATGTGTTTCACCAGGCCAAAGCAGGTCAGGTCAACAGAGTCTCCAACTATTTTACACTAGCTGGGGCGGGAAGCACTGCCTTGCCGAGGGAGGGAGAGATCACACTTACAAAGGAAGTCCTCCTGTCATCCCTTCGCACCTTCAAGGCGGAATTACAAGAGGAGCTCACAGCCGACATTAAGGCAACATTGAACGCGTTCCAAGTGGACTTTAATGGGAAACTGTCCTCACTTCAAGCTGATGTGGAATCAGCAGGGGCCCACAATTTGGAACTGGAAACGCAGGTGAAGGAGATGCACAAAAGGTTACCCCGGTGAAGAGTGTGATCACGAGTATTAAAACGCAAGTCCACCTCACCTTGCTCAAGTGCGAGGGTTTGGAAAATCGGTCTCGCAGAGACAACATCAGAGTGCGGGGCCTGGAAGAGGGCAGCGAGGGAGCAGACCTAGAGGCTTTTGTGGTTGGCCTCTTCTCCACCGTCCTGGGTGAGGATCAACCGGAGGTTCAAGTGAAGAGGGTGCACAGGGTGGGCAATCGGGCCGAAGGCGAAGGGAAAAGGCCCAGAGACATATTGGTAAAGCTGAGCTCATTTAAGGTCAAGGAACGCATCCTGCAACGGGCGCAACGACTCTTTTCAGGGTGCACACTGCACCCTCTTTCAAGATATCGCTCCAGCGACACTGGCCCAAAGGCAGCAGTTCCGCCCTGTGACGGAAGCATCAAGAGTGAAAAGCATAAGGCACCAATTGACATTTCCCTTTGGTCTGGCTTTCAAACTCCATAACAAGGCTTGCCACTTTTCGACCGTTGACAAGGCAGCGTCCTCAGTGGGCTTACAGGAGAAGAGTGCGGGTGATGGGCTCACCGTGCCTGGGGACATGCGAGGAGGGGACGAGCATTCCACTTCGGTGGAGCAACAGAGACAACAGAGGAAGGGGGGGAGACTCCCAAGAAGTGAAACTATCCACGTGTCAGGCACCTACAACAGAACCAGCAAGGAGCTGGAGGGGGCCTTTTGAGTGGCCCCATGCAAAGGTCATTTCGAAGCCCCAGAGGGGGGGAGGGTCCCCCCTTAGAGGAAAGTCCAGAGTTTTAGAGATCGGAACTGACTCTCCCACTAGAGGGCTTGGTCTGGCGTGACACCTCTCCTGCTGCATATAAGGGATGAGGGGGAGCCCCACCCTTGATGCTGAATTGGCAATTGTGAATGGTCTGGGGGGGAGGCGATTACATGCCCCATCCACACCATGAGGAACACAAGGAGGTTTGATAGCCTACAATTTCTTGTTCATGTTTTTTTTCTCTTACGAGATGTTCTTTCTGTTTGGTTATTGTTCACTATCCCTATGTAGCACGAGAAGGCTTTAGAGGAGGCCCGGGGAACTCTCTGGGCACCAGGCAGAGTAGTGCGGGGGAGGGAGCAGGGAGTCTGCTATGGGCAAAGCTCACTTGGATGAGGGCATTTAGGTTGCTACAGTGCAATGTTGGAATTGTTATCATGGAATGTTGAGGGGTTGAACTCACTGAATAAGCAGTCACAGCTGAGAAAGTATTTTTATGATCATCACTATGATATTGTGGCCTTGCAGGAAACGCCCCTTAAGAGGGCGGAGGGTCAACGCCTACGCCACAAACAGTACCCACAAATATTTACGGGATCAGCGCCAACAAAACACTGTGGGGTGGCTCTGCTGTTCCACAGGTCTATTCACTTCCGGAGCACGGGGTCCAAACAGGACAAGGAGGGCAGATATCTAATTGTCAAGGGCAGCCTGGGGGGGAGAAACTGTACGCTAGCCACTCTTTACGCACCTAACAGTGGACAAACACAATTCCTTTTGAGTTTCCTGGAAGGGCTGGAAGGTTTTGCAGAAGTGGAGATAATACTATTGAGTGACTTCAATCTGGTTTAGGACCCCGCCCTGGACACAACGCTCCCCCAGAGAACACAGACAAGCGCTTTTGCCAGATCAGTGAAGTCGGCCCTCTGCCGCTTAGGGCTCTTTGACTCCTGGCACACCCTCAAACCCGAGGAGAGGGACTATACCTTCTTCTCCCATTCTCACCGATACTATTTAAGGATAGATTATATATTTCTGAGTCGGCCTCTGTGGCAGACTCTTCGATCAGTAGCCATTCATCCAATTATTATATCTGACCATGCTCCTGTGGAGACTTGCCTGGAATGGTCCCTTGCACACTGAAATTCTAAGCGCTAGTACTTCCCTATTGTCCTAATCCGTGACTCAGCGTCCTGCAACGACTTGCAGAGAGCTATCAGAGATTACTTCCAACATAATAGGGTGGGGGACACCGCACCCCCCCCCAGTCTATGGGACGCCTTCAAGGCGGTCATCAGAGGCACGTGCATTTCCCTGGCGTCCACGCTAAATCGGTTAAAATCTGAAGACCGGCACCTCTTAGAAAATGTAACTGAACTGGCCCATAAGCTCTCCCCGACCTGAGAAGGCTGCTTTATCCTCCAGCAGGGATTGGAGCCTGATTGATTGCCCAGCTGCTTTTTTAAAGGTGCGGTGCGGGATTCCTTCATAGGTCGGTGAGACCGGTCACCCTGAGTGAGCCATCCAAATAGACCCTGAGCGGGGAGGTGTTCTTGCGTTCGAGCTCCTGCCACAGATGGAGGTTGAGGGAGTCCAAAGTGGTGCCTCAAGCTTTATTCCAGAAGTTGATATATGCACCACATCTTGCTGAAGATTGATCCAGTAGGCCGAACTCCAGTCTCAGTTGGGCGGGGAGGTAAATTTAGGAAGATTGAAGATCATCCGGTATACTTTACTTACTGTGTGATTTGAGATGTCAGATTTTCTGCCTCTTTGCACTTCACTTCTATATGTTATTGTGTTGGCTTTTAGCACTTGTAGGAGGGAGATGTAAGTGGGACAGTTCAAGTGTACTTTTAGCCTTTTTAGAGTTAATGCTATTCCTAGGTCTTTTCCCATTATATACCCTTTTTAATGGACAAAGTTCCCTGATTTATCAATGGTGACACTTGGGTATTTGCACCTTTCTGTTTGAACAAGCTGTGTCATACCCCAGTACCATTCGCTTAGGGGCGCCTTAGTTCTGATTCACATTGTGCTTGTTTTTTCAAAGTTCGCAGTCAGGGTGTTAGAAGCTGAGTAGTGCTGCGAGGCATGTATCTGCTTCTGCAGCCCTATTTTCGGGTGGCTAATCAGCACAAGGTCATCTGCATATATAATGTACAGTAGCTCCAGGTCTCCGATTTCTGGGGCGTGCAGGTTTGTAAGAGCGAATGAGCCTGCCAAGTTTGCTAAGTATAAATTAAAGAGTGTGGGGGCCAGAGCACAGCCCTGTTTTAGACCTTTGGTAGTTTGTATTTTCTATGAGAAATGAGTGCCTGTTCCCTGTTTTATTTGGACCCATGTGTCAGTGTAAAGAGCCATTATCAGGTGTAAAAGTGGATGTGGAAGTCTCCATTTTGATAGCTTCTTCCACAGCAAGTTCCTTTCCAGGTGTTCAAATGCGGCCTTAAAGTCGACAAAGCATAGGTGAAGCTGCTGTTTCTGTGTCTTAGCTTTGTCGATTAAAAGACCAATGGCCATTATGTTTGTTATGGTGCCAGTTTGTTTAGAGAAACCTGTTTGGGTCTTGGGAATTATTCCCTTTTCAACAGTCCAAGCAGACAGGTGCTCCAACAGCAAACGTGAAAAATACTTTGCTTTCTTGTCTATTTGGGCAATAAGGCGATAGCTGTTTGGGAGCGACCTGTCCCCGCTTTTAAAGATAGGAGAGATTATGGAGCCTTTCCAGGACTGTGGAATGATTATTTCCAGGTAGAAAGGTTCCAGGATCTTTTGCCAGAAGGGCCTGTTGAGCTTGAAAATAGCAGGGGAGTACCATCAGTGCTCAGGGCACCTTCGCTCCTGCCCGTGGCTATCTGGACCTCTACCGTGACAGAGTCAGTGAGTATTGATAATGGAGTCTCCTCTGGAGAACTGCTGAGTTTCTTTGTTTTGTTGAGCTGTGTGGTGCATGGATTGAAGGCTGGCAGTTGAAGTGGACTCCAAGATGTTGAGCCCAGACAGCTTCTGGTATGTAAGATTTTATACCGCCATGTGAGAGGGGTGTACGGTTACATATTGTGTGCCAGAAGCATGCGCTGTTGTTACTTATTGTGTCAGAGTGGAGCTTGGCCCATAAGATTTTGCTACGATTCTTGTTGATTGTCAATTTCAGCTTTTTTAATGACTGTTTGTGGTGCCTTAGAGCTTTGCGCAGGTCTGGGTCCCCAGGCCTGCCGCGGAGTGCCTTATGATGGAGTTGATTTTCCTTTTTGCATCCCGTAGTGCAGTTCTGTGGGCCTGTGGCAAGTGAGTTGTTGCTGATAGTGGTGAGGGTCGTCTGATGGTAATTGATTCCACAAAGTTGATGTTTAGCCTAGTGCTTAGTTGTTCCCACCACACTGCTGTTGTTCACTTCTAGTTCAACTGCCAGATCCATTAATGCTTTGGATCCGAGATCCACATTTGCTTGCCCGCGTTTAACCCACTTGTAATTTGTGGTGTAGGAAGTGATGAGTGAGATACTTGCTTTTTCGATTTTGGAGATCTTCAGGTTAATGGTTAGTTCCTGCGGGCAGTGGTCACTTTCACTCCTGTCTCCTAGCTGATTGGTGGCTACATGATCAAATAGTGGCAAATTGATGAATGTGTAGTCGATTGTTGTAGAGGCTGTGGTAGAAAAATATGTTGCTGCTGGTGGTGAGTCCTCCTGAAATCTGCCATTCAGGGCTCCTAAATGTAGTTGTTCTAAGCCTTCGAGCTTGGTCAACGTGGGTCTCCCGTGTTTGTTGGTCCCCTGTGTTGGGAGGTCCCAGGCACTGGAGAGTACAATCGCAGCTTCAACTGTGGAGGCCCTAAGTAGATGCAGATTGAAGTCGCCTGAGACAATAATGTCTGTCCTTTTGCCTATATCTCCGCTGCTTATATAGGTCTCAAGTTGTTTCACTAATTTGGTGGCATTGTTGGATTTGATTTTCGGGTGAAAGTAAGGCCCATATTTTATTCTTTTTGATGCAAAACTGCGCCGGCGCAGTTTTGTGCCAAAAATATTACCGCCGGCTAAAGCCATTTCGGTGCGCCGTTCAGGCGTCAAATTTATACTTTGACGCACGGGGGCGCAAACCACAGGTGCAAGTAATTTTTTTTTTACGCACACCGCAGCGTCAAGTTGTAAAACAAAATGACGTTAACGCGGCGGAAATGACTGTGGATCGATTTACGACACTGCAAACCGGATATGTGGCGTTTCTTAACGCAATAACGTCAAATATCCCCGCAAACACAGCCATTTCAGCTGAGGAGAGCCAAAATGGATCCCAGATGCCTGTACAGACCCCAGGAAGATGACAACAGACGAGGAACCAGCCAGGAGGACCCACACCAGGACAGTTTTAAGAAGAAAAGAAAGTGTTGCTTCAGTGCAGAGGAACAGGAAATTCTGGTGAAAGAGGTGACGGAACACCAGCACCAACTGTTTGTCACCTCAAAGTTGCCAATCAGTAGGAGAGAGGAAATATGGCAACAAGTTGTTGACAAGATTAACAGTGTGGCAGAAGTACGCAGAACAGTCATCGAGTGCAAGAAACGCTGGCATGACTGCAAGGAAAAGATGGCCAGGAACAGGAAGGCAGCACTGCAGACTGGAGGTGGGAGTCCAGCACACCAGGAGGCCATGGACCAAGTGGAGGAGATGGTCGCAGCCATCATCCCTGAGGAGATCGTCACAGGGATTCAAGGACAGGACAGTGCAGACTATCAGGAGAGAACACACATGCAGGGTAAGTCGCATGGGGAATTAAAATGCACTAATGTCAGCTACAACTGGGGGGGGGACACCGACCACAAAATGCATGGAAGTCATCATATACATGGAGCAGCATGGGTAAAGGGGCACGGCATGGGGGCATGGCCTGTACAGAGAGAAGCTGGGGCACACCATAACACAACACCAACAACAGTTCCATTGGGGTATGCTGCCATGCCAACGATGGAGCAAAGGTAAAGCCACGCCAGGAGGGAAGGGCACAACATCAAACTGACATCCCGTCACACGTCAACCACTATACCCCCTACATTAACTAGGGCCCAATTAACAACCTCTAGCCATACCGACAACTGGAATGTAACAGTGACAACAGTTGCCACTACCACCTCCGCTGTGTGTGCAGCTCAAGTAACCAATGGCAGTAATGTCCCCATGGATCAGACACACCTAAATTAGTGGGTTGAGGATGACAACTTTAACAATCCCCTGAAACAAGACAAATGTTCCAGTCCTGTCAAAAGTGAGTGCCCATAGTTGCCGCAAACATCAGCCAATGTCATCAACATGAGGAGCTACACAGCACCAAGGTCCCGCCGTCCCGTAAGTGTTTTCCGTTTTTTTCGCTTTTTCCAGCGCCTCGCCGCCGGCGCTTCTGCCCCCTTTGTGCCCCCCTGATTGCTGTCTCCCCGATCGTATATTGTGCCATTATTGTTTTTCTGATTGTGTGCTTTTCTTATTGTAACTGCTTGTATTTTGCTCGTTTTCAGTGTTTTGCCCCTTGTGCGCTCCCCGTTCCCTGCCGCTGCCTCCCTGCGGCCCCGCCCCCCTCGTGCCCCCATTTGCCGCTCCCTCCCGCCTCCCAGCTGCTCCTCCCTCCCCCCTCCCTTCTTAATGGCTGGCGCTGCGCGTCCGCGCGCAGCGGGTGCGCCGCTGGCGCGCCGGAGGCGCGCCAGAGGCAAGCCCATCTGCGCCCGTCCGCGCCCAGCGCCACACCCCCTGGCCCTCGCGCCCCCCGCATCCGCTACTCGATCAACGAACTCCGCGCCTTCAACCCCGGCCCCTCCACTGAATGCTACCGGGCACCTCCGAAGCACACTAAAGGACCTTTTTCCTGCCGTACCTGCAACTTCTCCTGCATCAGAACGACCAATCCAACTACGAAAACATGCAACCCCAACCACCTGAACTGCATCCTCATCAACACCCGCTCCGCACGAAAACACGCCATCGAGCTCTGGGATTTACTCGACACCACTGCTCCTGACGTGGCTTTCCTGACCGAAACCTGGTGGAACGACTCCTCGTCTCCGGACATCGCCATCGCCATACCGGACGGCTACAAAATCACCAGAAGAGATCGAACCAACGGAATCGGCGGCGGAATAGCCATCGCTCACAAAGCTACCCTCAAAATCCACACCCACTCGGACGACACCCTCAGGACAGCCGAACACCTCCACTTCCAGATCCACACGGACCCCAACACGACCCTCAGAGGAACCCTCATTTACCGCCCTCCAGGACCAAGAGCCCCCTTCAACGACACCATCGCCGACCTTGCAAGCACCCACGCCCTCGCTTCCCTGGATTACATCCTCCTGGGAGATCTGAACTACCATCTGGAAAATGCCAACGACGTCAACACCGCGTCACTGACCTCAAACCTCCTCAACCTCGGTCTCCGCCAGCTAGTCAACACACCTACCCACATCGCCGGTCACACCCTTGACCCCCTCTTCACCTCTAGCAACCACATTTCCTTCAGCCACACCTCCGAACTCCACTGGACTGACCATCACTGTGTCCATTTCACCTATAAGAAAACCACAGAGCAACACCGCATCCAGCTACCTCCCCACCGCCGCTGGGGCAAAGTCACCCAAGAACAACTGACCAGCACCCTCATCAACAACCTTCCACCCGACGCAATCGACCCGAGCACAGCCGCCAACAACCTCCATCAATGGATCATCGACTGCGCCAACACCCTTGCCCCTCTCAAGAAACCCACCACCATCCAAGGAAAGAAAAAACCAGCCTGGTTCACAGACGATCTCACCACCTCCAAAAGCAACTGCCAGAAGCTCAAAAAGAAATGGATCCAAGAACGCACACCCGACAACCTCGCCGCCCTCAAAAACGCCAACTGCGAACACCACCAACGGATCCGCACCGCCAAGCGCGCCCACTTCACCGAACGCATCAACAACAACGCCCACGACTGCAAAGAACTCTTCGGCATCGTGAAGGAACTCTCCAATCCGAAAGCCAACTCCAACGACATCCCGCCCTCCCAGAAACTCTGCGACGACCTCTCCACCTTCTTCCACCAGAAAATCACCACCATCCACGACAGCTTCATCACCGGTCCACCGCCAGACCCCACCCCCGACGTCTCCTCCCGCGACTGCCGCCTCACCGCCTGGACCCACGTGGACGAGGCAGAAACCATAGCAACCATGAACACCATCCACTCAGGCTCCCCCACGGACCCCTGCCCCCATCATGTTTTCAACTCAGCCAACGCCACCATCGCCCCCGAACTCCGCAAGATCATCAACCTCTCCTTCACTTCTGCCACCTTCCCGGACAGCTGGAAACACGCAGAAATCCAACCCCTCCTCAAAAAACCCAAGGCTGACCCCAACGACCTCAAAAACTTCCGTCCGATCTCTCTCCTCCCTTTTCCAGCGAAAGTCATCGAGAAGATCGTCAACACTCAGCTCACCCACTTCCTCGAAGACAATTCCATCCTGGACCCCTCACAATCCGGATTCAGACGAAACCACAGCACTGAGACCGCCCTCCTCGCCGCCACAGATGACATCAGACATCAAATGGACAACGGCGAAACCTCAGCCCTCATCCTCCTCGACCTATCAGCCGCTTTTGACACCGTCTGCCACCGCACCCTACTGACCCGCCTCCAGGAAGCCGGCATCCAAGATAAAGCCCTCCACTGGATCTCATCCTTTCTCTCCGACAGAACGCAGAGAGTCCGTCTCTCCCCTTTCCGCTCCAAAGCCACCAACCTCATCTGCGGCATCCCCCAAGGATCCTCCCTCAGCCCCACGTTGTTCAACGTCTACATGGCCCCCCTCGCTCAACTGGCCCGCCAACATCATCTCAGCATCATCTCCTACGCCGACGATACCCAGCTCGTCCTCTCCCTGACCAAAGACCCGCTCACCGCCAAAACAAACCTCCACGAGGGACTAAAATCCATCGCCGATTGGATGAACAACAGTCGCCTGAAACTCAACTCCGACAAGACGGAAGTCCTCATCCTCGGACGCACTCCCTCGGCCTGGAACGACTCATGGTGGCCCTCCGTCCTCAGACCCCCACCCACCCCTGCCAGCCACGCAAGAAACCTCGGCTTCATCCTGGACTCCGCCCTCACCATGTCCAAACAGGTCAGCGCCGTCTCCTCCTCCTGTTTCAACACCCTTCGAATGCTCCGCAGAATCTTCAAGTGGATTCCAACAGAAACCAGAAAGACGGTGACCCAGGCCCTCGTCAGCAGCAGACTTGACTACGGCAACGCACTCTACACAGGCATCCCAACCAAAGACATCAAACGCCTCCAACGTATCCAAAATGCCTCCGCCCGACTGATCCTCAACATACCCCGCCGAAGTCACATCTCCCTTCACCTAAAGGAACTCCACTGGCTCCCGGTAGACAAGAGGATCACCTTCAAACTCCTGACCCACGCTCACAAGGCACTTCACAACACCGGACCCTCCTACCTCAACACCAGACTCAACATCTACACTCCAACACGTCAACTCCGATCCGCCAACCTCACCCTCGCCATCGTACCCCGAATCCAGCGCAAGACATCCGGCGGCAGATCCTTCTCCTTCCTCGCCGCCAAGACCTGGAACTCTCTCCCCACATCTCTTCGCCAGACCCAGGACCTCCTCGCATTCAGAAGGCTCCTCAAGACCTGGCTCTTCGACCGCTAAACCAGCAGCGCTCCCCCCCCTCCCCCTCAGCGCCTCGAAACCCTGACGGGTACATAGCGCGCTTTATAAATACTATGATTGATTGATTGATTGAAGGTCACACCCATGCTGCATATGTCTGGGTCCACCCTGTGCCTGGGTCACAATGCAACATCCCAAATGTCATACTGCTCAGGCAACAGCATTGAGGGGGAGGAAACATGTAACTGGTCACTGAAATACACCTGCACAGTCAGAGGAGGAAATAGGACACTGCTACGACTATCAGGGCAATCCAATCTCCAGACATTCCCCAACATCAGCTGTACACATTACCAATGCTAACATCCATATCATGCCATAACAATGCTATGCATAGGGTACGCGACATTTCAACGACATATAAGTGGATGTGAAAGATCAGAGACTGGGGCAGGTCCAGATTGTTAAGTGTGCTGCTAGTGCCATCAGAGCACCCACAGTCAGTGAAAGGTCTCATCATGCGAAAGGATGTAGATGGAGGGTTGAGTAGGACAAGAAGGTGGCATAGCACTATTTGGCCTAAGACAACACTAGAGGAGATGATGCTGACAAGTTTAATAACTTACCACTATACATGTGACATGCAGGTGGGGCATAGGCCTGGGAGAATGCCCATCTGAAAGACTGGAGCAAGGAACAGGAAAAAAGATCACAATGTGAAATCATCACAAGGCAAGCATGTCACATCACCAATGCCATAGCACAGACACACTAATTGTACCCTATTTCATTGCAGAGGACGATGGATCTCCTGCTGATATGCCTGTCCAGGACTACCCTGATGACATGGATGACGAGCTGACAAACATCAGCCACCAGACCCTCCAAGATGTCCTTGGAAGCCTCCAGACCCCACCTTCTGTCACAAGGAGGAGCACAGAACAAGCAGCCATCACAGAGGACCCACCCACAACCCCAATTGTAAGACCTGCCAGCTCCAATACAGCTGAGGATTCAGATGACACAGGCACCAGCTTTGAGAGAACTGTAGTCGGAGTACAGCGGGAGCTGGCCAAGGAGGTGCGGGTTGGGATGCAAACTATGGCAGCCAGCCTAGAGGGGGTGCGTTCGTGCATGATGTCAACTGAAGAACAGGCAGCAGCTATGCAAGGGCGAACAACTATCTTGCAGGAACTTGAAAAAAGGCTGAAGGAAATCAGCACAGCTGTAATACAGTTGACCCAACACCTACAACAGCAATCCTGTCAACGCGTGCACGAATGCAACATTGAACCCCTCAGGGCTGACCTGGCTGCCTACCATTGTGATGTGGCTGCTATTCTCAAGAACCAGCAGATCCTCCTTGCAGCAGTAATGCCCTTAAGACCTTCACAGGTAGCAGCGACCGGGATGTCTGACTCCACGTCTTCTAACACTGAGGTGTGTGTTGCCCCTTCACAACCACCACCACCAAGGACAGAGGAGGCAACACACACATCAGAAGAAGAAGACATGGAATAGATCACATTCACATGTAAAAGTACCCGGAAGCACTCGTCCCTGCCATATGGCCACCTATTACCAAGGTCCAGCGCTTTGTAACATGCCAGTCTTGCAACAACTGTACTCAATGACTTCTGCAAACCACTGTATATCTTGTCAGCCTGCCCAGTGCTTGTCCCTCTCTTACTCATTGGCAAATCCTGTCCCTCTGCACTGTCTGACACATCACCCCAGCATCTCAAACGCATTTTCCTTTAGCACTTGTGTAGGATCACAATGGAAGATGTCACTATAATGGACAATCATGGACAATGTACATATAGCACTACAGCACTTAAAAAAAAATAGCACTTACACAACCACTTTGTCTCTGTGTAATGTGACACATCAACCGTGCAGTAGATCACTGAAATTTGCCTCCTTTCAAATTACATAGCTTGTCAATACAACTGTCCTGAAATAATGTAGTCTGCTAACTATGCTAACTATGCACAGTGGCCTGGATTGCACCGTACTCTGCCCTTCCTGAGGGTAATATCTGCTGAAAATAGAAACCATACAACATAATGCTGTGTTGGACAGAATAATGCTTCCTCAAGGGATATCTAAGCCATTAAATAGTGGCAGCAAAATCTTGGCACCATGCAATACTAACACTTATAACATTGCCCACAAATCTAAGCGAACAGTCAACAAACTGCATGAATGAAGGTGTCTGAGTTTACATCCAAATAAGTAATCATGCTGAACAGTGTCACAAATGATCTATGTGCGTCATGAACACGATACTACAAGAGTGCTTACTACCACTCAGCTAATAAGGGTTTCCTTGAACATCATACTGCAGTCAGACATGACACAGTGTCCCCAATCATAAATCTGGAAGCACTGTATGTGACATTGAAAACATACTTATTGAAAAAAACATGTTGTGATTCATAGTAACTGTGATTGGTGGTTGCAATGAATGGTCCAATCTTTGCAAGGTAGTTCTGGGGTAGCTGCCAATGTTACAAGTCAGATGTGATTTGTCCGTAGCATAGGACACAAATGTAAAACAACAGAATTCATGTACACTTATGCCAAGGCCCTACAAGCATTTCACACATACAGATATTTATTAAACGGTAATAACAGAAGAGAAAACTCGGGGAAAAGCCTTACCTACCCTAATCTACCCTAACTACTCATTACCCACAACTGTCCCCAACTAACCTAAGCTAAACTTACTTATCACATGTAACGAAACGTTCTAAACATCAACCCCCTCACCCCCCTTATGAGACGGGACACATGGAGGACAACAGATGCTAACCTAAACACATACTATCCTATACTAAACAAACATATTTGTTTTGTACATTTTTTTATATATTTTTTTATATATTTTTAAAATTTTTGTTTTCAAAACACACAAGAACCCCAACATAGCCGCACACACTCATAAAGAAAAAATTGAAATACTCAGGACCCCCCACCCACCAACACTAACTAAACTAACAGCCTATACTAACCTAACACTAAGCCCCCTAAACCCACAAAGTGTAAGAATAAGGAAAGAGTAGGTAGGGGAGGGAATCATGTCCATCAAAAAAGTCTAGAGGTTGGCCCTCCGGATGGTCCGCTTAATGGACCGCGCCCGCCGATTGATATGGTGAACATCCTGCTGCAGGCGACTCATTTTCCTGAGGACACGGTCCATTTTGCGCTGCATGTCCACAAAAGCAGCAGGGTCAATTGTTGCAGCTGGGGTGGTCTGGGTGCCAGCGGTGGAAGTGTGGGGCCATGTATGGTCAATGCCTGTGGGATGCCCTGAAGGTGGTCCAGTGCTAGGGCCTGGAGCACTTCCCGATGTTGTTGGCACAATGGTCACAGCTGTTGCTGGTGCCACCTGCGTGGTAGTGGTGGTGGTGGTGGCTGTGGTGTGCAAAGAAGGGCCACCTTGTGGGAATGCCCTCCAGGCTCCGGAGGCCCGTTCGGTCCTGTATCTTCGGGCCATCCTTCTGTACCCCGACTCTACCTGCAGTATATGTTTATACCGCATTACCCGCCTCTGGAATTCACGCACCTGGATGGGTGTCATATTAGTAGCTGTGAAGACAAATGAAAAAATTTACATTAGAAACTGCATTGTGTGAAATGGCACAAGAAGTAAACCAGACAGTACATCTACTGTACTTATAACAGCTCATATCATCGTACAGATCATTGAATGTCCCTGAGGAAGTACATGGCAGGCCAGCCTACAAACGTCGTATCACACATAGCACATCCAAACCCTACAAGATGGGTGGCAACTGGCATGATTTTGGCATCAGAGCAAAGTTTCACTGATTTGCATGTCTGTGTAACAAAATTGTATCATCAGTCCTAGGTACACTATTCACAAACCCATGCCTGTGTTTGAGGGTGGGGGGTTGGAGAAACAACTAACATTTTCAAACAACATGGACACCCAGGAAGCTTATGAAAGCTGGACATGTGTTTGGCTCAACACACACACCACAGGTAAGGTGTACCTACAAATAGGAGACAGCAAACCCTTGTACAATCCCAGCGCCACACATGTCTGGCAATGCAGACCTTTGTCCACATCATATACTTCCAGTAAGCCATGACTTGCAACTAACACAGAGATGCAAGAACATCCCTGGCCATGATTTGCATGCACACCTAGGCCATTGCACTCAAGTGCCACATACTCGTAGCACTACATGTGCAGCTACATGCTGCTAGGAAGTTCAACCAACAGTTTAATTGGTACATTCTTGCATAGGGAAGCAGAAGTCTGTGGGTAAGCATTTTGCAGCCCCATTCTGGAAGAATGTGGGTCTGAGAGGCTGTCTAAATCACAGATTAGTTCCGGTGCGACTCTTGCTGATACAAGTGTTATCCACATGACTCATCCCCATTCACATTGCGGGGCCTACAGGACTGACCTAGAATCCCTATATAAGACAATAGGATCGGGATTGGCAAACTCAAAAATGGTGAGAAAATGAAATCCCACTCATGGAACAAGACAAATGATGGGCCAGCGCATCACAACTTGCTATTTGTTCAACACACAGGAGTCCATCACACAGCACCAGCAAACACAACACATAACAGACATATCAACACTTACTGGAGTTGTCGGGGTCCTCGAATGAAGCCACCTCGCCCACAGTGTAGGGAGTGGGTCCACCTGTAAGGCATGAAAGGGAGAAATGTGCTCAAAATCTGTGCAGTGACCAACAACTCCAAAGACAAATACTATGTGTAAGATTACATAAGTAAGTAAATCCACTCAGACATGATGATACTGCATCCGATATAGCACGGCTAACTTTTACATACCATGGGTCTCCAGTGAAATTTACACACATATCTGCACACATGCAGTGGCCCTAACTATCACGTGGTGGTAAACATGCTCCTTCATTAGTGAGCAGACATAATAATGGAGTGTATTTGTCTCATCATGTGTATCCAAGAGAGACATCCAAAGCCACTTTCCGTGAGGACTGCATTACCAGTCAACCAGCCATTGTTGCCATGACAAATGTATGCCATCCCTAAACGAAAGGTGGAACAACAAACAACAAATACCAGTGTAAGATGTTAGCTTAGGGCACATGTATCCGAAATGATGAAGGACCACAATAAACCCTAACATTTATAGAACTTCTGTGATCGCTTTCCTTACACACTCACCAGACACACATGAGACATGTGTCTTGACCACATTGCTATCAACAATTGACGGGAAGCATGCACTCTTTTTCTGCATCATGTAGTGTTTCGAAAGTCAGTCTAGCTGTTGCGTCAACAAAGGTCGGTAATGTTTTGGAAAATCTATACCTCACTGGCAAATGTGACCTATATATACATAATTGGCTCCTGATTTGTGTTGCTGTCTGACACAAAGGTGGCACCAACTTACATTAAGAAAAAGTATTCAGTAAGTTTGCAGAGCACTTGCTTCCTGACAGCTAGCAAATGTGGTCCTTAACATAGTGCATCAATGACCCTGTATGTTTCCAAAGCATTCCACACACTCAACAACATAGCAGGCATGTATTGTACAAATCATCTGATGTCACTACAGAGCTTTTAATCATGCACATTTACACCATTTGTACTCACCAACAGGGCCACCAATCACAATTCCCAGGTGGTCCATCAGATCTTGCTCCCTGGAGATGAGGTCAGCCCAGCGGTGCTTCAGCTGGTGGTCATTCCTCTGGCTCCGATACACACGTTGCAAGTGATGCAGAACCTTTCCCCACCGGATTCTCTGTGCCTCGGTGTGATACCCCTGTATCACCCGCCCACCTGCCTCTATCATAAGGGGAAGGAAATGGCACACCAGCCATATGAAACCCCCAAGCTCCTCCTCACCCATCTTGCCAAGACGTGTCCTACCCAACATCTTAGCACAGAAAAAGGGGAAATAGGGGATAAAGAAGAACAAAGGAGAATAGGGGGAAAGTAGAATAAGAAAAAAGTAAACTAAACTACCAAAAGAGCCCAACTATCCCCAAACTATCACTACCCACAACAGACTCCCACAAACAACAAAGACAATACAATTCTGGACAATAGTACACAATAAACACTCAGACAGAAAACAACAACAATATTTAATTCACAAACTAACAAGTAATGGACCACACAGGAGGCAAAAGCACAATTTGAATGGACAAAACTCAGAACACAGCCACACAGTCTAGAAGAATCACAGACTGCAAAGTGAAAGTGAAAGTACACCCATTGTACAGATTCTGTAAACAGGATATCCGATTACATCACTTCCTGTATAAAATGGCCGCCGTTTTTATCATCATGCGTAAAAACAAAAATTGACGCATACAGTATGTGCGTCATTTTTTTCGACGCACAGGAGTAAAAATGAGGCAGCATCCATATATTTGGAAATAGTCTAACACTTACCCAATTTTCAGGGCATAATGCATCGTTTTTCGGGCATAAGCGTCATTTTTTTACGCTTGTGCGTCATTTTTTGACACATGTGCATCTAAATTTCAGTGTATTAACTGGGTTTGGGTCATTTTGCCTTTTTAATGTAATGTTACATTTGTGACACAACTGAGATAGGCTGATTGCACCCACTTTGGTCTTGACAGTGTATGGTCACATGTGAGACATCATTCTGCTGCGGACCATGATCCGCTGCGTCCTTAACAGGATTTTCACTCTTGGCTGATGCACTAGAAGGCCATATATGTGGCCTACATATATGTATTGCACAAATTGGGCATGTTTGGCATCAGGAGAGGATAGCAAGATGACGCACATAAGTTTAATACCTCAGTGCCTATGGCTCAAAGTGTGTGCATTGGCTACTAAATGTAGTTGTTGACCCAGTGTGTGTGCATCACAAGATGCATTAGTGAAAATATGCTTGCATGAATGTGAAGTCAATGTGTCCAAACCTTAGATGCAAGTCAGTGTGGAAATGAGAGAGGACATGTGTTAGTCTTACATGTAGCAACACATGTTGTGTGCACTTCCAAGATTCTGGGTGACGTAGACACCACAAATGACAAAGCATGCACCGGATAGATGGCAGACGCTTGTTCATGTCAATGGTCCAAAAGTTTCCCATTCCATGTCCTGTTTGGTGAACCCACCGTGAGTCAGGCACATGTACAGACTAAGTGGGTACCATGTTATTGGCACAGAAAGCCAAAGGTGACCCACAACTGTAATATCACGCCACAGTTGTGGTCATATGACTGACCGACAACTCTCCTGTGGCAGTGGTGGACCAGCAGACGAGGCAGCACGTGGCCACATATTTCCAGTGATCAATTGCACAGAGGCGTCTGGTTCATGTGTGTGGTCCAATGTCGATCCTGTATATTTTTAGGGGTATATGTTGTCACAGTTACGTCCAGGTCTCATCATGAGTCAGTGTCGGCTATTCCTGTATCTTCTGAGTATCCTTCTGAGATCAATGGAAGGAAAGTCGATGAGGACATGAGAACCTTCATGGGGATGGTCGCACCCTGTCACTGCAGATGTGTTATGAGACTGTCAACAGGGCAACCTTGGTGTGCTGAGTGAGATAATATCTCAGGAGTCATGTTCCAGCTGGTGTCATAAAAACATTTGTACACAGGTTGGCCTGTAAAGTTCCCACTGCATCTGGGAACATCATAGCCTCTGTCTTTATTAATCTTGCAGCTATTCAGCATGCACAGCCCATCAATATGTTGTGAGTAATGGGATTCAGCGTGTGAACTGTCAGGGTCCTAACATGTGTGGACTTTTCATGCACATTATCAGAGGTAGATGGTTCTGCTGGAGGCACGATACCCAGTCCCTGCATACGGCCCTGGTACACTGTCACACTTTGTCGTTCATGCATACATGCGACCTAGACAGGGGATAGGCCATGATTTTGGTATTCCAAGACAATTTTACAAATATGGTACAATTAAAAAGCAGATGATGCTAACCAATGTATTTGGGTATGCATTGAGGAAGCACCTGACAAAATACCCACTGAGCAATGTGAGGTTTGGTAAAGCAAGTCTGGTATATATGTAGCCACAAGGAACCTTTAGGGTGATGCACAGACAGGTGTCAGTCTGGCTGACAGGATACGGGGTCAATCAGGATCCAGCAATTTCACAAGGTACATACTCAGTGGTCTGACTAAGACTGGTTGGAGGAAGAACAAGACAGTTGATATGGGAAACTGTGTTTGTCTTGTGTTTTGGAAGGTGACACATAAATCCAAGGGCTGTGTTACACAGCTTGATTACTAGCAATGCATAACAGTGTATGTGACAAAATGTCAACTTCTATGCTGTTCCAAGCATCTGCAGGGGCAGTGCATGTTCAAATGGGTGGTGGGCATGGAGGTGATCCCAGGTGTGTGCTGCATCAGTTTATCACAAGTCCTGTAGGCGAGATTCTAGTTCAAATGGCCAACAGTACCTTTTACATGGGAAGCAATCTACAGGTGATAACAGGGCTTAGAAACTACAAGCCAGTGTATTAATTGACCTGACGTCCATGCAGTCAGATGTACTATGACAATGGCATACCATAGAAAAGGGTATAGCACCCTGGATTACTATTGTTAGTCTGTGTGTGTAGAGGAGGGAATATCGGGGTACACATATTACCATTCCAGGGACCTCTTTAGACAGGTGGGTTGAGACCAGGAGCATGGGTGTGTCAGGGGTTAGGAAATGGGCTGACATGTACATGGTATGTCATGTGCGCAATGCTCTGTCATAGGTGTGCCACTTGTGCTGTCTATGTTCTGCTTCTATGGAACTCTAGTCACAGATAGTCCTTGCAAAGATAGGTGCTGTACGACTTACTGCTGTCAAGGGTCTGGACATACAATCCTGTTACCAATGCAATAGCACATCCACTGCCTCATGTATGAGGCATTTTAATTTCACTTATAGACTGACGGTGTATTAGTCGTGTGCCATATGCTGCAATGATCCATGTTGCCAACATTTATGTGTAAAATAGGTGTGGCCCTCTGCTATTGCCCTTGAAAGGTGAAATGTACAGGATATATGTCATTTACAGTGTGTGTGTATGTGACTGTTGTATAATATGCATCACAATTGCTTTGGAAATTTCTGTGTCCTGATCGGTATATCAGCAATGCTCCATGAGGCTACACTGTTATTCTGATAGTTAGAGATAAAGGTGTGCAAAAATGATTAGCCAGACCATGATATGATGATTATTATCGGTGTTTATTTACATTAGTTAATACACTGGTGATGGTGAGTTGTTTTAAAAGAAATTGTTCACAATATGTTGGCGCCTACGCAATCCAGCAGCTGTGTTTTGTTGTTCCCCCTCATGTTGCAGGCCAGCATTCTCCTCTTCCTCCTCTTCAGGCATTTGTGGCTCTGGTTCTAAGAGGGGAATGTTCCTTTGTATGCAAATGTTGTGCAGGATGGCACATGTTAAAATGATCTTACAGACCATTTCTGGTGAATATAGGAGGCTGCCACCAGTGATGTTGAGGCACCTGAATCTCGACTTGAGGTTGCCGAAGGTCCTCTCCACTATGGTGCGTGTCCTCCTATGTGCCTCATTGTAGGCACGCTCTGCTGCAGTGCTTGGGTTGCCAAATGGTGTCATAATCCATGGCTGGATCCCATACCCCTGATCAGCTGAAAAAGAAAATTAATGGGATCATGTTGATGTAGCTTACCCCATTGTTATCACCTTGCATGGCAGTAGTTGTCTTGTGTTGTCTGTGACTCTTTTGTGTTATTGTGTTCCTTCCTAGGCTTGTAGGATGTACCATCTGCATTGTGTTGTTTCCTTGGCTGAACGAGTGTTTGCCTGCTGACCAGTTGTCAGCAGTCTGGGTATTTGCAGTACAGTGTGCACTTCCTAGCATTGTGACTTGTGATACAGGTGTCCCTGTGTCTTCACTGGGGTGAGATGATAGTTCCATACACAGATTCAAATTGACAGTGGTGGTAACACGTTGGCATCTATGTACCCTGGACATCCCATACCTTTAGACTTATGCAATGGATTAATTTAAACATCAGTGAGACGCTTACATTTTGCAAGGTGACAATTAGCCAAACCTCTCCATATGTTGTGATCATTAACGTATTGACATTTGACTGTACACTAATTTCAGATGTGTGACATGTTCACTGCAGACCTATCAAACATAGCTAGCGATGTCACGACCTCAGTGTGTTCCTGTCCACATGTTGCTGTTGTGGTGTATGTGTTGTGTGTCCTTGAGGGTTGCTGTGCGGTGTGTATATGAGTAGGTTTCTGTACTTACCAACAAGTAGTCCATTGCCATATCGTCCAACCTGGAAGTGTTGATTGATGGTAGAGTGACGGAAGATGAATGAGTCATGGACACTCCCAGGATACTTTGCCACGATGTTGGTGAACAATCCTTGGTGAACCACAATGGCCTGCACATTGATGGAGTGTGTGTGCTTCCTGTTGCGGGAGAGGTGTTAAGTTGCAGCAGGTGGCACAAGGCGTACATGTGTGCAGTCGATGGCACCAAGGACGTGTGGGAATCCAATAATGAGGTAAAACCCCTGTTTTGTCTCCTGCTGCTTCTGCAGTGTGTTTCGGAAGCAGATGTGGCGGGGTGTGAGTCCAATGATGGTGTTCAGTACTTTGGGCAAGAAGGCAGAGAATGATGGCTGTGATATTCTGGCAACCAGGGTGCCAGTGCTTTGAAAGGAGCCACTTGCCAACATGTGAAGTACAGCTAGCAGCTTGGTTTCTGTTGGGATGGTGCGGGGTGTCAGCAAGGTGGGTGCCAACTGTGGCTCTATATTGCGCAGCAGCTGCTGAATGGCCTGCCAGTTCAACCTGTACCTCTGGATGATGTCATGTTCCCTGAGGCCATGAAGGGCTGTTCTGGTGCGGAATATCCTCTCCTGCCTTCTGCGCTGCCTTTGGGGTCCCTGCTGGTGTTGTGGTAGCTGCTGTTGTTGTTGCTGGGCTCTGCGTCAGCGTGCACGCTGGATGAGAAGCACCTGCATGTCTCCCTTTTGCTGCTCTGCTGTTGCTTCTGTGTGTTCTGATTAAAGACAGGTGTGTTTGCCCCATTTTAACACCTGCCCGGACCCAGGCGTTAATTTTTTGACGCAAATCGGGCTGTGCGTCATTTTCCGACTCCGCCTCCCGGCCGTGCAGCATTTTTGCCTGGAAGCATAAATACGACGCATGGTCGTTTAAGTCATTTTTTGGACGGGAACGCCTATCTTGCAATTCATGAACACAAGGCGGTTTC
This sequence comes from Pleurodeles waltl, assembly GCF_031143425.1. Classification (NCBI taxonomy): domain Eukaryota; kingdom Metazoa; phylum Chordata; class Amphibia; order Caudata; family Salamandridae; genus Pleurodeles; species Pleurodeles waltl. Next base: position 921,614,116 of record NC_090443.1, on the reverse strand, counting down.
CCGCATCCAGAAAATGACACACACAGCGGTATTTTGACGTCCGCGGGCTCAGGCGTCAAAGTTTAAATATGGGGCAAGTTTTGCGCCGAATGTGCGTCAAACTTTTTGACGCACATTCGGCGCAGACGAAGTATAAACATGCCCCTAAGTGTTTACAAGAAGTAATTCTGCTGTAGGCGCGTCCAATGAGGTGGTGATCGTTACAATGTTAGTAGAAGAGAGGGTGGAGACCAGAGGCTCTGACATACAGTGCTAGAAAGACATAGGTGGCCAGGCCACCCTGGGGTGACCGTACTTCGCCTTTTTGGTTGCTGGTGTAAAGAAACACATATAAGCCCTCATTACAACCCTGGCGGTCGGTGTTAAAGCGGCTGTAATACAGCCAACAGACCGGGATGAGAGCACAACCACGGCGGAAACCGCCAACATAGACAGCCACTTTAACACTCCGACCGCCAGGGTGGTAGCAACAAACACCGCGACGGTCACAGCCAACAGACAGGCAGAAGACAATGTACCACCCACCCTATCATGAGAGGCCAATCTGCCAGCTTTTCCGGGGCGGTACCAACGACATCAAAAGCATGGTGGAAACAGTACACTGAAGGGGAACCAGTTACCTTCCGACACTCCACAAAGAACCAGGAAGCCATGGAGCCCGAACTGCAGGTCCTACCCATGTTGGTGTATCTACTAATACACCAGGAATCAGAAAGAAGGCGGCGGGGACGACGACGGTGAGTACTGCACCTGCACACAGGGGAGTGGGGGAGGTAAAAGAGAGTTGCACACACAAGCGGCATGCAACACCCCCACCCCCACCCTCACCCACAACACCATACACACTAACATATCCAACAACATGACAGATACACCCCGTCACCCCCTGGAAGAACACAAGGACAAAAGGAAATGAGTTCAACCAGTGATATTTTCGAACATTCAGATATAGCAATCGAATAAAAATAAATCATTCTATACAAATATTTACTGTCCCACGCATGACACCTGCCTCGAAATGGAGAGAACACTGCAGGGGCATCAGGTTGAAAAAACACAGGCATCTCAGGGGGAAGGGGAGGGGGGCGCCTCTGCCAGAAGATGGTACTACGCCACTGTTCCTCGAGGGGGCTCCATGCCCACTGCTTGGTCCTGGGGAGTGCAAAGCCACAGTCTCTCAAGTGGGTGGTTTGCCCACTGCTTGATCCTGAGGAGGGCAAAGCCACAGTCTCTCGAGTGGGTGGTTTGCCCACTGCTTGGTCCTGGGGAGTGCAAAGCCACAGTCTCTCTAGTGGGTGCTTACTTCCACTGGTTCTGGCGGGGGCTTTGCGCCCAGTGTGCTTCATCCTCCCAAGGATTGGGGGAGTGGATGCATCTCTCTACAGGATCTGGAGGAGGTATTGTGCCCAGAGGGCTTCACCCTGCCAAGGATTGGGGGAGTGGATGCATCTCCCCACCGGTTCTGGAGCGGGGATTGTGCCCAGTGATGCTGCACCTGGGGTGTGGCAGTTCCATTCCCTCACCTGGGGGTCTGAGCTACGAGATGTGCAGGGAACAGGTAGCATGATACTCCAAGGAAGCAAAGCCACACTCCATCCTACGTCGACTTAGGCTGCAAACTGCTGGTAGTGTCAGTGCTGGTGGTGGTGCCTCATGTGGTATGTGCATGGTCCAGGACGTCACCTGCAGCCTCAGACGGCTGCCCACTGGGGATGCTGCTGATGTCCGATGTAGTGGCACCGGCTGGGCACGTGGCGGTGCAGATGGTGGTGAAGGTAGCGGTGGCTGTGGCGGTGGCTGCGGCGGTGGCTGCGGCAGAGATGCTGCCGGTGCTGCCTGTGGTGCAGGTGTGTGTAGTAGTGGAGGGAGACACCAGACCGTCTCCAGCAGCCTCAGATGGTTGATCACTGTAGAGGATGCTGGTGACTGATGTTGTGGCAGCGGCGGTGCAGGGGGTGGTGCAGATGGCAGGGCAGGTGGTGGTGCAGGTGACGGTGCAGGTGACAGTCGGTGCGGCGGTGCTTACCGTGGTACAGGTTGTTGGCCTGTCTGGGGAAATGGTGGTCACCAGCCCATCACCAGGAGGCTTAGTGCCCTGGGGTGACTTGCCCTTGCTTATGTGTCCCTTCCCCAACTTGGTAGTCGCTGCTGGGACCTTGGCACTGTCCTCTGTGTTTGGATGAGACCTTGCTGGGTGGGCGACTTTTCCCTGCTGTATGCCGGCCCCTTGTTAACCTTGGCAGGTGGCGGAATCTGGTGGTCCTTACCATCTGTAGGTGGCACACTGGCAGCCCTGACGGGTGCCTCCTTCGATCCTCCCGGACTTGCAGGGACCACAGCGGATGCTGATTTAGTGGCTGAGGTGCTGGCCTGGGATCTAGACAACCTGGCCCTAGCGGAAGGACGGGGGGGAGGTGTAGGGAAGAGGTCAATGTTAGCAAGGAAATTGTTTTTTGACACACTGGGACGGGAAGATGGAGGGGGTGTTGGACTGGAGGAAGAGGTAGAGGTTGTAGGAGGTGTACGTCTGCTGAGATTGGGTGAAGGTGCATGAGCTGGAGGCTGTTGTGAGGTGGATGGCTGTTGAGTGGGTGTGTGCCTGCATTTGTGTCCTTTGGGAGGAGGGCTCAAAGACACACTGGGATAGGACACAGGGGACGTGAGAATGGTTGTGTGGGTGGTGATTGCTTGTGAGGGGTGTGTTGTGATGGGCATGCTGGTGATGGAGGCAGTGGCTGATGATGTAGTGCATGCAGGTGTGAGTGGAAACAATACTGGGAGGGAGGTCAAGGAAGAGGAGGAGGGGTACACAGTGGAGGCAGTGGATATTGCTATGTGTGCATGGGGATGGTGCTTGTGTGAGTGCCTGTGTGATGATGTGTGGTGCTTATGTTTTCCTGAGCCACTTTTGTGTGATGATGTGTGTGCATGCTGGTCTGAAGGTATGCTTGGGATAGGCTGAGGTAGAGGGGATTGGGTCGGGGTAGTGGAAATTGGAGGGGGGAGGCTGGACACAAGGACAATGGCTGCCATCAGTGCTGAGGCCAGAGCCTGAAATGCTCTCTGTTGGGCCACCACGCCAGAATTAATGCCCTCCAGGTATGCATTTGTTTGTTGAAAATGTCTCTCGACACCCTGAATGGCATTCAGAATGGTTGACTGCCCAACAGTGAGGGATCTCAGGAAGTCAATATCCTCCTCACTGAGGGCAGCAGGGCTGACTGGGGCAGGGCCTGAGGTGCTTGAGGTGAAGATGCCCACCCTCCTTGGTGAGCGGGCACGGGAAACACGCTGAGGGGCTGCAGGGAGGGCGGTGCTGGTGGGGGAGGTTCCATCAGAGGAGGAGTTGCTGTTACTGGTCTCCCCTCCTGTCCCCGTCGTGCAGCTCCCCTCACCCTCCATCCCACTGGTGGCTTCACCCTCCGTGGATTCACCCTCATTGGCCATGTGGGATGCAGCTCCTTCCATCGCCAGTGCATCTGCTCCTCTGCCAGATGATGCTAATGCACACAAGGACAGGGTGACAAAACAAAAAGGGGGGAAGAGACAAAGGATATACTGGGTCAATGGCTGCACAAAGACCACCGTTGGTGTACACAGCGCCCTCACACACAGGGAACACGCCTACGCAATATGCCATAGCACTGGCAGAGAAATTAAGTTAGCAGCCAAGGCATAGGCCAAGGCATAGGGAGGAGCACAGACCTCCAAATGCAGCACACCTGGGACCCACGCAGCCCTGACCAGTTGTGGATGCCTATGAGCTAGGTAGCAAGATTTTCCTGTCTGAACCCTAGCCACCAGGGGACCTACGCTGCAATGTCAGGCCTGGCCTAGGGGCACCCACTGATACACATCCCCACCCAGATACCACCCTACCATGCATAAGTTGTAATGATGGGTACTGTACTCACCCCCCCTGCTGTGATGCCCTCAAGCACCCATCCAGCTCCGGATAGGCCACTGCCAGTATGGGGGCCATCAGGCGGGTCAGGGTTCGATGGGCACCCCTTCCTCGTTTGGAGGCCATCCCCAGCTGGGCCTCTGCCATTTTCCGTGCCTAGCGTCTCAGGTCCTCCCACTGTTTGCAACAGTGGGTGCTCCACCTGCCATAGACCCCCAGGGTCCACACCTCCTTGGCGATGGCATGCCATATACCCTTCTTTTGATGGGCGCTGACCTGCAGAGGCAATACACACAGGAAAATGGAATTACACAAACAGTCCTGCATGTCACACATATGGCCCACCATACCTGTTTCCACCACCATTGGCACACACATGGCCCAGTACACAACCTATACGCCTCCCAGAGGACATCCACCCATCCCCTTACATGAGGCCTTCACACACACAACTCCATGCATTCATGTCTCATGCATCCTGCTCACAGTGCACTCACCTGTTGGTCTGGAGGCCTATACAGCAGTCCGTACTGGGGTAGGACCCCATCCACCAGTCTCTCCAACTCCTCCAAAGTGAAGGCTGGGGCCCTTTCCCCGGCAACACTGGCCATGTTATGCTCCAGACACAGGTCACAGCAGCACATGCAGTGTAGGTCCTCTCCTGTGGAAGATCAGGTAGCAAGTGAGGGTTCAGATAGAAAATGGAGGTCATGTCCATGGCGGTGCATACCGTCACCACCGGCATAGATCTCCATTGGACACTCTAACCTATAGGGCCCAATGTTAACCAATGAGGAGTTTCACGGCGGTTCCCGACCGCCTCCGGCAACGGCGCCCAACGTCAGCGGAATTACCTCACTTCCACCTGTCCCTCCACATAGGACAGAAGGATGCCATTTCATGGGGGGTGCAGGCCCTGGAAAATTGCTGTGTCCCTGGTGAAATTAGGACATACTGTGCAAATCACACTGACCCATTACAAGTTAACAGCATGCAAAGTTCTGTTGTAGCTTCATTGTTCAGTTTGTGACCGGATCCTCACTCTTTTGCCCCATAGATTCCTACCGTTGTGGATGAATAGGAGATGGAGACATACCGCTGTGTACAGACCCCTGGTGGACTTGGCAAAACTGGAGGGCAGGCACATAATACTCACCTATAGACTTGACTGGGCCACAATCACTGAGCTGTGTCCCCAATTGGGGCCTGACCTGATATCTGCTATCTGTCACCCCACTGGGATGCCCCCTCTTGTGCAGGTTCTATCAGTGCTCCATTTTCTGGCAAGTGATTCTTTCCAAGTGACAGTGGGCTTGGCAGCAGGAATGTTACAGCCAATGTTCTCAATAGTGCTGACAAGAGTGTTGTCTACCCTGATTAAACACATGTGCAGCTACATTGTTTTCCCCCAGGTTGAAGATTTGGCCACAGTGAAGTACATCCCCAACATAATTGGGGCGATTGATGGAACACTCTATGAATGTGCAGATGGTGAGCTTGGCGGACCAGTACATCTCCCACGTCAATGCTAAGTATCCTGGGTCGGTGCATGATGCCTTTGTCCTGAGGAATAGCAGCATCCCAAATGTGATGGGCCAACTATAGAGGCACAGGGTGTGGCTAATAGGTGATCCCTTGTTCCCACCCAATAGTCGTTGGTGTATGGCTTTGGTGCGGGATATATGGGATAGTGTATGGCTAAATGTTGTCCCTAAATATTTCAGGTGACTCTTGTTACCCCAACCTCTCATGGCTGCTGACCCCTGTGAGGAATGCCAGGACAAGGGCAGATGAACGTTATAATGAGGCCCATGGGTGAACCAGAAGGATAATTGAAAGGACCTTTGGCCTCCTGAAGGCCAGGTTACGGTGCCTCCATCTGATAGGTGGATCCCTGTGCTAGCCACCCAAGAAGGTCTGCCAGATAGTGGTGGCATGCTGCATGTTGCATAACCTGGCCCTCAGACGCCATGTCCCATTCCTCCAGGAGGAGGAGGCTGGAGATGCCTGTGTGCCAGCAGTGGACCCCGTGGACAGTGAGGATGAGGGGGAAGAGGATGAGGATGAGGACAACAGAACATCAGTGATCAGACAATACTTCCAATGCCACACAGGTAGGACAGTGTTACTTCACATTTCAATTAAATTTCTGTGGGACTGGCATGCTGATATTTCCCACCTGTATGCCCACTTACTGCTCCCTCTGGCAATTCATTTTGCAGATGTTGGTGACCTCACATATACTCCGGGTGTGATCACTGCAGCCAGCTACAGGTCATTAATCTATGCTCATTTTCTGTACAGTTGAATCAAAATGTTTGTACCTGTTTCAATGAATACATAATTGATATACATGACGTACTCCAAACTTATTTTTTTCCAATGGTGTTTATTGAAGTGTTAAAATATAGAGGGGCAAGTGCAATGGGTTGGGGTGATGATGGAAGAAAGTCCAGGGTATTGTTCCAGTCTGTTGTAGCACAGGCGCATTGTCCACGGGGACATAGGAAGGGGAGTAATGGCAGTTCAAGGTGGACAAGGTGACTGAGTGGGACACAAGGGTGAAAATCAGGAGAGTCTCATTTCTTGGTCTTGGCAAGTGTCTCTGGCTTTTGTCTGGATCGCACAGGACATGTGCGGGGTGGTTCAACTTGTGCAGGGGAATTGGTGCTGGTGGCCTGTGAGTATTGTGGCTGTAGCGGAGGCGGAAGGCTGTTCAGATGTCTGGCTAGTGGCAGGGGTCCGCTATCGTGTGACTGCCTCCCGCATAATATTGGCCATGTCTGTCTGCACCCCTGCTATGGAGGTCAGGGTGTTGTTGATGGCCTGCAAGTCCTCCCTGATCCCCTGGTACTGTCCCTCCTGCAGCCACCTGTTCTCCTGCACATTGTCCAGGATCTGGCCCATTGTGTCCTGGGAATGTTGATAGTCTCCCAGGATCTCTGTGAGAACCTCCTGGAGAGTCGGTTCCCTGGTCCTGTCTTCCCCCTGGTGCACAGCAGTCCTCCCAGTTTCCCTTTTGGCCTGTGCCTCTGTCCCCTGAACTTTGTGTCCACTGCCACTGACCCCAGGTCCCTGATTGTCTTGGGTATGAGGTGTGGCCTGGGGTCCATGTAGAGGTGGACACACTGTCGATTGACGTGTCCTGGGGACAGAAGTATGGGTACGCTGGGTGGGTGCTGTGGTTGTGTTTACTGATGGTGGAGGCTGTGTGGTGGTGTGTGACTGGGCCTGGGTAGCCGGCTGTCCAGAGGTCCCTGATGGGCCAGGTAGGTCATCCAGATCCTGAAGACCAGAGTTGCTGTCATCACTGTGGGCCTCTTCTGTTGGGGAACTGGATAATGCTAACACCTTCTCTCCGCTGACATTGACTGGGGTACCTGTGGGGATGTAAATTATATGTTATGGTTTTGGTGTCTGACATATTGTGCATCCGTGGCTTGCCCTCTTTAGTTGTATTTGCCCTGGCAGCTTGAGAGTTGACTTACCAGAGTCCAGTCCTCCTACTACTCCGGCCTGGCCCTCAGGATGCAGGATTGCCAAGACTTGCTCCTCCCATGCTGTTAGTTGTGGGGGAGGAGGTGGGGGTCCACCGCCAGTCCTCTGTACAGTGAGCTGGTGTCTTGCTGCAATGGAACGTACCTTCCCCAGTAGGTCGTTCCACCTCTTCCTGATGTTGTCCCTAGTTCTTGGGTGCTGTCCCACAGCATTGACCCTGTTCACGATTCTCCGCCATAGCTCCATCTTCCTAGCTATTGATATCTGCTGCACCTGTGATCCAAAAAACTGTGGCTCTACCCTGATAATTTCCTCCACCATGACCATTAGCTCCTCCTCTGTGAAAAGGGGTGTCTTTGTGCTGCAATGGGTGTTGTGTGAAGTGTGAAGGTGAGGGTGTGTTGGGGTGTGTGATGTGGGATGCGTGAGTTGTGTATAGGTGTGTATAGTGTGTGGCTCTGGTTGTGTCTGTGGTCTTGATATCTCTCTGCTGGCAGTGGTTCGGAATGGTAAAGGGTTGTGGGTACTGTGGGTGTGTGTTTTATAGTGGTGTGGGTGTCAGGTGTGTGTTGTTTGAATTGTCCAATGTGGTGTTGTTTTGTCTGTGGGTGTCCATTAAGAGGGCGGCAGTATGTGCCGCCAATGGTTTACCGTCGTTGAATGTCTGGAGTTTTGACTGTTGCGGCAGTGCCCACCCCCTCTCCTGGGGAGGAGGGAACATTTGTAGCCGAAATCCCCTGATCGATGGCCATATTTGAAGATGGATACTCTTCAATCACCATTAAGCCAGGAGACCGGGGAGATGTGGCTTCGTTGGTGGACACATTTACTGATGTTCCCAGTTTGGGGTCTGTTGCCGGTTTGGATTCCCAAATGCTGATCTTTCCATTCCCTACAAGTTCCTTCTCATGTCTTTTCCTCCTTTGGGCACATCTTTGCTTGGCATTACCTTTCAAAGTGGGGTTGCCATCTTTGTAGCTGCCAGGTCAATGCCTGTTCCCAGGAGGTTGGATGGTGGTTGTTGTTAGAACCGAGGAGGGGAGGGCTGCTGTTGTGGATAATGTCTGATTAGGCTTGTATTTCAGTTTCCTTGCTCCTTGTTCCTAGTTCGTGCATTGTGCTCTAGGAAGTGTCCGGGTTGATTTTTGCTGAGTCATGAGCAGTAGGGTCAGTTTCGATGCAGGTGCGTGTAAGGTGACTAGGATCTCCAGCTTTTAGAGACGCAAAAAGGTGGGTAAGCATGGAGGGTAGCATAGATAGTTTGTCTAATATTGGCCCACATGAGCAGGTGGCACAAACGCTCGTGGGGTTTTCTTGTGGCTGTGTGAGAAGGGATTTTAGGTCACCTAGTTTCCTGTCTAGTCCTGCTTCAAAAACTGCCAGTGTGTTAAGCAGAGCTAGCTGAACGTCCATTTTGTCTGACTGATAGTGAAGTGCTTCAACTAGGAGCTGCATAGTTTTGAGTAGGGCGGCCCAAGCACCGTCTGTATGTAGGTTACGAGAGTTTGCAACAAGTTCTTGATCAATTGGTGTTTCGATATTCGTGTCAGTGCTAGCGCTAATCCATGCACTGTCCTTGGGGGACAGTTTGCTTAGGTCTGGTTTGGGGGTAGGTTGAGTGGCTGAAGGAGAGTCGTGGGAGTATGCAATCAGCATATCCTCCCATTCTTGTGTGTAAGATAATGTTTCTTTGTCCGCTGCTATGCTGACCCCCTCTGTTTTTAGGCTTGGTGGGGGGAATGGCAGGCTGGAGGGCTGAATTGCAGTTTTCATAGAGTTTTCTTGGGTGGCAGAGTCGGAATCTAGCGTCATGACCTGGATGTCTGTGGATAGTTGGCTCCCATCTTTGAGGGGCACGGGCTGGGTTGCTTCCATTCCACGTAGCATTGAAAGAGTTTGGCAGGTGTTGCTTTGATGAGGGTAAGCCCACCATTGGTCCTCCTTGACCTTCTGGGGCTCCTTGTGGACTTCCACCCTGATGGGTTGGTCATGTTGCCCTGTGGACGGTGAAAATATGCTGAGTTTGACAGGTTGGGAGGGGTTTGAACTTGTTGTAAGCCCATTTGTAGGAGTGTCACGCTGAGATGGGCAGTTTTCAGTAGTCCTTTTGGAGATTTAGGGTTCCAGTGGTGGCTGTAGGCCCTGTATATGGCTGCTGTTTGAGAAAAAGGTTGGTCAGTCATTTTTTAGGAAGGAGAACTTGGTGTAGATTTTTGGTTGTCAGTCTGCGATGCAACGCTTTTTTGGTTGCTCCAGCCCGTGACCAGCACTTGGCCTGGAAATAGAACTTTCTCCTTCCTGATTCGTCTCCGACTCAATCTCGATGAGAGGTGATGAAGTCTGTGTCTGTGATGTGTGGTGGCTGTCTAGAGCTTGGAGTCTCCTTTTCCTCTTCCCTATTGCTGTTTTTGTTTTTGTTTTGATGGGGGTGACTTTCTTGTCTTGCCGTACCACATGATCATATGTTTCCCTTCCCTTCTTTGCCTTCTGGCAGCCCCTTAGACTTGTATTGTCAAGTTGATAGGATTTATAGAGATGTTGAAGCTGATGGATAACGGTCGACTGTTGTGACTGCCACGCTAGGTTCCGCAGATGCAGTTGCTGGTAGGCAAAAGCACCGTAGATACCACTGCTGACGATGCATAGGCAAGTGAGGCTCGCCAGACCCCGCAAGCAGTGCCCACCTTAGCTGGGCTGCTTCCGCAGTTGATAGGGGCACACCCTTTGCGGTGACTAAGAACAGTCACCACACTCGCCTGTTGCCTCCCTCTCTGCGTCTGTGAGGATTAACTCTTGTCAGTTAGCAATAGCTGTCCCCAGGAGCTGCAATGCCAAAGTTTCTTCTGGTGAGGCGAATTTCCTGGGTGAGGATGGTGGGGGCCTGATGTGCCTGATGAGGCTGATACAGGAGGAGTAGTTTGAGGGGATCCAGGGAACAGCCGCCAGACCAGGGGACAGGAAGGAAGAGTGACCCCTCACTCCTACCCTCCTACCTGCCTCCTCCCCCAGCCCTCGTCTCACTGGCCGCTGGCTCAGGTGCAAGGGTGCAGGAGTGCCAGGGTATGGGGATAGGGCAAGAGCTCAGGCACAATGGTGGTGAAGTGAGGGTCGCGGCTGTGGCGGGGGTTCCAGGCAGGTTGCATGCAGGGAGGGCCCAGGTAGGGTCAAGGCAGGGCAAAAGCAACAATGGAAGGGAAGAGAAGTGAGCAGAGAATGGTGGTGTGGCCAGGTGGATGGGCGGGTAACAGTGGTGACAATAGTGCTTGTGGTGCTAGGGCATGTGATATGAGTGGATGGCTAGTGAGAGCCGACTCCAACCCACACTCACGCTGGTGTCACTGCTACCCCATCCTCTGTCCTGACACTCCCGTGAGCCCGCAGCCGCTGCACTCAACCTCACGGCCTCACAGCCTCGCAACCCCTGACAACTTGAAGCCCATGACCCATAGTCCCACACAACCAGCTCGTACCCCCAGTCCCCTCCTCACCTCACCCCGCCACTCGACTCGCCTTTCCTCTTTCCCTGCAATTTGATGCTGCACAGCCCCCTCAGTCTCCGATCTCTGTTCTCTGGCCGCCGGACTTTCGGCTCCCGCTCTCCGCTTTCTGCCTCTGGGTCTCTGAAATGGCAACAAGGATGCACTTCCTATCGACCAACGCAGGTAGCAGCTTATCCCTCGACCCGTCTGAAACAGACTGTCGAACCCCTGGCTGTGATTCACCAAATTAGATTATCCAGATACTCATGGGTTAATCATTGTACTGTGCTAGAATTGTGAGGAACACAATTCATTGTTTAAATCACACAGAAAACATAGGGTTAATTTCAAGGATTATGGTTCACATTGTATTACTATCAAAACATAGGGTTAATCAATAGGGTTCAACTTCATAAACAATCGGCCAGAAACAATTTGAAATAATGGAAATTTCACTTTGAAGTTAGCAATAATAACCATATTCACAGTACATCATATCGCTATACAACTATCCTAATGCCACATTAACCTCAGCGATAATAAATGTATTAACAGTATATCGTTTTCATAATAATTGTTCAGTAGAAACTCATTTCTGTGGTATAATGCAAGCAACTACAATAAGTGTTTTAGCATGGCAAGCGGTGAACATGCTTATCAGGTTTCAAATCAACAAGTATCAAGTTTTAGCAATATATGTTTTTAATCGCAAGCAGCACGTTACCGCCGTTTTAAGGGTTCATTCCCTCGGTCTCTTCTTCTTCCATATGTGGCCTTCAAGATGCTGGACAGAACAGAACGTGGTAACCATTGGCGGCACAGACCGCCGCACTCATAATACACACACACTAACAAAACAGCACCACATTGGACAATTCAAACTACACACACCTGACACACATACACACACCACACCCACACCAATATAAAACACACACCCACATTACCCACAACCCTTTACAATCCAAAGAATTTGATAACTGAGAGAGAGACAAGCCACGAGAACCCACTGAATCATAGCCACAGAACACCATCACCCATACACCATACACGCACCTCACAGCACACACCCCAACACATGACCCCACAAACCCTCACACATACCACTCACACTACACCCATGGCACCCCAAAGACACCCCAGGTTCTCTGAGAAGGAGCTAAGGGTTATGGTGGAGTAAATCATCCGAGTAGAGCCACAGCTATTCGGATCACAGGTGCAGCAGACGTCTATTGCAAGGAAGATGGAGCTATGGCGGAGAGTTGTGGACAGGGTCAATGCCGTGGGACAGCACCCCAGAACAAGGGATGACATCAGGAAGAGGTGGAACGACCTACGGGGGAAGGCGCGTTCTGCGGTTGCAAGACACCAGGTAGCTGTACAGAGGACTGGCAGTGGACCCCCACCTCCTCCCCCACAACTAACAACATGGGAGGAGCAAGTCTTGGCGATCATGCATCCTTAAGGCCTCACAGGAGAAGCAGGAGGACTGGACTCTGATAAGTCAAATCTTTACTAATATATCCCCCGCCCTACCTGTATGCCATTACAAACTCCTACCCCTAGCCTCACCCATCACTCCACCACCTCACATATACCCCACTATCACAACCCACCCATCCCAGTACCAAGCCCTTCATTCAACACCAATGCATGGACACCCATCACAGACCTGCATGGACACCCATCACCACAGCATGCACACTAGGGACAATCACTTAGCCAAACCAAGCACAACTCACAAAAGCCAAAGCTGCCTTGTTAATAACAACCATAGAGGGAAACATGTCCATGCACAAAATGACACACACAGATACAATAACACTGCATTTACATCCCCACAGGACCCCTACTCAACATCACCGGAGAAGAGGTGTCACCAACATCCAGTCCACCCACAGAAGAGGCCAACAGTGATGACAGCAGCTCTGCACGCCTGGATCCTGATGACCAACCTGGCCCATCAGGGACCTCTGGACAGTCGGTTACCCTGCCACAGTCCCAACCCACCACAGAGCCTCCCCCCTCAGGAAACACCAGCACAGCACCCACACAGCGGGCCCATACCTCTGTCCCCAGGACACGTCAATCAGCAGTGTGTCCACCACTACAGGGACCCCAGGCAACCCCACAAACCGAAGACAATCAGAGACCTGGGGTCAGTGGCAGTGGGCACACAGTTCAGAGGACAAAGGCACAGGACAACAGGGAAGCTGGGAGGACTGCTGTGCGACAGGGGGAGGACGGGCCCAGGGAACCCACTCTCCACGAGGCACTTGAAGGAATCCTGGGAGCATACCACCATTACCAGGAGACCATGGGCAAGATACTGTACAAGTTGCAGGAGATCCAGCGGCTGCAGGAGGGACAGTACCTGGGGATCAGGGAGGACCTGAAACACATCCACACCACCCTGGTCACTATTACAGGGGTGCTGGCTGACATGGCCAACACCAAGAGGGAGGCAGTGGCACACTAACGGGCCCCTGTCACTAGCCACACCGAAGAACAGCCCTCCACCTCCGCCAGCGCTTGTGGACAGGAGTCCCCGCCACAGGACCAACAGGCCACCAGCACCCCATCCCCTGCAGAAGGAGAACCACCCTGCAAACGGTCCCTGCGATCCGGGCAGAAGCCAGAGAACATTGCCAAGACCCCGACAGGAAATAAGACTCTCCTGATTGTCACCCTTCTGTCCCACTCTGTCACCCGGTCCACCTTGAACTTACATTGCTCCACTTCCTATGGCCCCTTGGACAATGCACCTGTGATACAAATAGACTGGCCTCTACCCTGGACTTTCCTCCATCAGCAACCCAGCCGATTGCAATACCCCCTCCACATATTAGCACCTACATAAGCACCCTTGGAACAAATACAGAGTCTGTCAATTGACTGAAATATGTATTTGTTTAACAAGCTGTAAACATCGCATTTCTAATCTACTGTAATATTAACATAGGTATAACGTATAGTGGGCAGCAGTAAACACACCCGGAGCCAGAGTGGGGCACAGAGATCTGAAAATAGAGATGCCAAAGGGTACAGTAAGTGGCCATAGACATAGGGAAATCAGGCTGCCATTTTCAATGTCAAACACAAAAATGCAATGGAAGGTGAAGTTACAGTGTCTTACCTGTGTGTCACTGGAAGTACTGTTGAATGAGTGTACACCTATTGTCCACATCATCTTCCTCTGCCTCCTCTTTGTCACTGTCCACAGGCTCCACCACTGTCAATAGACCATCTCCAGGCTCATCCTCCTGCAGAAAAGGTACCTGGCGTCTCAAGGCCAGGTTGTGCAACATGCAACATACAATGATGATCTGGCACACCTTTTTGGGTGAGTAGTACAGGGATCCACCTGTCAGATGGAGGCACCGGAATCTGGCCTTCAGGAGGCCAAAGGTTCTCTTTATTATCCTCCTTGTTCACCCAGGTGCCTCATTGTAATGTTCCTCTGCCCTTGTTCTGGCATTTCGCACTGGGATCAGTAGCCATGAGAGGTTGGGGTAACCAGAGTCACCTGTAAATATCGAGGGATACTTGTTAGCCTCACACTCACCCTTAGGGCCAAACCCACACCCATATACCTACTTGAACTGGGTGGGGACCATGGGCTCACCTATTAGCCACACCCGGTGCCTCTGGAGTTGAGACATCACATATGGAATGCTGCTATTCCTCAAGATAAAGGCATCATGCACAGAGCCAGGATACTTGGCATTGACATGGGAGATGTACTTGTCTGCCAAACACACCATCTGCACATTCAGAGAGTGAAAGCCTGTTCTATTCATGAACACTTGTTCATTTCTCTGGGGGGAACAAATGCAATATGTGTACCATCAATGGCACCACTGATGTTGGGGATATGTCCCAGGACATAAAAGTCAGCCTTCACTGTGGCCAAATCATCCACCTGGGGGAATACGATGTAGCTGCGCATGTGTTTCAGCAGGGCAGACAACACCCTGGTCAGCACGTTGGAGAACATTGGCTGAGACATCCCTGATGCCATGGCCACTGTCGCTTGGAAGGAACCACTTGCCAGAAAATGGAGCACTGACAGAACCTGCACTAGAGGGGGGATACCTGTGGGCTGGTGGATAGCTGAAATGAGGCCTGGTTCCAATTGGGAACACAGTTCTTGGCTTGTGGCCCTATCAAGTCTGTAGGTCAGGATAATGTGCCTGTCCTCCATTGTCGCCAGGTCCACCATGGGTCTGTACATGGGGGGATGTCTCCATCTCCTATTCATCCTCAGCTGTTGAACTCTAGGGTAAAAAACGGTGAGCAGAGGGTCATATTCACACATATGTTAAAATAAAATGCATTTCTTCCTTTACAGAAACACTATGTGAATTCGAGAGTAAGCTGATGTGTCAATGTCTGCTGTGAAGCAGTTAGGTGCCTTGGCCTGTGCCCCCCTGAAATGGCGACTGCCTGACCTGTGAGGAGAGACAAGTGAAAATGAGGTAATTCCGCTGGCGTTGTGCACCGTTGAGGTCGGAAGTCGATGACCCCCGCGCAACTTCACATTATCATTGGGCCCTAGGGGTTCCAGGTGCCAATGGCTATGTACGCCGTCAGTGACGGTACGCACCGCTGCGGACGTGAATGCCATTATTTATCTGTTCACTCACTTGCTAACTCACCTTCAACAGGAGAGGACCTACACTGCAAGTGCTGCTGTGACCTGTGTCTGGAAGTGACAATGGCTCAAGTGTCTTTGGAAAGGGCCCCCGCCTTCACTTCGGAGGAGTTGGAGAGACTGGTGGATGGGGTCCTACCCCAGTACACTTTACTCTATGGTCCTCCAGACAAACAGGTGAGTACACTGTGAGCATGATACGTGGGCCATGAATGTAGGGATTGCTGTGTGTGAAAGCCTCATGTAGGGGGGCGGAGGGGTCCTGGGCAGAGTGCTTCATGTCTGGTGGTCAATGTCTGTGCGTAAGGGGATGGGAGGGACATTGTGGGCCATGAGTATAACAGTCCGGACGGTATGAATAATACCTTTTCTCCTGTATTTTTTCTGCAGGTCAGCGCCCATCAGAAAAAGGGTATTTAGCGAGGAAGGGGTGCCCGTCGTACCTTGACCCCCCTGATGTTCTGCATCCTGGCGGTGGCCTATCCGGAGTTGGATGGGTGCTTAAAGGCATCACAGCAGCCACAAGGGGCTCAATCCCCTCAACCCCAACCTATCCCAAGCACACCTTCAGACCAGCATGAACCCAAATCAACACACAGAAGTAGCTCAGGCAACCACAAGCACCACACTTCATCTCACAGGCACTCACACAAGCACCATCCCCATGCAGACCCACCAACACCCACTGCCTCTACTGTGTCCCCCTCATCCTCATCCTCCACCTCCCTCCCAGTAGCGTCTCCACTCACACCTGCATGCACTACATCCTCATCCACTACCTCCATCACCAGCACACCTATCACTACACGCCCGTCACTGGCAGTCACCACCCCCACTTCCATGCACACGTCCCCTGTGTCCTCTCCCACTGTGTCTGTGATCCCTCCTCCCAAAGTACACAGACGCAAACACACACACACCCAACAGCCATCCACCTCACAACAGCATCCAGCTCATGCACCTGCACCCAAACACAGCAGACTGACACCTCCTACAACCACTCCCTCTTCCTCCACTCCCAATCCTTCACCCTCTTCCTGCCCCAGTGTCCCTAAGAAGGTTTTCCTCGCCACCCTTGACCTATTCCCTACCCCTCCCCACCATCCTTCACCTCGGGCCAGGGTGTCCAGAACCCAGCCCAGCACCTTAGGCACCTAGTCCATGTCCGCAGTGGTTTCTGAAGCTGTGAGAGGCTCCAAGGAGGCACCCGTCAGCCCAGCCAGTGTGCCACCAACATCTGCCAAGCCCAAGAAGGTTCGGCCACCTGGCAAGGGCAAGAAGGGGACAGCAGCCAGCAAGGGGAAGGAGGCAGAACCAGCCAACAAGGCCAAGTCAAAGACCCCAGCTGGCAGAAGTAAGGAGGCACCACCATCTGCCAAGGGCAGGAAGGGGCACCCAACACCAGCTATGGCACTTCAGCCACCAGAGGCTGCAAGTGAAGGCCTGGAGGCTACCACCACAACCGCCATCAACGCCACCTGCACCACAGCCAGCACCGCCACCTGCCCTGCTGCAAGCAGCACCACTGCCAGCAGCAGCAGCCCCAGTGGGCAGCCATTCGAGGCTGCAGGTGAAGGCCTGGAGGCTACCATAACAACCGCCAGCACCGCCACCTGCACCGCGGCCAGCATCACCACCTGCACCGCGGCCAGCACTGCCACCTGCACCCCCACAAGCAGCACCACTGCCAGCAGCAGCAGCCCCAGTGGGCAGCCGTCCAAGGCATCAGGTGAAGGCCTGGAGGCTACCACCACAACCGCCAGCACCGCCACCTGCACCACGGCCAGCACCACCACCTGCACTGTGGCCAGCACTGCCACCTGCACCGCTGCAAGCAGCACCACTGCCAGCAGCAGCAGCCCCAGTGGGCACCCATCTGAGGCTGCAGGTGAAGGCCTGGAGGCTACCACCACAACTGCCAGCACCGCCACCTGCGCAAGCAGCACCACTGCCAGCAGCAGCAGCCCCAGTGGGCAGCCGTCCGAGGCTGCAGGTGAAGGCCTCGAGGCTACCACCACCACCACTGCCAGCACCGCCTCCTGCAGCGCAACTGCGATTCACTGACCAACCATCAGTGCCAGAGAGCAGTGTGTAGTGGTGACTACATGGGCTTCAGTGTTTCCTGACCCCTGCAAAAGCTGTCATTGTGACACCCAGGTTAGAGACTGTGACCTTGCACTCTAAAACATCTGCATCACAGGGTGCAAAGCCCCCTCCAAAACCAGTGGAAGAAGGCATCCACTCACCCCCTCCTTGCCAGGATGAAGCACACTGGGCACAAAGCCCCCTCCAGAAACAATGGAAGAAGCCATTCACTCAGCCCATCCTTGCCAGGATGAAGCACACTGGGCACAAGGCCCCCTCCAGAACCAGTGGAAGAAGGCATCCACTAGAGAGAATGTGGCTTTGCACTCCCCAGCACCAAGCAGTGGGCAAACCACCCACTTGAGAGACTGTGGCCTTGCACTCCCCAGGACCAAGCAGTGGGCAAACCACCCACTAGAGAGACTGTGGCCTTGCACTCCCCAGGACCAAGCAGTGGGCAAACCACCCACTTGAGAGATTGTGGGCTTGCACTCCCCAGGACCAAGCAGTGGGCAAACCACCCACTTGAGAGACTGTGGCCTTGCACTCCCCGGGACCAAGCAGTGGGCATGGAGCCCCCTCCTGGAGCAGTGGTGTTGTACCATCTTTCGGCTGAGGTCCCCCCCATTCCCCATCCCCCTGAGGTGCCTGTGTGTTTTCGACCTGATGCCCCTGCAGTGTTCTCTCCGTATTGAGTCAGGAGTCAAGTGTGGGCTTGGCCTATGTGTTTTGGCCCAGTGGGCAACAGACAATTTTTGAGTGGGCATTGTCCCGCATTTTGTATATATTGTATATATTGTACATACTGTTTTTGCTTTATGAACGTATTTCTAAGTATTACTAATATTACACACATTTGACTCTATTCCTTTTGTCCTTGCATTATTCCTGAGGGTTACGGGGTGTATATGTAATGTTGTAGCATGTGTTTGTGTGTATGGTGTTGGGGGTGGGGCTGTTGCGTGTTGCATGTGTCACTCTCCTTTTCCTCCCCCTTCCCTTGTGCGCTAGGTGCAGTACTCACTGTGGTCGTCGTCGCCGGCGTTCAGGCTCCTGGTGTATGAGAAGATACACCAGCATGGTAAAAACCTGCAGCTCGGGCTCCATGGCGTCCTGGTTCTTCCTTGAGTGTCGAGAGGTGAGTTGTTTCCCTTCAGAGTACTGTTTCCGCCGTGCTTTTGATGGCGTTGGTACCGCCCCGGAAAAGCTTGCGGATGGGCTGGTTGTAATTCTGTGGATGGTACATTGTCTTCCGTCTGGCTGTTGCCGGTTACCGCTGCGGTGTTTGTTGCTACCTCCGTGGCGGTCGGAGTGTTAAAGTGGCTGTATGTGTTGGCGGTTTCCACCGTGGGCATGATTCAATTTTTTTTACTGCCGGCCTGTTGGCAGTGTTACCGCTGCTTTAACACCGACCCCCAGGGTTGTTATGAGGGCCTAAATCTTTTAGATTTGTTCTGAGGAGACACTCATATTCCTAGCAGGGAAGGCAAATTGGCACCTTCTGAAGGTACTCCAGGTCATTACATGTGTTTGGATTGGTCAATTGCATAAGATCACAGAAAAACGAACGTCCATTGAGATTCCCACAATATGGCACATTTATTTTGTGGATTATTGAGAATTTAAGGAGGGTGCTGTGCAAAATGAAATCACCTCCTAGACCTGCAAAATATGAGGTGTTTAATGCTTGTGAGCATGCTGCCCATTTTCAAGAAAAAGAGAATACCAGGGTAGGGCAAAGAAAGCTATGCATACTTATGCAAGTGCTGGATGGGATGCTGAGCAGAAAGGGTAGAAAATGGACATGATAGAAGGGATTAAGCTGTACCCAATCTTGATGAGGTCGATGGAGAAGGGAAAAAGAAAATGGCTCAAAGACAAAGGGAGAAGAAATGGAAAGAGCAGGGTGAGATGAGTCTGGATAGTAATGATTCTGGAGACAGTCTTTTGGACGTGGTATTGTCTGAACGTTCACCCCCATATGATAAAGCTAGGAGTGGAGGGGAAAACAATGGTACTGATGGCAGTGGCATGGTTACATTTCCCACTGCCCCAGCTAAGATGCCTCCTAGTCCTGTCGGACCCATTCCAGTTAATATGACTCGTTAATCAAGAAGTGAAGGTTTGAGAGAATGTAATCCAGTTGATCCCACTGAGTGCTGTTGATACTCTCACTCTTCCAGTTACTTAGTCCAGTAGATCCTACTTACAGATCTGAAAGCTCATGGAGAAATATGTACCATCTGGCTGTACCTAATAGTAATACTGAAAGACAGAGCAGTGTTTCAAATAGTCCAGTTACCAGGGATTTTTTTCCTTTCCAGAAAATACCCACCTGCACTACTTCTGTATGGAAACCACCTTTGGATTTGGGAAATGGTGCTCAAGGAAATGATTCCACACCTAAGATTCTTGGATTAACTCAATCTATTAGTGTGAAGGAGATAGACAAATAGGTACAATTCTTTAATGGAAGCACTTCATCTAAAGAGAGTACGACAATAAAAGTGAGTTAGGGAACAATTCCATCAACACCGAGGAAAAGGACTCTGGATATAGCAAAGTTGATAAAGGAATTGGATGTAATGATTGTTGGAAATCTTGACTTGGAACAATTGGAGACTTACCAAGAGGATGAACTCACAGTCATGTGTAGGGATATTACTAAACAAGTAGGCCAGGTTCATGACAAAGTGACAGAATTGTCTCAAATATATGAGGTAGACAAATAACACTAAGGCTCTGCAAAGAAGCTATTGAGTGTGTTTCAGTGAGAAAGACATTCCTGATATGAAAACCCCAGGATTGAAAACTCAGATCAAAGAACTAATTCAGAACATGAGAAAATGGAATGAGTTGGATAAGTGGGAGACTAAGGCACATATTTGAGCGCCCCTAGTGCCTCTTTGTGCCACATGAGCAACAATTTTTTCATTCTAATGTTGCCCAACGAGGCCAAGATTCCTGCGTCATATTTACGAAGTGACGCAATGCATGCATTGTGCCACCTTTTACCTCTTTGTGCTGCGTTATACCTGTGCCAGGCATAATGAATGCAAAGGGGGAGCTCCACCCTTAGAGGGTCTGAAAAAATGGCGCAAAGAAATCTACGAGATTTCTTTGCAGCATTTTTTTCAGCACTTTTAACACCTGCTCAGAGCAGGTATTAAAAGGAGGCACACAATTGATTACAATGGGCCTCAATGAGCTTTTCAGGATTAGCGTCAACATTTTTTACGCTGATCCTGCAAAGCTTTGGACGTGCGTCACAAATTCTGACGCTAGTCCCTTAACTACCGCCATGGTGCTCCGTATTTTAGATATTGCGCACACATGGTGGCATTAGTAGGGTGCTAAAGGGTGCAAGAAAAGTGGCACAGCACACAGTGCGGTGCCACTTTTCTTGAATATGTCCCTAACTGAGCAAAGAAGAAGGAGGTAAAGAAGCATCTACATGAGCAGCCTCCAGCTGGAACAGAGGGAGGTCTTACCACCTTCCCTTTAGGAGAAGTGCCTGGTAGAGGTAATGTTCATGTGTTATGGAGCAGAAATGATTTTGCGTCATTCATTAATGAGTTTCCAAAATTGCAAGAGAAACCAGTGGAATGGTATCAACAGGTCGAAAGGTTTGTGAAAATCTCGCAGGTGTTGTGGGTTGATTTGAATATGCTATTTGACATCGTTGTTCAGAGTGATTTGTGGACTTAGTATAAAATAGCTGTTCGATGGCCTGAGTTGGAACTGACTAGAAAAACAATAACCAATGGTCCTTCACAGTTGGTAATAAAGAAATATCAGGAGGTTATGACATTTTTGAAAGGGAAGGTGCCGCCATGAGATTCTGATTGGGTCAAGATTGACAGGACAACTCAAGAGTCACATGAGTTGACCCATGCTTACTATGAAAGGTTGCCACAGGCATTCAAACAATATAGTGGTATGAAAACTTTAGAGGCTAAGGATATGGGGAATTTTGTGTCCAGGTCTGTGACAGGTAACCAGCATGATGATGCAGCAACATTTGGTTTGCTGTCAGAATAAGTATATTGACGAAATTTTGCACTATGCAAAATACTGCTGTTAGAAATGGGGTCTTTGGTTGACAAAGCAAAAACAACAAGTGATGGACGGAATGCTGAACATTGTCAAACATTCACCCCCAGTACAGTGATCTGGGCCTAAATCCATCGTTTTTTTGCTGCCCATGCCATTCCAGTTTGGACCCAGCCATATGCAAATCAGTCTTGACCCTGTTCCCCATGGGAACAGTCCAGCCCGAACTGCTAGGCCAGGTCTTCCCTGGACTGGAAACAAGCATCCTGGGACCGGTTTCGGGGTTTCACCCCTCATCAGACAGGCTAGCTTGAATCCAGTGGCATGGGAAGCACGGGACCCACGTCTAGGCATACCCTTCCCACTTAGGGCGACAAAGCAAAAACAACAAGTGATGGACGGAATGCTGAACATTGTCAAACATTCACCCCCAGTACAGTGATCTGGGCCTAAATCCATCGTTTTTTTGCTGCCCATGTCATTCCAGTTTGGACCCAGCCATATGCAAATCAGTCTTGACCCTGTTCCCCATGGGAACAGTCCAGCCCGAACTGCTAGGCCAGATCTTCCCTGGACTGGAAATAAGCATCCTGGGACCGGTTTCGGGGTTTCACCCCTCATCAGCCAGGCTAGCTTAAATCCAGTGGCATGTCTTTGGTTGACAGTCAGGTTACCCCCTGTTCAAGCAAGGACCCTCACTCTAGTCAGGGTAATAGAGAATCACCCTCAGCTAACCCCTGCTTGCCCCCTTGGTAGCTTGGCAGAGCAGTAGGCTTAACTTCAGAGTGCTAGGTGTAAAGTATTTGTACCAACACACACAGTAACTTAATGAAAACACTACAAAATGACACAACACCAGTTTAGAAAAATAGGAAATATTTATCTAAACAAAACAAGACCAAAACGACAAAAATCCACCACACACAAGTCAAGTTATCAATTAAAAATCAAAAAGAGTCTTTAAGTAGTTTTAAAAACACACTAGCGCTGCTAGAGTGAAAATGTACCTGGTGTGTGTCTAAAAAAACCACGCACGGGTGGGTGTGCGTCAAAAATAACTCCGCACGGCGGTACTTGAGTAAAAAATCCAGCCACACAATGATCCGAAAATCCCATAGCGCAGGTTGTGTTCTCCCAGCCTCCGTCAGCGATGCTGCGCGTTGTTTCTCCTGCTCCATGCGTCGATATTTCGGTCGCGTTTCCTGCGAGCGTCGTTTCTCAGCTGCGGAGCCGGCGACGCATCGTTTTTTCAGCCGCAGATCGGATTTGTGTCAATCTTTTCCCCGCAAGGCGCTCTGTGCGTGGATTTTCTTGTCTTTAGGCTGCCAACTTCTCCTTTCAGGGTCCCAGGAACTGGATGGGCACCACAGGGCAGAGTAGGAGTCTCTCCAGAGACTCCAGGTGCTGGCAGAGAGAAGTCTTTGCTGTCCTTGAGACTTCAAACAACAGGCGGCAAGCTCTAGATCAAGCCCTTGGAGATTTCTTCTCAAGATGGAAGGCACACAAAGTCCAGTCTTCGCCCTCTTACTCTGACAGAAGCAGCAACTGCAGGATAGCTCCACAAAGCACAGTCACAGGCAGGGCAGCTCTTCTTCCTCAGCTATTCAGCTCTTCTCCAGGCAGAGATTCCTCTTGGTTCCAGAAGTGTTTCTAAAGTCTGTGGTTTTGGGTGCCCTTTTTATACCCAATTTCTCCTTTGAAGAAGGCCTACTTCAAAGTAAAGTCTCTTTGGAATGTGAAATCCTGCCTTGCCCAGGCCAGGCCCCAGACACTCACCAGGGGGTTGGAGACTGCATTGTGTGAGGGCAGGAACAGCCTTTTCAGGTGTGAATGACCACTCCGACCCTCCCTCCTAGCACAGATGGCTCATCAGGATATGCAGGCTACACCCCAGCTCCCTTTGTGTCACTGTCTAGTGTGAGGTGCAACCGGCCCAACTGTCAAACTGACCCAGACAGGGAATCCACAAACAGGCAGAGTCACAGAAATGGTATAAGCAAAAAAATGCTCACTTTCTAAAAGTTGCATTTTCAAACACACAATCTTAAAATCCACTTTACTAAAAGATGTATTTTTAAATTGTGAGCCCCATGTCCATCCGCTCCCAAAGGAAATCTTCACTTTAATCAGATTTAAAGGTAGCCCCCATGTTAACCTTATGAGAGGGACAGGCCTTGCAACAGTGAAAAACAAATGTAGCAATATTTCACTGTCAGGACATATAAAACACATTACTATATGTCCTTCCTTAACCATACACTGCACCCTGCCCTTGGGGCTACCTAGGGCCTACCTTAGGGGTGTCTGACATATACGA
The DNA here is from genome assembly GCF_031143425.1 of Pleurodeles waltl. NCBI lineage: Eukaryota > Metazoa > Chordata > Amphibia > Caudata > Salamandridae > Pleurodeles > Pleurodeles waltl. The sequence continues at coordinate 921,590,126 of NC_090443.1, read as the reverse complement.
AAAGGGAAGGTTTAGGCCTGGCAAGTGGGTACACTTGCCAGGTCGCATATACAGTTAAAACTGCACACACAGACACTGCAGTGGCAGGTCTGAGACATGATTACAAAGCTACTTATGTGGGTGGCACAATCAGTGCTGCAGGCACGGTAGTAGCATTTGATTTACAGGCCCTGGCACCTCTAGTGCACTTTACTAGGGTCTTAATAGTAAATCAAATATGCCAATCATGGATAAACCAATTACATACAATTTTACATAGAGAGCATATGCGCTTTAGCAGTGGTTAGCAGTGGTAAAGTGCTCAGAGTTCAAAAGCAAACAGCAACAGGTCAGCAAAAATAGGAGGCAGGAGGCAAAAAGATTGGGGATGACCCTGCATAAGCAAAAAAGTCCAACAACTGCCATGGTGAGACAGAGATGAAGCAGAAAAAGCTCAAGGAAAAGTTGTTGGTCACTCAAATGAAAGCAGCTTAGGGAACTAGCCAGTTGCCCCTAGCAATAACAATCCCTGTAGATCCTACTACCAGAATGGGTGTAAATAGTCTAAAAAGATCAACTGATTGTCACATCTGCATTAAGCTGGGACACTGTATGCGGAAATGACGTTTGAATCCAACTAATCAGGCCAAAATGTAAGGTTTGCCCTTGCATTTTGTATTCATAAAGTGCATTCCGGCCGTAGCATCGAAGCGCTGCCAGAGAAAGAAGCAGATGAATGCAGTATGATAGAAACAAAAACAGGGGCAGGATTATAGGGCAAAAAGCCAGGTTTTAAGCTGTTTCGTGGATGGCAGGAAGGCTTTCAATTTCCTGATGTGTAGTGGAAGAGAATTCCCCAACTTGGCAGCCACAATTGAAAAAGCCTTGTCACCCCATTCTGATTTTGCGTCCAGGTGTAGGCCGGCTGATCTTAATACGCGGCCAGGCATATACCACCTTCAGGTGGAACAGAGATATTCAGAGCCCTAGAAGTGTAAAGCCTTATAGGTGATACAGAGAACTTTAAAGGAAATAACCTTCCCTATGGGTAGCCAGTGTAGCTGCCTGAGAATCTCACTAGCCAATGCCACCCGAGGGAGATCCAGCACAAGGCGAGCATCAGCGTTCTGTATGAGTTGCTAGCTTATGAAGGGAGCCTTGATTAATATTCAACAGTAAGGCATTGCAGTAGTCAAATTTGGATATAACTAGTGCCAGTACTACAGAGGTCCTGAAATCCTTAGGGAGGAAGGATAACATTTTCTGAAGGGTTTTGATCATCCAGAAACAGATTTTCAATGGTTTGATTAACCTGTAAGTCAAAAGACAAGGAACCGTCAAAAACAATTCCCTACGTTTTTGGCAACATGTAATGGAGATGGCAGGGCTCCGCACTATTGGGGCCACCAGCCAGTACTCCATAATGAGCTGTTTGAGATGACAAACATAATCTCAGTTTTCTCCCCCTTCATTTTCAGCCGGTTATGGCCCATCCACTTGTTTACTTCATTCATGCAAATATAGAGCCTATCTGCCACCTCTTCCCAATTCTTATCTACTAGGATAATAAATTGAGTATAATCTGCATCCAAGGAGACCAGAAAAACAAAGGAGCGGGCCAGTTTCGCCAGTGGTGCCACATACAAGTTAAACAGGGTAGGGCTGAGCGAAGATCCTTGAGGGGCTCCACACAGAAGTTGAAACGAGGTGGCTCTGAAGTCCCCACAACTCACAGTGGTGGATCTTCCACTCAAAAAGGAGTGTAAAATACCCAGCACATCATCTCTTACCCCTGCCTGATATAGGTGAAGCATCATCAGTTGAGGGGATATGGTATTAAATGCTGCTGAGAGATCTAATATTACCAAAATGGCTCCCCCGCCTTAGTCCAACAGCCGGCGAATAAAATCAGAGGTGGCAATAAGGGCCAATTCTATGCTGTGTGATTTTCAAAACCCGTGCTGTCAGAGGTCTAAGCATTCATTTTCCTGGAGAAAGTGGGCCAATTCAATTTTCAGTTGCTTTTCTAAAATCTTAGCCAGAGCAGGCAATAACGAAATAGGGCAAAGATTCTTTAGATCATTTGGGTCTCTCCCTGGTTTCTTTTTTAGTGGGATCACAACAGCCTCTTTCCAGGAGGGAGGGAAAACCTTAGTATTTAACACCTCCCAAAAATAAGGTCTGGATCCAACCTTAAAACTTTAGGGGGACAGGGATCCTCCGAAGATCCCAAACTAATCCCTGACAAAAAAGGTTTAATTCTGTCAGCCGAAAGCGGGGGGAATCTAAAAAATAAGGCTTCTCTATGTGTCTCTGCACCAGCCCCAGGTTCCTCAAGAGCCAGATCGAAAGGGTGGTGAAAATGTGCTTGGATCTGTAAGTCTTTGTTTTTGAAAAAGTCAGTTACCATGTCACAGAAAGCTTGGGAATTCTGTAACTTGGGGGAAGTGGCTGGAGAGGCAAGAGAGCAAACCACCTTAGAAAGTTCTCTGGGTATATTGACTGCTTCCTTAATCTTAAAAGCATCGTAATCAGATTTAGCTTTCTTAATTGCCTATTTATAGTCCCTAAGCAGTGTCCTGAGTTTAGCTTTTCATAAGGGTTTGTGCCTTCTCAGAATAATAATTTTAATCAGGTGCAGGGTGTTTGAAAGACCCAGGAGCTAAAATTTTAATATGCCCCAAGCTCCAATAATGCATGTACCTCAACCTTGGGTGCCACAGCAAAATGCTGTTGAGTAGCATCAGAATGTGAAACAAGGTTTGAGAATGAATGCAAGTCTGGCTCAAGATAACAGTCCATTCTAACAATACACTTTCTTCTAGTCAAGTGAGGGAAATCGCTCTGATCAGTCAGCTTGACGGTGCCTGAGATGGAAGGAAGACTGTGTGCTTGGAATAACTCCTTTAATCGAGTCCATGATACAACAGAGAATCCTGAAGGAGATAATTGGGAGCTCTTGCAATTCTCCCATTGAGGGTCTCTAGAAGCCAAATGGCAAGTAAAAAATTGTACAGGGCCTTAGGAAAAAAATAATATTGTTGTCCCTTGCTGCCCTGTGGTACTGAATCCAGATATAATATTGCTTCAGATTCCATATGAGGCTAATTGGTATGCTGTCATTGATTTGTGTCAGGCTTTTTTCGATACCGTTACATAAGGATAGCCAATTCCTCTTTGCATTTCAGCTCAGAAACAGGGTTTGGTATGGTGCTGAGTCCCACATAGGTATACTGAATCTCAATAAATCTTTAATCAGATTGTAAGGAATGGATTGGAATCTTTGGTCATGCCTTACAATTCAGTCCTAATCCAATACACTGACAACCTAATGGTGGTCTTGAATACTAAATAGGCTTGTAAGCAGGATACTATTGTGTTACTCAACCATTTAGCTGAGTATGGACACAAAGTATCCCCAGAAAAGTTGCAATATTGTCAGAAAGAGGTCCAATATCTTGGACACTACATTGGAAAAGGAGTGAGAAAAGAGTCACAGAAGAGAATTTCAGCCATATTGAAAACGAGTCTGCCAACTACACAGAGGGATGTCAGAATGTTTTGGGAATGGTGGGCTACTGTACATAACTGATATCCAATTTTTCCCTGGTGGCCATGCCTTTACAGAGGCTGACACATAAGGATGTATCTGATCTGGTACCATGGGACAATGATTACTTTGTTGCATTCCTAGAGCTGAGAGAATGTCTTTGTTGTGCCCTGACTCTAGGAATGCCCGATTATAATAAATGTTTTGCACTTTTCTGCAGTGACTGGGAGGAGTGTGTTCTCTCAGTGCTGACTCAAACACATGGAAATGCTATGATACCAGGTGCATATTTGTTGGCCACATTAAATCCTGTTGTTTCTACATTGCCTGGCTGTATAAAATCAGTAGCGGTGGTCAGCATTAGTACAGAGAGGTGTTAAAATATTGCTATGGGTCACCCATTACCTGTGTACATGTCCCATATTGTAGAACATGTGTTAACTACAATCAGAACAAATCATTTGACAAGCAGTCAACTGACTAAATATGACCAAGTGATTCAACCTGCAAAGAATATGACCATGAAACGTTGTAGGATTTTGAATCCCACTGTTCTGTTGTCAATAGAGGGTCAAGGAACCAATGAAGATTGTGAAGGGGACCACGATTGTCTTGATGTTACTGAACTGTGAACAAAGCTGAGACCAGATATACAAGATAAACCATTACCTGAACCCAATTAGGTCCTTTATGTTGATGTTTCATGTTTGAGAGACAGTGGAGAAAGTTTAAGAGCAGCCTGTGGTGGTTGTACCCTTTCTGGAGTTGTTGAAGCTTTCTGGCTTCAAGGAATATTCTCTGCCCAAGTGGCCGAGTTGATTGCTCTTACTAGAGCATGTTGCATTTCTGATCAATTGAAAGTGATTATTTTTCACGTTGTCAATACAGCTTTGGTGTTGTTAATGACTTTGAACAACTGTGATCTCAGCGAGGCATTATGACGTCCTCTGGATCTCGAATCCAGAATGGCAAACAAGTGGGAAACCTCATCAAAGCACTACAATTGCCTGAACAAGTTGCAGTGGTCAAGTTCCCTGCCCATCGTTCTGGCAATGATCATGTGACTTTGGGCAATAGGTATGCTGACGAGGTTACCAAGTATTATGCTCATAATGTTTGTACAATTAATGGTGAATTTACAAATGAGGGAATGGATGAGACTAATTTTAACCTCTGGTTGACAACAGCTGTTACCTGGGATGAGGTGAAAAGGCTTCAAGAGAAAGTGGCTGAGGAGTAACAACAGAGTTGGATTACTGAATGTGCCCAGGGCCTGTAAATTAAATACTACTAGTGAGCCTGCAGCACTGAATGTGCCACCCACATGAGTAGCCCCTTAACCATGTCTCAGGCCTGCCATTGCAAGGCCTGTGTGTGCAGTTTGCTACTTCGACTTGGCATTTAAACTTACTTGCCAAGCCTGAAACTCCCATTTTTATACCCATAACTCACCCCTAAGGTAGGCCCTTGACACCCCACAGGTCAGGGTGCTATATAGGTAAAAGGCAGGACATATACCTGTGTATTTTATGTGTCCTGGTAGTGGAAAGCTCCTAAATTCGTTTTCCACTGCTATGAGACCTGCTCCTTTCATAGGCTACCATTAGGGCTACCCTCACATACTGTTTGAATGGTAGGTTCAGATCCGAAATGGGTAGACAGGTCATATTTGGTAATACAAAATCCTGCTGACTGGTGAGGTTGGATTTTATATTACTGTTTTTAGTAATGCCACTTTTAGAAAGTGAGCATTTCTCTGCACTTAAAATCCTTCTGTGTCTTACAGCCTGTCTCATACCCACATCTGGGCTGGGCTGGTTGACAGCTCCCTTGTGCATTCCACCCAGACAACCACAAACTCGGGATGCTCAGTCACACCTGCACACATCTGCATACTGAATGGGTCTTCCTGGGAGGGAAAGGTGGAGGGTCTGACACTTACATTTCAAAGGACAGTGGGGTCTGGGAGACAATTGTGTGAAATGTCCTCACACAATGGACTGCCAAACCCACTACAGGGACCGTGGCAGACAGGGTTGTACTGAAAGGAGACTTCAAAACCACTCTTTGAAGTCTCCCCCATGTCAAAGGCACTTTTAGATATAAAAACTGGGACCCGGAACCTACCAACTCAGACACTTCTTGGGACAGACACTCTTCACCAGAACCAGCTGCCTGGCTGCCCAAAGGACTCACCTGGACTGCTTTGCTGTAAAGTACTGCTGCCTTGCTGTTGCCCTGCTGCTTTGATGGCCTCTGGCTTTGCTGAGAAGTGCTCTCCAATGGCTTGGATTGAGCTTGACTTCTGTTTCCTGAAGTCTCAGGACTAAAAAGACTTCATCTCTGCAAAGGAACTCCTTGTGCGGTGAAAAGTGACACATAGCTTGCCGGAATCAATGCACAGCCTGCTTAGTGGTGAAAGAATCACTGCATTGCCGAACCCAAATGACATAGGCTGGCTCCCCGAGTGGAGAACGACGCAGCACCAGCGTTGCGACAGGAACTTCAACACACAGCCCTCTGGATCAACGCATCACCAAGCCGGAAAGACTCAGCCCGACTTCCTGTGGGAGGAATTGACACAGCGCCTGCTGTGCAACAGAAACTCTGACACATTGCCCACCGGATTGACGCAGCACCTTTGACTTCATCCCGCATGCCCAGGATTTCCACGCATCGTCCATAGGCGTCAAAAGGCCCGCATCGCAAAGAGGATTCAAGCATGTGCACCAGAATTCGATACAAAGTCCTTGTCGCGTGGAAAATAATCAACACATCATCTGTGTGTGCCTGGAAATCCGACGCACATCCTTCGTTTTCCACGCATCTCCTCCTCTGCGGTCTCTGTGCACGTAATTTTGATTCATACCAGATACTTTGTGCTTGCAAGAGACAAGTGTTGCTTTTAAGAACTTAAGACTCTTATTATTATCAAAGTGATATTTGAACTTGTGATTATCACATCTTAATAGTTTTAACCTCAATTTATTCAGATAAATATGTCATATTTTTCTAAACCTGTGTGGTGTATTTTTGTGGTGCCTTCACTGCGTTATTGTATGATTTATTGCACAAATACTTTACACATTGCCATCTAAGTTAAACCTGACTGCTCAGTGCCAAGCAACCAGAGGGTGGGCACAGGATAATTTGGATTGTGTGTGACTTACCCTGACTAGGACTGTGGTCCCTACTTGGACAAGGGTGTATACCTCTGCCAACTAGAGACCCCATTTCTAACATAACCAATTTGTTAGTGAAGCTGATTCAGGTGTTAGTCAAGGTATCCAGTTTAAGACCTCTAAAGAGAGTAGGCTCAGTAGTATTGTGTGATAATGTGAAGAAAAAACTGAAATGGCATTTTCTGTTTACAATGGATGGACTGAAAGCATTGTAGACATGAGAAGAGCTATTCAATAATTCACTGTATTTGTGAGCCTATAAAGCACAAAATACACCAGAGGTATTTGATGCTTTAGAGATATTCACAAATCAATTGGTTTCCAATTAGTAAGGATACTGCTGGTATTTAGTGCCTTCTGGAATTTGGGCTTGTTTCTCTCAGAGTGGAGGATTAAGGGAAGTGGATTCTAATGTGCTGCTGCTACAACTTAGATAGCTCTACCATGACAGAGGAGCATTTGTTCCTCAGGATTCATAGAAGATATTGTTCTGCCAACCTTGTGTGGGTTGCAGTTGATATCTGGCAAACAAAAAAGGTGAAATGGTGACTGAATGTACAGCCTTATCTGCTAGGCATGTAGTTACCTGGCTGCACTGCCCTGAGTGAAAGAGAAAGGGACAAAATGTGCTGTATCTGTGCCTCATCTGAGCAACATCACATAGGCCTGGATACGAGTTTGGTGGATGGGAACATCTGTCCACCAAACTCCCAATAGGTTGGCCGCCACTGTCATGTCAACCTCCACGCCGGCCCCATTATGATTTTTCTGCTGGTCTGACAGGTGGAAACCAAGTTTTCCACCAGTCAGCCCAGCAAGAAAGTGCTGGCAACATTGTTGTCGGCTCGTCATCGAGCCGGCGGCAATGCTGCCACCTACAGGGGGCACCAGCACCCTCGTAATGCGCGCTGTCTGCAAAGTCTTCCTTAGGTCTATTTGTCTGAAACTGGATTATTAGTTTAAGGGGAGGTACACTAACCAATTTAAAAAACACAGCCTGCTTAGGATAAAACACACTTCTTGGAGAATCTCTGCTCAACCCCTGGTGCTAAGGCACAAGCATCAGACTATTCTCCAGAGAAATGCGTGTAAATCTAACACATTAAAAAACATTTTAAATTCAAGAAAACAACACAATGAGATTCCGAAACCAATAAAAAATATATAGAAAAGTTAAATAACAGAAACTAAAATAATCAAAATAGAACAAGGGAAATGGAGATATGATTTTTAAAAATAAAAGTAAGCCAAAAACTAAGCACCTAGAAAACAGAAAGTGCCAATGCAACACCTGGACACAGGTACAACATCAGACTGACCACAATGGAGCAGAGGTAGACTGCACCAAGCAGGTCTCACTGGTCAAAGTTTTACCTTGGGACTTAGTCTATATTTTGAAGCTCACAGTCAGGGGCAAAGTTCAAGGCTGCAGCCAGTCCTGTCACCCTTGCCCACCCCAGGAGGACACCCAAGGCTGGAGGGACCCATCCCAGGGACATTAAGGTAAGTGCAGGTAAGTATTATTATTATTTTTTTTGTGGCATGGGGGGCCTGATTTGTGCCTCCCTACATGCCACTATGCCCAATGACCATGCCCAGGGGACAGAAGTCCCCTGGGCATGGCCATTGGGCAAGGGGGCACGACTCCTGTCTTTGCTAAGACAGGAGTCATGTCAATGGGGGTTGGGAGTAAAAAAAAAATGGCGCAAATCGGGTTGCGGCGCAAATTTTGCCTCAGTCTGACTTGCCCCATTTTTTGGCGCCCAAGCTCCGTTTTCCCCTACGGTGTCGTCTCCTGGTGTACGTCATTTTTTTTAACGCACACCAGACAGCGCCGGCGGCTAACGCCGGCTAACGTCATTCAATAAATACGGTGCCCGCATGGTGCTTCAGAATGGCGTTAGCCGGCGCTAATTTTTTTGACGCAAAACTGCGTTAGCGCAGTTTTGAGTCAAAAAGTATAAATATGGGCCTTAACGCCTGCCTTTTGCAGGCGCTAAAAAACGTCGCAAAAGCGGCCGCACGTCATTTTTTTTGACCCGCCCACTCCCGGGCGTGAATTTTGCCCCGGGAGTGTAAATACGGCGCACATGCCGCGGAGTCACTTTTTTAGACGGGAACGCCTACCTTGCATATAATTAACGCAAAGTAGGTGTCCACGCTAAAAAAGGATGCAAACTCAATGGACTTTGGCGCTAGACGCGTCTAACGCCAAAGTATAAATATGGAGTTAGTTTTGCGTTGGAATTGCGTAAAAAAAAACGACGCAATTCCGGCGCAAACGGAGTATAAATATGCTCCCAAAAGTTGCTCAGACCACCGTCTGAAGAGAAATAGCGGTGAGCACGCACCTACACCATCAACCTCTTTACCCAGCTTTTCTGTGCAAAGTAGGATGTAAAACACATGACAAGCAAAACACTCAATTGTGTGCTGTGTATTCTGCCAACTTTACAATAGCTACATTCATGCAGTGGCCTTCCAGCTTGCTTCTGTTCTGAATGTGTAAGTACATAGGTCAATGCACGTGTGTGCAAGCTCTGAATACATGTTGACAGGACTTACACATTGAAAACAATGACCTGGTTTTGATTGGGAACTTCGCTTTTATGTGCTGGAAGGTCATAGCGAGACAAATGTATACAAAGAAACTGTAGAAAGAAAGCCGCGCAGCAAACATAATGAAAATATTCCGTAAAGACCTCCCTTACACAGTATCTCCACTGTCTTGCTGTCTAAGAAAGAACAACACTTTATACGTAGCAATGTATGAAAGACTAATATTGTGAAAATATCTTCATACACCCACAGAATTTGTAGATAACACATTCATACAATAGGTCAATAGGCAGAAAAATATGTATTTTTGCCATCTGACTTTTATGACATATTGTGGTAATTTAAAATGGATTTCTGTGAATATTTGATAAAAAAACAGGATGAAATGACATTATGTTGAAATTCGAAATTTTTGACGAGGAAGAAGAAATAGACATCAGCAAAGTGGAAAAAGGTGTAACTCGTAATAAAACATTTGTAGAGTAAATGTGCAGGAGCCAAGCACTGGTCAATGGAGGGATAAAGGGATTGGGCAGGAAGCACGGGCTACTTTCAATCAGTATTATAATCGTCTATTTCCATAGCATTTAAGGGCCCAGGGGCAAGTCAGTAGATTATTTCAATAGTGACGTGGTTTATATTCAGCACTTTTCCAAGCCAATTTTCTCAGAACAATGTCCATTTCTATCTTTCAAGAAAGAGCACCCTCCAATAGCAATTGCAGGTTATTACAATCCTTCAAATCCTGTGCTCAGTCCAGGAGCAACAGTTAAGGAAACGGCTGCGTTTGTTAACTAATGAAATTGAACAAGGCCCGTATTAGAAAAACACGGGTAAATCTTACCAGTACCATTGCCAACAGGGTTACCACTACAGCAGGCTGTTAGTCCTAGCAACATCGGTGTGGTTTTCCTTTACCTTTTGCCTTCAGACCTATTTTTACTGATTTTGTTTTTGCTGGCCTAACGACTCTGCACAATTTACCACTGCTAACAATTGCTAACTTGCACGTGTTCTCTGCTTAAAACATGGTAACATTGGCTTATACCCAGATGGCATATTTAATTTACTAATGAGTCTCTAATAAAGTGAACTACAAATGCCTAGTGCCTGTACATGAAATGTCGCTAGTGGCCTTGAAGCACTGATTGTGCCACCCACTTAAATAGCCTTTAGACATATCTCAGGCATGCCATTGCAGGGTGTGTGTGTGGTTCTAAATTACCATCTCGACCTGGCAAAGTAAACCTTTTGCCAGGCCCAACCCTTCCTTTTTAATACATATACGTAACACCTAGGGTAGGCCCTGTACAGCTCAGAGGGAAGTGTGCAAAGTACATAAAAAGCAGGGCATGTACCTTTATGTTTTACATGTCCTTGTAGTGAAAAACTCTTACATTTATTTTTAACTACTTAAAGGTCTGTCTCTCCCATAGGATAACATTGATATTATCTTACTATATATTATACATTTAATTTGCAAATGGGAAGAGATACCCCTCCAAGTTTGGTATCTCTTGAATTACAATTAAAAATTCTAATTTATGGTAAAGTTGGATTTTGAATTGCAATTTTGAAAATGCCACTTTTAGAAAGTTGGCATTTTCTTGCCGTAGCCATTTGAGGCCACATGTACAAGGTTTTTAGCAGTTGCAAACAGTTCGAATAGCAATACCAAATAGCAAAATAGATTTGTGATTCAGTATTAGGAAGGAGCATGTTAAGGGTGTCCCTTCCGAACAGCGAATCAGAGGGGCATGTATGGGTGTTTTGCGACCGGAATGCGGTCTCAAATCATTCACAGTTTACCACCAACTTCAAGTTGGTGGGAACCCATTGGTAAACGGAAAGGGGTTCTCAAGGGACCTCTTCCTCTTTGTAAATGTGGGTGCAAACATTTTAAGAGCAGGTAGTGGTCACACGACCCCAGCAGGCCACCATCCCTGTAATTTCCCAATGGGTCAGAAATTGTGTCCTACCTCATGAATATTGATGAGATAGCTCCATTTGTGACCCACTGGGAATCACTAAATGTGTCTAAGACACATTGATACATTGCTCTTTGCAACTTCCTAATTGCAAATCGCAAAGATTCACAATTAGGAAGTCACAGACAGAATTCTTAGTACATGTAGCCTTTGGTGCCTGTAGCCTGTCTCTGGTCACATGACTGGGTGCAATTGGCATTTGGGCTTTGTGCATTCCTCCTAGACAGCCACACACAATGGGAGCTTAAGTGTGACAGGACACGCCATCACTGGCAGGATGGGAGGCAAAACCTTGACTCAGCCTCTCTTGCAACTGAATAGGCTGTTTTCTGTCCCCACATAAAGAGTCTAACGACCCTGCATTGGTGCTTCCGTTAGCTCGGAGCCAGGGCAGGGAAGGCAGAGTATTCCCTGCACTTCAAAGACACTGTCTGTAAGCTTCTTCCAACTTTGAGAGGACCACAGACACCATCACTTCAGAACACTTCTGGACCTGTGAATGCTCTGCCAGGATAAAGGACTTCTGTGCTGCTGAAAGGACTGTGACTCTGCTGGATTGCTACTTTGAAGAAACTACTGCATTGTTGTGCTGACTTTTGCCCTTTTCCCTGGGGATGGAAGAATCTGACCTGCAACCCATCTTGAACCCAGGACCCCAAAGTTCCTTAAAGGTCCAGTCTGCTGGCTTCCTTATTTGAGCCTCAGGGACATAACAGGCTCTGCACAGCTCCTGACCGTGTCTTCAATGTGTTCCAGACCCCACAGAGCTACGAGGGGGGTTGAGCAAAGGTTAATTTGGGGTTTGCTTGTGCCTTACCCTGACAAAGACTGTGGTTGATGCTTGACCAAGGCTCATAACCCAGTCAAGCAGTAGCTCAATTCCTAACACACATTATGGAAATTCCAGGGTGATGTAGTTTTATACAACCCTGATCTTTCTTTTTGAGATAAGGGACCACAGTAATTAGTGTTGGTGTATTGCCCCATATATGTTTTTTCACCATTCTTCAAATTTCTGGTCAAATATATTTCACCTGGTTGGTCCAGATGTATTCCACCTGTAAAATATTTTTGAAGGAAAACCCAAAGCTCTGGATTTTCATATCTCATAATCTTAATTCATCTGGTAATACCAGTTAGTAGTCATATTTAGAATTTCAAGACAGTAATAATGAGGCCCTTGTTGACCTCTCCTGAGGTATAATTCCTTGGTGCACTCAAAAGGGAAACATGATAACGGTATGCAGCTTTGTCTAATGAGGAATAAGAATGCCCTGGAGCGCCTAACTTTGAAGGCAACACTGAGTTGTTATCTCAATTGAATAAAAGAGGGAGATTATGTGTGTGTTAGAGGGACTCAGTAGTTAGTACACACATCTTTTGCGGTTTCTAGACCTTGAGAAGTTCTCCCAACAAGTCTCTCCTTCTCCATTCCACAGAGCTCTGATGTCAGTCAGACTTGTTCTACCCAACTATCATAGTTTACTGTGCTGTGATATGATCAACCCAAGCTTTCTCTCCCCAAAAATGGGTAAGAAGACATTTTAGAATGGCATGAGTATGCTTTACCTGCATGCCGTAATTGCTCCTGTGACACTCGGCACACTAACAGCCAAACCACCAAACTAGAGAAAATGGAAAAGAAGTAAAAAGGAAATATAACAAGGCAAAATCCCCTTCTATTTATGCATTTATAGTCTGGAATTACATCCCAGTATATACTCAGACTCTCCAAAACAGTTCAAATTTAAGAAGAGCTGAATGCAACATTTACATCATGACACAGTAACTGTCCGCTCTCACTCTTAAAGCCCAGCTATACCGAACATCCCTTGCTGACTGGAACATTCTCCTTGACCCTATACAGTGCCCTACTACCTCTTTTTCTGGGTGTGCTCCATATTAATGCCACATAATGAACAAATGCACATTTACACACATCTAAATTGTCCCTATACCATAATTTTTGTAGGAGTGTCAAGGTTTACATTTGTAGTGAGCTGCAGACAATGACAGAAAACCAAGGCCCTCATTCTGACCTTGGCGGGCGGCGGAGGCCGCCCGCCAAAGTCCCGCCGTCAGATTACCGTTCCGCGGTCGAAAGACCGCGGCGGTAATTCTGACTTTCCCGCTGGGCTGGCGGGCGGTCGCCTTCAGACCGCCCGCCAGCCCAGCGGGAAAGAGGCTTCCACGATGAAGCCGGCTCGGAATCGAGCCGGCGGAGTGGAAGCTGTGCGACGGGTGCAGTTGCACCCGTCGCGTATTTCACTGTCTGCGCAGCAGACAGTGAAATACATGTAGGGGCCCTCTTACGGGGGCCCCTGCAATGCCCATGCCAGTGGCATGGGCACTGCAGGGGCCCCCAGGGGCCCCGCGACCCCCCCTACCGCCATCCGGATCTCGGCGGTCCGACCGCCGGGATCTGGATGGCGGTAGGGGGGGTCGGAATCCCTGCGCCGCCGCAGAGGATTCAATGGGGCCGCGGTACACTGGCGGGACCTCGCCAGTGGTGCCGGTCCGACCGCGGCTTTACCGCCGCGGTCGGAATCCCCATTGGAGCACCGCCGGCCTGTCGGCGGTGCTCCCGCGGTCCTCCGCCCTGGCGGTCAAAGACCGCCAGGGTCAGAATGACCCCCCAAGTTTGCTGGGTCACTTCCATTCAAGATGTGTCTGAAGTCGTCCTTTTTTATCCACTGTTTTCCCAGTCCCTTTGGTGGGACTAGGATCATCTTTTGTAGGCAGTCATGTCACTCTAGATATACACATCAGTGATGCTTTCACTTACCTTCTGATGGAGGAAAACTTCTAACTTGTTAGGTTATGAAATATTCCATTGTTGTGTTCAGTCTGTAGTTACAGGATGGTACGGTATAGTATGATATGTTACATTTTATGTTTTGTTGTATTTATGGAGCTCTGCATATGCTGAGACTTCACACAGCTAACAAACATAACAAGGCAAAATATTGTACGTTCAAAGTGAGAATAAGAAGAAAGCAAAGGGAAAGGTTAAAAAGTCAAGTATTTAAAAGATGTCTAAAATGGTGAAAGTCAGGTATTCAATGAAAGGCTCATGGGTGCAAGTCCTACTGTTTAGCCTCAGTGACTGAGAAAGCATGGTCCCCAAAGCGACAATGTGAACTTTGGGATCATCAAAGAGCAAAATGTTATGAGATCAAAGGATCTGTACTGGACAGTGCATATTGATTTTTTGAAAGGGATGGATAGCAAGCTGGTAGAGATAAATTTATAAATAATAGGAATTGGATTAAAAATAATCCTAAATCGTAAAAGTAGCTAATTCAACCATCTAAATAAAAGGGTGATATTGGTCTGTCAGAAACAATTTGAAATTACAGGTGCTGCAACATTCTGGACTAATTGTAGGCAGTTTAATATTTTCTCTAGAACTGCCAATACCAATACCATTGGCCTAATCCAATCTGTGCTGCGCAAATGTATTCATAACCAGAATGAGAAAAGTGGAAGGATTGAACTGTAGAGTGTTCTTTAAAGACCATTGCTGGAGGAAGCATGTTTGTGTGACTTTTACCTAATGAAGTTCAAGAGAGAATTGATTATCAATGTAGGCTCTTACATTTTGGACTGCTCTGGAAGAAGTGGGGTGAGGCCATGGTCTTCAGCCACTAGAATCCATCCTCTCTCAAAAAGGAGGAAGAGACAAGCTGGATCTCCATTTTAAATAAACTCAGGTACAGGAAATTAGCTGACATTCACCATTGCACTGTTGATAACATTTAATTAAGGCTCAAGTTAGTTATAAGACAGTTGAGCATCACAACCAGGAAGTATAATAATCAATTGTGTATTGCCATTGTCATAGCGATGGAATTTTGCTCCTAGAAGATGAAGGACCACAAGAGGATAAATTTACACATTGAACAAGAGTGCAGAAAGGGCTGGAGCTCTGCATGACACCCCAAGTAATTAATCTTGACTCTAAAAGAAAAAGAGACAATAAAACCCATTTAGACCTATTGGTAAGAAAACATTTTATCCAATGAAGCACTATGTATTGATAGTAACAAACACTGTGGACTGGTAAAATAGTGTTTCAATGCCAGTCCACTAACATCCCTTGGTCAAGAGCAGAAACTGCTACCAATTCTGTGTTACAACTGCCTGAAAACCTGCCTAGGTGTAGTCTAATAATTAAGTAAAATTAGCTAAGGTTAGGAGCTGATAGTAGATTTGTTTGCCTAAATGTTTACCCAAGTATGAAGGTACAAAATGTGGGTGGAAATTGCTTTGATCATTAGGGTAAAGAGACCAGCTTTTATAAGAGGTTACACAACTAAAGATTTCCAGCTAGAAGTGAAAGTTCTCTGAAGTTCTCTGAGAGAGTAAATATTTAAAAAACTTTTAGAACTAGGGCAATTTCTGAAGACTAGCAGGGATAATGTCAGAAGGTGAGCCCAATGGTCAGGTATTTTAATAACAAGTGTTAATGCAATTTTAATTACAGCTACTAGTTGTTCCTCGTAAATAAGGAAGCACTCATAAATGTGTTATTGCCCACAATCAGTCACTTCTGAGAGGGCTAATGTGTTATGGGAACTGTGCTCCCAAATTGGACATGAATATTTTTTACAATAAAAAGCCTGCTATAGTTGAGAAGAAGTTTAATTTAAGCATCTGAGGTTTGTAATACTGCAACAATCTGAAATATTTTGTTTGGTGCTAAAACACAATTTGCTTCTTTAAATTTCTCCTGTTTGCATTTTGCAAAGGCCCTTTGTATATTTCTTTTAATCCATTTAATCCAGGGTTTTATTTTCTGTCTTTTTGCCTTTCAGTGTGGGTTTGGAGGAAATCCATGGATTTCTTAACGTTTTGGAGGTAGGCTGTTTACACTTTTGTAGGGCAATAGTATTGTCTATGCCTGACATCTATATGGAATGGTTTTTTAAAAAAAAGAAAGTGGTTAATGCTCTTGTCGCACATCTAAATCCAATCAAGTTCGAAGTCGTACAGCGTATGTTTAGGGCATGGTGCCAACCTGGTCAAGAAAACCCAACCACCACGGGTTTCACAGATACACAGAATAACACACGGAACCCAATAGGGACCACCTATTTCCTGTGCTGTTAGATACAAAATGAAAAAAGAAGAGGACCAGGGCACTCAAAGTCTGTATAATAAATATGTAATCCAAGTAGAGTTTCAAAAGGTACTTTTAATCCAAGATCAGAAAACAGCCAACACGTGTTTCGTCCTTGCGGACTTTTTCAAGGCTCATAGGTTCAAGTATGGAAAAAGACTAGTTTCAGTAGGGCTTCTTGTGCCCCAACAGTACATTTTTGAATCCACTATATAGGATCAGTTCTTGCCATATAGTATGGCTTGCATTACTTTTATTATACTTTATGGCTTGTCATATATATGAAGACAGGTCATATGGTGTGTCCGTACACCAGATGGTGATATCATGGGGTCCCTAAGGGCCCAGTCTTATTTCTGTAAAGCACCGTACGTTTGGTAGCGTCGGTGTGAAGAGTAGAGAGGGGAAGTGCGTGATAACGCTTCCGTGCCGTCCTTATGGAATGGATTTGTTTCAAACAACTTGGTATGATCGGTAAAATGAGATAAGGTAAAGGGAGCCAAAAGATGGTAAAGACACAAAATGAAATTGTTTGAATTAATTTTCCTCATGCCCGTTTAAATACAGCTGAACAGCGTAAAATGTATTTTACATTAGTCAGTGCTTAGCTGGAAAAAGCAGCAACCACCTGGTATAACCGAGAAAGGGAAACAGGTCCTTAGACTTGGATAAAGTTAATTTACATTAAAGTGACAAAGAATTGAACAATGTACAGTACAAATGTAAACTCACTGTTACTTATCAAATTAAATACAGCAACAGGTTTCCATTGTTAAAAGGTATTGCAAAAGGGACAGTAAATATATTCAACTGCCAATCCTGAGAAAAAATATTGTTTTACCAGGAAAGCTGACACACCTTTCAACATTCATGGTTATATTCCGCTTTTCCAAATCTTGCTGATTATCTCTTTCTGTTCCATCTTTTCTCCATTCAGCTTCCATTCTCCAACCTCGCTCGCACACCCTTCATGCCACCGTCCTCTAAAGCATATGCATAATTAGTATCATTGTGCAGAGATCAAAATGGTCCACAATACCTCAGTGTGTAGTTCCACATGTGTTTCTACTTTGCACTTCTTCCACCTCTTCCACACTCACAAATCCTCCCCTTCCATCCCCTCTGGGTGAGTATTAACCTTGAACAGATTTTAAAATATACAGAATGACAATGGGCAGAGAAAGTGGAAAACTAAACTGTCCGGGTGGTCCTTATCTACATCAAATCGATTAGTGTATCATTACACAACCTCCACACTTAAAGCACAATTCACAAACTCCATTTTGTTGTACATTAATTAGTACTACACTAGTGCTACCTATGAAATAAAGTTTAATTATTGATGTAGTTTATTATTTGATTTTTATATATATTAATGAGCTTCATTTTCACAAACAATTCATTTAACATTCTTTTAAATATAAAACTAAAATGTATTTAAATGAACTAAATTTTGTGCAAACTGAAAATGCTACTGAGGGTTGTTTTTTAAATTATTGTTAAAAATGTATATGAATGAATTCAACTTATATATTTACATTATTTTATTATAGAATGCATATTTATTTTGAGAAGTTAGTGTGCTAAGTAACTTATTATTTACTTAGTGCTAGATTAATCTAAGTTAAATTAAAATATTTAATCTTTACATTTTACATTAAAATATATTTAAATATTTATTTTTAAAATGAATGCATTTCATTAATTGTTCCTATACTTTCTTGCACTTTCCCATAGGGGACTTTCAATCCTGGGATGGAGCTATGCAGAGCAGGTGAAAATGTACTTGTCATAATTTTACACTTGTAATGTAATTCAAAGTATACTCATTCGCCTCAATGGAGGGGGTGGAGGCATGAACATCTACACCTAGGTGGAAAAATACATTCAGAAACAGTAAATAGTAAAACAAGTAGAGCGTTACAACAAGGTGTAGGAGAATATCTACATGTGAGTAGATTTATACCTGTAATTTACCTTCTTGGATAGGGCCCAAAGAGTCTAAATTGGAGATCTGAGATTAGTGCTTAAAGAGAAACTGTTTTCACACCTTTTTATGATTTTGTATTGATACACAGAATGGCTTTATAAGCCATCTAAGTCATTACATTTTAACTGAATTGATTGAAACCCTTCCAAGTTTATTTTTACAAGCAACCTCCAAATTCTAAAACCTGAAAGCTTGACCTGATCTTATTAAATGCAGCAAGTTGTAATGTTGGATTACAATCATGACCAGGGTTGAAATACCTGAAGTATAGCAAGAACATTGGTGGTAATGTGTCTAATTGATGACCTTGATCCTCAACAACCTAGTTTTCATTCCTGGCTTTGGCACTTGCCTCTGGACAAATAACTTTCTTAGCATCAAATATAAGCAGCAAGGACTGGGACAAAGAAATGAAAGAGTAATAGAAAAATAAAATGTAAAGATATGTGTGCTTTCCTGTATGATCAGAAATGTAAAACAATGTTCTGTATAAAATGTGCAACTGCTTCTTGAAGCCAGGTGCTGTTTGTAATGCTTGAAAAAAGAACAAAGTCAACAAGGGAATCCTAACATCATATTAAGCCATACATCTGCCTCCTTTCCTAAACTAGGCAGTTTACTGCTTTTATGTATTGATGTTTCTGTGTGCATAATTTATATTTATGCACCTTCTGTTTTATTTAAGATTTTATTTAATTTGGTCCATTTGCCATCTCCATGGTACCAAGTAAAAATATTGAGTATATTTCCACAATTTGATTTTTGACTAACACATTTAATAGGTTTGAATTTCTAAAATGTAGTCCTTTAAAATACTCTATTAGAAAGTTCCTTCATTTGTGTGGTCATGAAGGACTCATGATAGCATTATTAATGGAGAAATTGGTGGTACCAGATCATTCCTGCTCCAGCCACCAGACACCTGGCCTATTTACATCCCATTAGAATGTAAGGGAAAGGCGGCAGGGATGTCTGTGTTTCACATCTTTGTTCCTGGTCAGTTTCTGCATATTTTAAAACACACCAGGTTTGCTGCATTTTGTAGTCAATGTAGTGATTTCATCATTTTATTTAAAATACAGATTTGACATTTTGGAATACATTACAAATATGGGTCGGTGAAATCACCTAATTTATGTCAGTGTGTTTTCATGAAATGCCATAATAAATTCACAAAATGGTGATTTTAGAGTGAAATATGGTTTGTGGGAATCTTGTGAGACTTTTTTCACACAAACACATGCTTCGTCTCTTGGCAACATCTATTCTTTGTCTCTTTAATTTCAAGAATTTAGTGTAACATGAAATTCGGGAACTATGTGAATTTCACCACTAAAAAACAAATCACACATACCTAACTACAATCCTTTTTAAATCTAGCAAAATAAAAACTAAACACTAGAGCACACAAAGGTTTTCTTAGAGATCCAACAATAATCACCAACCTGTGCCTAAATGTCAAAACACACTTCATCTTCTAACTCCTTTTTATAACACTCTACTTAGAGAGAATAGCTTAATTCTGATAATGGAGTTTGTAAAATGAAAAGACGCTACTCCCGGCTTCCATAAAGTCGTATCCCAAAATATTGCCCCATCAAGGGATTTACATTCTAAGACAGCTGGGGCAACACACCAAGGTGCCCAATCATTACCAAAGACATCCCCTAACTAAAACCCAGACCTGTTAGTTGTGTCATAGCTTGTTAAAGGTTTGGTGTTCTGACCTTCAAACTGGATGAATCTTTTTAAACTTCTCTTAAAGGTGTTCTGGTAATGGTACTATTCGTTCTCTGCTCACCCACCTACATAAACATTCAGGTATGTGTACCTATGCATACCAAAGCTTCCGCATATAATGTAATTTCCTTGCCAGCTTAGGTAAATAGTCATCCTTAAGTCTGCAAAATGTTTGCCATTGTACAAAATACCTGACCAATGGTAAATGCTTCTCTTCTCTCTAAGGCTAGAGCTACACTATATAATCACCCCAGTAATATAAAGAAATAATAAATTGAAATCTTTGATTTCAGTTAGATGTGGTAAATGTAATGGTTCTGCCTTTTGCTTTGCCAGAAAGAAGTATGGGTATTTTAACATTAGCCACATTTTGCCATACCTACTGCTAGCACAAAATACATGGACACTATCTCTTGAAACCCTCCATTTTCACTCATGCCTATCACATTATCAATTACACTCATTACGTTTTCGTCCTAGTATTTTTCAGCAGTCTCAGACCGAAGCACTCCTCATCGTTTATGACCTCTCCATAACATTTAGAAAATGCATGTAGTGTTGACTCTATTTGTTATATTTGACACTCTTGGCAGAGCGAAGTAGATGGGAGGACGAAATGCCACATAAAGTATCAGGAGGAACTAGAGACATCTTTTTGCTATTTAAGATTTATTTGGAGGCAGAAAACTGGGTTAATACTTGATAAATGGGGCTGTTAGTCTATATCTGCATACACGCTTGTGATCAATTTTGGTTAGATATCTGGAAGCATATACACTTTATTCTCAACTTCATCATATGGGAAAAGTCTGACAATGAACATAACACATTTTTGTGAAGGATTGTGTTATCTGCATGCTTCTATTAAATACATACATACATCTATTAGTAGATGTGCAGAGAGGACACAGTCCTTTCTATTGTACTATTTTTATTTACTTATTTGTTTGTAGGTTTATATAGTACTCACAAGGCCCAATGAGTCTTTGGTTTACATATTGTTACAGATTCTTTTAAGGGCACAATTTTTAAAAATCAAAAGTGCTTGTCATGATTATTGTCCAACAAGATTAGCAGATATGTTTGTTTCCTTCCAGAAAAATGTAGGCTACAACTGTAAGATCATCAATGGATTATGATATATCCTATTGCTGACCAAGAACAAAATTCCTCCTTTACAATGATGGTGAGTAGAAAACATGTTTCTTGGCTAAGTTAGTGATCAGTTATGAATATCAAGACATCTTTGCAAGACACCTAGTTTAGATTGTCTGACATCTCACTCTATGAATGGCAAATATAAATTAAGATTACAATGCTGTTTATTATTGAATGGCCAAACTACTGTGCTTGCAAATGAATTCCAGTTCACCTATGCTCTATTAACCAATTTAAATATGATTTTAATCAGTTTAAAGAGTGAACCCCCAAAAATTCAGTGTGTTGAACTTTCATGACAGATACTGCAGATTTAGCCTCTTAGACTTTATACTTCACTTTAATGTTCAACTTTATTTTCAGTTATGCAAATTGATCATATATTAGCTGCTTTTCTTCCTTCACTTCTAAATCACATGTAAGCTCATTGAATTAGTTGTGTAAACTATAACCATTCTTTCTTGGTGATTTTTATCCCCCTAGTGGAGTTTATATATTAAATTCAAATAAAAGTATTTTGTTGTTTGACAAAAACATATGAAAATTCAAATAAACATGGAGATTTTGCTACTGTGAAGTGTTTTGATTAATCATTTTCCTAACTTGTAAAAATGATGTGAATGCTAGAAACAAATCATTGTATGCCAATATTAAGACAATATCTTCATTAGAGTCCAGCTCTGGTGTAGCAACACATAGCAATGAAAAGAAAATAACATCTAAAATGATAATACCTAGGCCAGGACATTATGTACTTCTGCAATTATTAGTGAGGTCTTCTTGCTGTGTTTAGCATTTAACAATGGAAATTGTTAGCATATGTATTTTGAAAACAAAGTATTGTATACGAACAGTAATTTTCTTCATTTGTAAGAGATTATATAATTTAGAAACATTGTGCGGTTAGTTGATACCATAGCATTATAGAGCAATAAACATAGTAAATGTAAAAAAAATGAAATACTAATATGGCCTGGTATAAGGTTAATGACCCAATCTAATGAAGTAGTAGATTGACAGAATACCTGTATGACACATTCAATTTAGAGTCCTTTTATTTATTTTCTGGTTAACAAGCATACACTTACAGCACTTAAGGTATTATTTTACAGTATTAGTCATACATTCTTTCTTCAAGGATGCATTAAAAATATACAAAATGGATTGAAAGACACACATTCCTAGCAAGGTGGGACTTTGGCCCTCTTAGTGATCTTAAAATGGGGTTGGGCGTCTTAGGATTTGAGAAGGTCTTCTTTTCTTCCATTTAACAAGGTTGTATGCCACCTAAAAATCTTTTCTTTTAACCTTCCTCTGAATATATTGTCTAGAGAATGTGCTCCTGAAAAGGGTTACAAATATGCTATATTAAACATTGGAATATAAAGTACAGACCTTCACACCAAAGGGGACCTGTATTGTGAGCAGCCAGTGAATTTGTAGGATAATAGGATAAAAGGCCTTGAAATCCAATTAGGTGTTGTATTAGGTAAGCAGAAGTAACACAAGTGATTCACATAATAATTATGATGAAGACACAGGCTATGTATCAATGCTTTTTATGAACATGGGCTGGTGGCACAAATGAAAGATTTTAAGTGATTTTTTGTATTATTATTTTTTCAGTTATTTTGTATTATGGCACCTTTAACATTTTTAACACTTGTAAACCATGCACACGTTCCATTAACAAAGGCCCTCATGTTGATGGTTGCTGTGAAAGACAAGCTTCTAGTTCTATGATGAAATAAAATGACATTTGTCTATGTTGTTCATGGTCAAGCCCGCTTTTATCACTGAAAGCAGTTTTATCAAGTATGCTTCATTATTGTATGCACATCATAATATGAAGGAAGTCTTTTTGTTGTTGTTCTAAGTATGAATTCATTGCTCCTAATGTGTTAGTACATTAGGTTTGCACTGCATAGCCTGAAAAGAAAATACCAACCATGTAGGCCAAGCGAAATTATCAACCAAACAGGAAGAGCGTCTAAACAACATTCATATAATTAAACATGAAATTAATCAACTGGCTAGATGAAATATGTTTTAAACTAATATCGCCTAGGAGTTATCAAGATAACAAAGATGACAAACCTGGAACACTTGTGTCATAACTTCCTCTTTATGTTAAATGCAATTACTTCTTGTAGAAAATGTTATCTGTTCTGCATGACCTTGATCCAAAGTGACAGCTTATAGTGTAGACGGCAAATATGGGGTTTTTAGAGCATTAATTCTGAAGCACCCGTACCGCACCATCTCTATTGCACGATTTTCAAGATATAGAAGGACTGTGCTCTGTGGTGTGTCCTGCTTCTGCATTTTTGTATTCACAGGTCAACAAAGTAAATTCATTGGGGCAATTTCACAAAAGTATTTTTGACTATGGGAAACAGTGTTACAGAGGTACTTTTTATGTGCACTTACATGTTATTGTTAATGATCCCCAAAACATCCTACATCCTAATAGTAGAAGTGCACAGATGACACAGTCCTTTCTAGTTGTACTATTTTTATTCATTTATTTGTTTGTAGGTTTATATAGTGCATACAAGACCCAATGGCTATCTGACTGTTTTACATAAAAACAGTTTCATCCTGAAAAAAGCAGTTTATATAACAACAGTTTAACATGAAGTCCTAAATAAGATCAGTTTCGAAACTACACTAGAACAATTAATGGAACAACATTTAAACTAGAATTCTCTGACTAATTGCAAAATAGCAAATAACAAACAATAACACAGTTACATAGGAAGGACTGACCAGAAATCTCCTATGAACAAACAATTCAATCGGTGTAAATTAGATTTTTCTAGTATGTGAAGACATTCTTCCTCACTAGAGATAGGCAAACCAGTTACGTTTGGAGTGACTCTGAGGTAATAGCACCAAGGCAGCTACATGGTGTGAACTTATATGCTTCTGTTATTATTATGTGCCTTGTGTGGCCATCTCCAGCAGCTACTCTCCCAGTCCTAAGTGGTGGCACTCACTTGATGAAAGCTGGAGTCGGCTGGGCTTCTTATGAGACATCTCTTCCATTATAACACAATATAGGGTATGTGACCTACAGTGAAAATCCTTTATACATACAGTTGGATATACTTTATGTTGCTCTGTCTGAATCTTTTCTGATGACATCATCAGCCCTGTGGTGTCTGTTTGTGCCAGCCTTGAGTTTTCAGCTTGGTTCATGTAATTAATTATTTGCCAAACCAGTGCGATCATCTGTGTATGTAAATGTATTGCAAATTAATAGTTCCAGAATAGTCTCCATTTATACATATTTCTGAGCATTTGATGCAAATTTAGAATGTCATAAATGGACACTCAAAGGAGTACTACAGGAGTACTCCTTCACATAGTCCAAAATGCTTTTGAAAGTAGGCACCACTGGTTATTCATATGTTTGATACATTACTGTAGTCTGTATTTTGTTCTACTTTTATGGATTTCAGTGTATTAGAAAATGGAGGTAGGAGAGCATTGTTAACAGGAAGTGGTAATAGGGCCCTGTGGTGTGGGAGACTTTGAATTGATTTAGCAGAAGTCATTTAGTTCTTAGAGAGGCAAACTAAGCCCCCTATGGTTGCATAGATGCAAAAGCCTGTTCCAAAAAAATACATTCTGGTGTAAGTGATTGAGCTCTTATAACGATTTGATTTTGGTCAGTTAGTGACATGAAACATAAGCCAAACAGTAGACCTAGTGGGTACTGTTTGACTTACTAAGCTGGTGAAGCAATCCAATTTTATACTGTAGGTCATTTGGCCCAGCTTAAAACCTTGTTGTTTTACTTATTATAGCTGTTATATCTAACCTTGAATAATGAAGTTGGTGAAGATGGTCTATGTTCTCAGCAGGGTCAAAGGTTTTGTAAAGTTGTCATTGCCGTCAGCCAGCAACTATCCTTATCCTGCAGAAACACAAAATGAGCTATCATTCACGAACAAAGGTTAGATGCTGGTCTGTAAATTTGAATATGTATGTTCAAGTCACAGTCCTAAGAGGTCTTTTGGAGATAGCAGAAAGGGGCTGCCACACAGCTAGGTCTTTAGTAAACATGCCTCTGTTACTTGTGCAGATGTCCTTAAATGAAATTTACAGCAATTTAATAAATTCCTAATAACCAATGTGTTTGGTATAAGACCATATATTTAGAAATAATCCAACTTCAGAAGTCCAGAGGCTGCTGACTGGAAGATGTGATTATGTTTTCTCATTACTATGAGCAACATACTGTTATTTTTGATTGCATGAAAGGTTACACTCTTTTTATAAACATACTTGTTTATAGATAGGATAAATAATACATTATATTTCTTTTTCTCTGTGAATTTAAGGGACTGGCTTGAGGTAGGTTTCAGACCTATCGCTGCAATTCTTATCATTCATTCACTCATTTATTTTGTGATTTCTGTTGAAAAATATGAAGTCCTTTACTAACTTTCTATAAATTGTATGAATTGTACATGCATATTTAAGCACTTCAAATGAAGTGTATGTCCTAGTAACACTGTTCTGCATTGCAGCCATTTGGTGTTGGTATCATACCTCGACATGCATGTTCAAAAGTTCTGTTGAAGATTATAAATGATCGAGGCTATTTTATCGTTTGTTTAAATATCATTAAAAGAAACGTATAATTTGATTGTTCTTCCAGTGATTGATTTAGAGTTTCACTGATGTATTGATGATTACACATTCTTTCCTATTGCTGCACCACATATTTATATAATGGATGAATATAAATTAGGCATGGGCAAAATAAACATGCAAAGGTGACATTGCTACAGTGATATACATTGTTAGCATATGCAGTAGCAAGTATAGTAGCACTGCACACAGGAAGCATCTAGTAATAGATGACCAATGTTCACCCTTACGTACTTATTTCTGTGATACACCAAAATAGAGAATGAGGTAGTCTGCCTGTCTGGAATTTTCCTGATACAGTACTGCATGTCTGAATGTTGCCAAATTAAGCAGGCCTGTAATCTCTTGCTATTAAATCTGCCCAGTGGGGTCTCAAGGCACACATACATGCCAATTGTATGTGCATCGCATATATCACAAGAGCATGTACTGCAAGTAATGCTTTGGTCTTGGACCACACACACACACTGCCATAACTGTGCTCCACTGTTATATTTTGACTATGCATTTACAGCAAACAAATGCAACATACAAAAGCCATTGTACTTGTATTACGGTAGAAAAGACATCTGCCACACTTCTGAAGGAGTATCCCACCTGCTGAACTCTAAATCAGGCCCTAAGGCCCTCATTACGACCCTGGTGGTGAGTGATAAAGTGGCAGTAATACCACCAACAGGCTGGCGGTAAGTACCGCCAAATTATGACCATGGTGGTGAGAACTCCCATAGACAGCCAATGTACCACACCACCTGCCAGGGCGGAAACAACACTCACCACGGCGGTAGCCACCAACAGCCAGGTCGGAGACAAAGTACCGCCCACCATATAAAGACACTGCAAACCTCCACCTTTTCTGGGATGGTTTCAATGCCAACAAAAGCCTGGTGGAAACAGAGCTCAGAAGTGAAAGGACTCACCATTGGAGACATAGGGAAGAACTACGCTGCCATGGAACCCGAACTGCAAGTCTTTCCGATGATCTTCTACGTAATGCTGCATCTGGAACCCTAATGCCAACGAAGACGACGACGGTGAGTACAGCTACCTAGCATACAAGGGAGGGAGGGAGGAAAAGAACAGTGACACACACATGCACGACACACACTAGACACACACACACCATACACACACCCAGCTGCACACGTAAACCAATGGCACAGGACACATGGCATAATAAAACACAGACCAGATTGCTGAAGTACTGACAATGTATTAGCATAGCAAAACACACCACACAAACCAAATATATTTACAGATGTTCATAAAGGGCCAATGCCCAGTACAAAGTCATAAGGGCACACAAGGCCACAGGGCAAAGTCCAAGGCCCAACCTGTATCCTGACACATCCGGAGAGAACACTGCAGGGGCATCATTTTGCAAGTGGGAAGGCACCTCGGGGGATGGAGGGGCAACTCAGCCAAATACGGGAACTTTCCCACTGGTTCTGGAGGGGGCAACATGCCCATTGGTCTGTCCTGGTGAGTGCAAGGCCACATTGTCTGGAGGGGGTGACTTTCCCACTGGCTCTGGAGGGTACAACATGTCCATTGCTCTGTCCTGAGGAGTGCCATGCCACAGTCTCTGGAGTGGGTGACTTTCACACTGGTTCTGGAGAGGGCTCCATGTCCATTACTCAGTGCTGGGGAGTGCAAAGCCACAGTCTCTGGAGTGGGTGACTTTCCCACTGGTTCTGGAGGGGAGAACATGCCCAGGGCTCTGTCCTGGGGAGTGCAAGACCACAGTCTCTGGAGTGGGTGACTTTCCTACTGGTTCTGGAGGGGGCTCCATGCACATTACTCTGTCCTGGGGAGTGCAAGGCCACAGTCTCTGGAGTGGGTGACTTTCCCACTGGTTCTGGAGGGGGCTCCATGCCCATTACTTAGTGCTGGGGAGTGCAAGCCCACAATCTCTGGAGTGGGTGACTTTCCCACTGGTTCTGGAGGGGGCAACTTGAACATCATCCCCTGGAGTGTGGCCTACATGGCGTCTTCTATTGGTGGTGATGGCTGCTGTGTGGTGGTGAATAGAGGAGCCTCCTGGGCAGCCTCTGCACTATCTGATGGCTGCAGTGTGGTGGTGGTTGGAGGAGCCTTCTGGGCAGCCTCTGCACTTTTAGATGGCTGCACTTCCTCAGCTGGCAGTGGGGGCCCTGTGACAGCTGGTGGTAGTGGAGGTGTCAGCCTGACAGCCTTCGTAGAGTGCTTCGTCTGCTCCAGTACTTGGGGTGTAGATCCCATACCCTTCCTGGTAAGGGTAATGGGCTCTTCCCCTCTCTGCCTGGTGGTGCAGGCTTCTTCCCCTTCTTTTCTGGTGCTGCTGGCTCCTTTGCCTTCTTTCCAGGTGGTGCAGGCCCATGCTACCACTGTCCCCGTGGACTGTTTGGCTGAGGTGCTGGGCTGTGTCCTTGGTACCCTGCCCATACAGGCAGGATGGGTGAAGGGGTAGGGAAGAGGTCAAATTGGGAAAGGAAAAACATTTTAGGGACGGTGGGGTGAGAGGAGGGAGGAGTAATGGGAGTGGAGGATGAGGGAGTGGTTGTTGGAGGTTTATGTCTGCTGGACTTGGATGCAGGTGTATAGACAGTATGCTGATGTGAGGTGGATGGCTGTTGGGTGTGTGAGTTCTTGCGTTTGTGTCCTTTGGGGGGACAGACAGGATGGGGGAGGAAAGAGGGGACGTGTGCATGGCTGTTGTGGTGGTGTCTGCCAGTGAGGTGTGTGTTCTGCTTGGTGAGGTGATGCTGGTAGTGGATGTTGTTGTAGTGCATGCAGGTTTGAGTGTGGACGTGACTGGGAAGGAGGTGGTGGAGGAGGAGGAAGGCGAGACAGTGGAGGCAGTGGATGTTGTAGTGTCTGCAACTGTATGGTGTTTGCGTGAGTGCTTGAGGGTTGAAGTGTGGTGCTTGTGTTTGCCTGTGCCACTCTTGGGTGTTGTCTTGTATGCATGCTCGTCTGAATGTGTGCCTGGGATGGGTTGGGGTTGAGGAGAATGGGACTGGGAAGTGGTAGTTGGAGGGGGACGGTAGAAACAGGGACAATGGCTGCCATCAGAGAGGAGGCCACAGCCTGAATCTATCTCTGTTGGGCCGCCAATCCACAGTGACTGCCCTTCAGGAATGCATTGCAATGCTGCATCTGTGATGCCATCCCCAGGATGGCATTCACAATGGTTGACTGTCCAACAGAGATGGATATCAAGAGGTCAATATCCTCCTCACTCAGGGCAGCAGGGGTCACTGGGGCAGGGCCTGAGGTGCCTGGGGCGAAGGTGATGCCCACCCTCCTAGGTGAGCAGGCATGGGCAACTCGCTGAGGGGCTACTGGGAGTGCGGTGCTGGTAGGAGGGTAGCGGCTATACCTGCAGCTAGGGTGGTCACAGAGGTGTCCACCACCTCCAGGGAGCTCCCATTGGAAGAGGTATCAGAGTCTGTGTTGTCTCCTCCAGTCTCCGCCATGGTGTTTCCCTCACCCGCCTTCCCACTGGTTCCCTCTGCGTTGGTAGACTCTGCCTCCAGTGTCCTGTGGGATGCAGCTCCCTCTGTTGCCAGTGCCCCTGCTCCTCCACCAGATGATGCTAATGCACACAAGGACAGGATGACAAAAAAAGAAAGGGGGGAGACAAAAGATACACTTGGTCAATGACTGCACCAACACCACCATTGGCATGCAAATCACCGTCACACACAGGGAACAGGCTTAAGCACAATGCATTGCACTACCAGTGATATGGCTAATCACTAAGGCAAGATTAGGACCACACGCCGCCAACTGCAGCACTCCTGGGACCCACAATGCCCTGCCTGAAATAAAGCTAGGTTACCTTATTTGCCATGCAACCGTTAAGATACCACCCACCAGCCAAAATATTTAATGAAACCCACTGTACTCACCCCCTTGTGGCTGCTGTGATTCCCTCAAGTGCCCATCCAGCTCAGGGTAAGCCACCGTCAGTATGCAGGCCATCAGGGGGGTCAGGGTCTGACAGGCACTCCTTCCTTATGGGAGGCCATCCCCAGCTGTGCCTCCATGGTCTTCCATGCCCAGCGTCTCAGGTCCTCCCACCGTTTCCTGCAGTGTGTGCTCCGCCTGCCCTAGACCCCACACGTCCTTGGCAATGGCACGCCATAATCCCTTCTTTTGATGGCCACTAACCTGCAGAGGCAATAAATTCCAGCCTGTCACACACATGGCCCACCATACCCTATTCCATCACCATTGGCACACACATAGGCCAGCTCACAACATGTACACCGCCAACAGACAATCCACCCACCCTTACACGATGCCTTCACATACATCTCCATTCATCCATGCCACATGCATCGTGGCCAAAGTGAACTTACCTGTTGGTCTGAAGGCCCATACAGCTGTCCGTACTGGGGTAGGACCCCATCCACCAGTCGCTCCAACTCCTCCAAAGTGAAGGCTGGGGCCTTTCCCCAGTCACACGGGCCATGGTAGGTTCCAGACACAGGTCACAGCAGCACACGCAGTGTAGGTCTTCTCCTGTTGATGGTCAGGAAACAAGTGAGGAATCAGATATAAAATGGCAGTCACGTCCGCAGCGGTGTACACCGTCACCGACGGTGTACATCCCCGTTGGCCATTGTACTCCATAAGACCCAATGTTATCCAATGAGGAATAGCACTGCAGTGCAAGACCGCCTACCGCCACGACGCCCAACATCGGCGGGCATTTCAGGGGGAACAGGTCTATCGACAATTACTGCGTCACAGATTAAATAGGCACATACTTCCACATTTACACTGTCCCAATACATAAGTGCACCATGTGGACTGATGTTGTGGTTCCCTTGTTAAAATTGTGACAGGCTACTCACGCTTGTGTCCCTTATATACCTGCTGCTGCGGATGAATAGGACATGTAGACATACCCCTGTTTACAGACCCCTGGTGGACTTAGCTACACTGGAGGACAGGCATATTATCCTCACCTATATACTGGACAGGGCCACAATCACAGAGATGTGTGCCCAGTTGGAGCCTGACCTGATCTCATCTATCCGTCATCTGACTGGGATCCCCCCTCTTGTGCAAGTGCTATCCTGCGGAACAGCAGCATCCCAAATGTGATGGCCCAACTACAGAGGCACAGGGTGTGGCTAATAGGTGAGCCTTGGACCCCACCCAGTGTATGTTAGTGTATGTCTCTGGTGTTAACCTCATATGATAGTGTGTGGCTAAATGTTGTCCCTCAATACCTGCAGGTGACTCTGGCTACCCAAATCTATTGTGGGTTCCTGACCCCTGTGAGGAATGCCAGGACAAGGGCTGAAAAACTTTATAATGAGGTACATGGGCGAACCAGAAGGATCTGGTTCAGATGCCTCCATCTGACAGGTGGATCCCTATGCTACTCACCCGAGAAGGTCTGTGAGATAGTAGTGGCATGCTTCATGTTGCACAACCTGGCCCTCAGACGCCATGTACCTTTTCTGCAGGAGGAGGAGACTGGAGATGCCCCTGTGGCTGCAGTAGACCCTGATGACAGTGAGGCTTAAGAGGCTGAAGATGAGGATGAGGACAACAAAACCACAGTTATCTGTCAGTACTTCCAATGACACACAGGTGAGTCAGTGCAATTTCACATTTCTATGACTATTGGTGTATTCTGTGTGACTGTGGCATGATGGCATTGCCCACTTTTTACCACTACTTACTGTCACTTATGGATTATCATTTTACAGATGTTGGTGCAATGACAACTGTGTACTGATGTGCTGACTACAGCCAGCTACAGGTCATTATTTCTATGCTTTCACACTGTACAATTCATTTGCAACAAATGGAACTGTTTCCATTGACACACTGTTTGAACACATGACATACAAGTTTTTGAGTTTTATTCAAGGGTGTTTATTGTAGTGCTAAGAAATTGAGGGTGAAGTGCAGTGGAATGGGGTGATGATGGAGGAAAGTCAAGGGTATTATTCCAGTCTGTTTGTAGCACAGGTGCAGTGTCCAAGTGGCCATAGGAAGGGGAGCAAAGCCAGTTCAAGGTGGACAAGGTAACTGTGTGGGACACAAGGGGGACAATCAGGAGAGCCTCATTTCCTGGTGGTGGTTTTGGCAATTGTCTCTGGCTTCTGTCTGGGTCACAGGGAATGTTTGTCGGGTGGTTCACCTTCTGCAGGGGAAGGGGTGCTGGTTGCCTGTGGGTCCTGTGGCGGGGCCTCCTGCCCACTAGCTGCAGCGGAAGTGGAGGGCTGGTCAATGGACTGGCTAGTGGTAGGGGGCCGCTGGTATGCTGTTGCCACCCTCATGATGTTGGCCTGTCTGTCAGCACCCCTGCTATGGAGATCAGGGTGGTGTTGATGGCCTGAAAGAACTCCCTAATCCTCTGATACTGTCCTTCCTGCAGCCGCCTGTTCTCCTGCAAGTTGTCGAGGATCTGGCCCATCGTGTCCTGGGAATGTTGGTAGGCTCCAAGGATCTCGGAAAGTGCCTCCTGGAGAGCCGGTTCCCTGGTCCTGCCCTCCCCGTGGCGCACAGCAGTCCTCCCAATGTCCCTGTTGCCTGTGCCTCTGTCCCCTGAACAGTGTGCCTACTGCCACTGACCCAAGGTCACTGATTGTCTTGGGTATGAGGTGTGGCCTGGGGTCCCTGTACAGGTGGGCACACTGCTGATTGACGTGACCTGGGGAGAGAGGTGTGGGTATGCTGGGTGGGTGCTGTGGTGGTGGTGGTGTTGGATCCTGATGGGGGAAGCTCTGTGGTGGTCTGTGGGTGGGCTTCGGTAACCGGCTGTCCAGTGGTCCCTGATGGGCCAGGTAGGTCATCCAGATCCTGAAGTCCAGATTTACTATCATCACTGGGAGCATCTTCTTTTGGGGGACTGGATAGTCATGGCACTTCCTATCCACTGACATTGGCTGGGGCACCTGTGGGGATGTAAGTGATGTATAATGCCTCATGTAGGAGACATATTGTACATCCCTAGCTTCCCCTTTATCGAGGGTGTTGCCCTGCCACCTTTTGCTTGTGTATGTTGATGTCTTGTGGGATTGTTAGTTCCCCTATGCTGTGCATACTTTAGTGATGGGTGTCCATGCAGGTCTGGGAGGGCTGTCCATGCATTGGTAAAGCATGCAGGGCCTGGCATTGTGGTTAGTCAAATGTGTAGGTGCAGTGTGTGGGATGGAGTGGAGTGGAGTGATGGGAGTGAGGTTGAAGGGGTGTGATGGCATGCAGGTATGGGAGGTGATAAGTGTTAAATGTTGACTTACCAGTGTCCAGTCCTCCGACTACTACAGCGAGTCCCTCAAGATGCAGTACTGCCAGTACCTGCTCCTCCCGTGCTGTGAGATGTGGGGGAGGAGGTGGGGGTCCACTGCCAGTCCTCTGTATGGCAAGCTGGTGCCTTACTGCTATGGAACGTACCTTCCCCTGCAAGTCGTTCCACCTTTTCCTGTTGTTGTCCCTTGTTTGTGGATGCTGTCCCACGGCATTCACCTGGTCCACGATTCTCCGCCATAGCTCCATCTTCCTTGCAATGGAGATTTGCTGTACCTGTGCTCCAAACAGCTGTGGCTCTTCCCTGAATATTTCCTCCACCATGACCCGCAAGTCCTCATCAGTTAAACGGCAGTGCCTTTGTGGGGACATGGGTGTTGTGCTGTGTGTGTTGTGCAGTGGGTGTTGAGTAATGTAGTGGGGTGTGGGATGCATGATGGATGAATGGGTGTTTGTTGTCTGTGTGTAGTTTTGTCTATTATTTGCGTGGCTATCTCTTGGTTATTTTTTTCATGTTAGGAAAGTGCTGTGGGTAATGTGGGTGTGTGTTTTGTAGTGCTGTGGGTGGGTGTATGTGGTGTGTGTATTAGTGTCAGGTGTGTGTTTTTAGTATTGGCCAATGTTGGTTTGTTTATATTTGGGTGGCCATTCTGACCGCATCAGTGTATACCCCCAATGGTTTGCCACCGTTGAATGTTGGTTGTGGTGATTCGTGGGTCATAATGTGGAGGGTGTTGTTTTGTTTCCGTAACGGTATGGGTGTTCGTACCAACACTTTAACACTTACCTTTGGTCTGGCAGATATGTGTTTGTGGCAGTATTCTGTTGGTTTAGTGTGTGAGTGTGATAATATGGCGAAAAGATGTTCACTTCCACGACGGTATGTTGGTGGCCATCACCGCAGCAGTAAGTGGGATTTACGACCAATGTCATAATGAGGGACAATGTCTTAAGGAGTAAGCACATGAACTTTAGTCCTAAGGCAACAAAAACGAGATCAGAAAAAGATGGAGCAGTAGGGCAAAAGTTTGGGGAGAAGACCATCCTGAGGCTGACAGGTCTAACAACATTATATTTGCCTTTGTATTTGCCTTACTACAAACTACCCCACAGAGCTCTAGTCTGAGTAATGTCCAACATGGCAGCACCCTTCTGTCTTCGACGGTGTCCCAGCTAGAGGTGTGATTAGGGAAATGAGCAGTCTCCTCCTCCTGAACCCTGCCAAACTAGTTCTGAGATAATCTCCCCCTCTTACTGGGCGAGAGCCAAGCTGTCTACAGTTGGCTCAGAAAAAAAGGCTGGTCTTCCCCAGATCGCCCTTTACACTTAACTATGAATAGGCAGGCCACAAATCAGTTCCTTTCAATAAAGTTAAGTTCCTGAGCCCTCTTAAGCTGCCCTTCCTAGTTCAGAGAAGACACATACCTCACTTCTAAGTCTCCCTAACAAAAGACAAAGGCCCTCATTCTGACCCTGGCGGTCGGCGGAGAGACGGCGGTCGGACCGCGAACAGACCGGCGGTATTAAAAATGGCATTCTGACCGCGGCGGTCCCCGCCGCGACCGACCGCTACTTCTCCACTCCGACCGCCACGGCGGTCATGACCGCGGGGCTGGAGTTTGCGCACTCCGGCCCGGCGGTCGTCCCAAGACCGCCAAGGGTATTATGACCCTGCCTACCGCCGCGGTTTCTTGCGGGCGGGAACCGCCGTGCGAACCATGGCGGTAAGCACTATCGGGGCCAGGGAATTCCTTCCCTGGCACTGATAGGGGTCTCCCCCACCCCCCACTACCCACCCGAGTCCTCCCCCCACACCCTCCACCCCCCTGCCACCCCCCAGAGGTGGTACGAACCCCCTCCCCACCCCCACCCCGACATGCACATACATGTACCCCGACATGCACACACCCCCAACATGCACATATACACGCCCCCTACACACACATACACAACGGGGACACATACCCGCACACATACATGCCGACATGCGCACCTGCCGAACAGCACACATTACCCATAGACACAGCAGCACCCCCCGCCCGCATACACGCACTCACACACCCACTCTACACACTCACACGCACACCCCCATGCACGCCCACATCACACAACACCCCCCCACCCCCTCCCCTCACGGACGATCAACTTACCTTGTGCGTTGGTCCTCCGGGAGGCGACGGGAGCCATAGGGACGTGACCGCCAACAGAAGACCGCCAACAGAAGACCGCCACACAGAAATGTGGGTCGTAATTCTGTGGGCGGTGTTCTGCTGGCGTGGCGGTGGAGGTTGACCAGTCTCCACTTTCCCGCCGACCGCCAGTGTGGCTGCTGGCGGTTTTCCGGCGGAACGCTCCCAGCGGTCAGAATGCGCACAGCGGCACACCGCCGCGGTCGGCGGTCTTCACCGCGGCGGTAACTCAGCGGTCTTGCGAAAAGACCGCCAAGGTCAGAATGAGGGCCAAAGTCCATTGTTTCTGCTCTTTTACACTTGATGAAAGGAAGGCACTGACAAAGGGCAGCTACCTGCAGGCTAATGCTAGTTAACCTACTGGAGTATGAGGCAGACGTCTAAAATGTTAAGTTACTTTTCCTCAGTATTTATCAGAAATCCAACTTTACCACTGAATTTGATCTTTGGAGATATTAAAAACAGTGTTGAATCATTTCAGTAACTTATCTTAATTGAGAGGAAGAACATGCAATTTAATAGTATTTTGTTTTTTTCCTCACAGGATCAGCAACAATCCTGTACAGTGGTTGTAGCTTTTAGAAGCTGGTCACTGTATGAACATGCCAATGCTACATTTTTGCTTGCATCCCTTTTGCATGCCAGGCACCCTTCTTTGTGGACTGCAAAGCCAACGTACAGGTTATTTATTTCATATTGAAGAGTTGGGCTCCTTCCTATCAAAAAGGATTATTTTGACAAGTTTACCTGCAGGTTTAAAAGCTGCAGCAGTAAGGATTACAGGTGCATGTTTTCTGCGCTAAATAACATTTTCTTATTGGAAAGTTAAATATGCCAAGTGAAATTCTGTCCTGTTTTGGTGTCAGGGCACATACAGAGGGGCCCAGAAAGCAGTGCCTCAGTGCCCACATTAAAAAAACTAATCGCATCAGTCAACGTAATATGGAGGCAACAATGTAAAAAGTGGTACACCCTCAAAGAAAGCATGCAAAGCATAGTGCTTTTGTTCCTCTAGTGTGGTATGAATATGACAATATGAATGGTACATGTAGATACAGTAGTTTACTATAGTATTGAGATTTGGCCCATTGGTGTATCATTTTGAAATTGTGTCCCTTCATATGTTAGTTGGAACTATTACATAAGCAGGGTTTTCATGTACAGAGAGCATTTTGGTGTCTTAATATTTTGTTGGCCAGGGTGTGCATAAGTATTTTGGGTG
Source organism: Pleurodeles waltl (assembly GCF_031143425.1). Taxonomy (NCBI): domain Eukaryota; kingdom Metazoa; phylum Chordata; class Amphibia; order Caudata; family Salamandridae; genus Pleurodeles; species Pleurodeles waltl. Next base: position 921,553,528 of record NC_090443.1, on the reverse strand, counting down.
CTGATTTACATGTACCACTTCACACTCCTGCATACATGTACTTATTGTTAGATTTTCATCCTCAATATAGTTGATGTATGTAGGGAATCCACATTTCCTTCCTGGTCATCTTGGCTTTGTCACATTTGTCTGGGTCCTATTTTGCTGCTGTTAGGAATCTGTGCACTGTGATACAGTTATTTGTGTCAAAGTCATTGTGCTATGGACCTACAGTGGTACTGGTTTCAGTTTCACACATGTGTTTTGTTTCACTCACTGTTAGACAATAATGATTGACACAGAAAATGCCCCTGGGAGGTTTAATGTCATGTGTGGGCTGCAGTGTGTATTTATCCCAAACGTGCAGCTAACTACAGGTCTTTCCAATGTAAACATTACTGTACAGTTGAATTGCATTGTTTAAACGGATACCTTTTGAAAACATCTGACATACGCCATACTTGTATTTTATCAAAGTGTGTCTATTGCAATGCTCTGAAGAAGAAGGGGTAGTGCAATGGGCTGGGGTGATGATGGAGAAAAGTCCAGGATAGAGTCCAGTCTATTTGTATCACAGGTGCATTGTCCAAGGGGGCATAGGAAGTAGAGTAATGGCAGTTCAAGGTGGACAGGGTGACAGAGTGGGACACAAGGGTGACAATCAGGAGAGTCTTATTTCCTGGCAGGGGTCTTGGCGATAGCCTCTGGCTTCTGCCTGGATCGCAGGAAATGTTTGCAGGGTGGTTCTCATTCTACAGGGGGAGGGGTGCTGGTGGTCTGTTGTTCCTGTGGGGGGTCCTCCTGTCCACTAGCGGCAGCAGAGGTGGAGGGCTGTTTGGTGGTTTGGCTAGTGTCAGGGGCCCAGTGGTGTGCCACTGCCTCCCTCATACTGTTTGCCATGTCTACCAGCACCCCTGCAATGGAGACCAGGGTGGTGTTGATGTCCTTCAAGTCCTCCCTGATCCCCAGGTACTGTCCCTCCTGCAGCCACATGTTCTCCTGCAACTTGTCCAGTATCTGGCTCAGTGTATCCTGGGAATGTTGGTATGCTCCCAGGATCGCGGTGAGTGCATCCTGGAGAGTTGGTTCCCTGGGCCTGTCCTCCCCCTGTCGCACATCAGTCCTCCCAGCTTCCCTGTTGTCCTGTGCCTCTGTCCCCTGAACCGTGTGCCCACTGCCACTGACCCAGGTCCCTGATTGTCCTGTGTTTGCGGGGTGGCCTGGGGTCCCTGTAGTGGTGGACACACTGCTGATTAATGTGTCCTGGGGACAGAGGTATGGGTCCGCTGGGTGGGTGCTGTGGTGGTGTTTCCTGAGGGGGGAGGCTCTGTGGTAGTGTGTGACTGTGCCTGGGTAACTGACTGTCTGGAGATCCCTGATGGGCCGGGTTGGTCATCCAGATCCTGGCGACCAGAGCTGCTGCCATCACTGTGGGTCTCTTCTGTGGGGGGACTGGATGTTGCTGGCATCTCTTTGCCAGTGATATTGGGTGGGTTACCTGTGGGGATGTAAATGCAGTGTTATTGTTTCTGCGTGTGACATATTGTGCATGGGTGTGCTGCCTTCTGAGGTTGTTATTATCCTGGCAGCTTTGCCTTGTGTGAGTTGTTTTTGGTGGGCTAGGTGATTCTCTCTAGTGTGCATGCTGTGGTGATAGGTGTCCATGCAGGTCTGTGAGGGGTGTCCATACTTTGGTGTTGCATGCAGGGCTTGGTATTGGGATGAGTGGATTGTGATGGTGGGGTACGTGGGAGGTGGTAGAGTGATGGGAGTGAGGGTAGGGGTGGGAATATGTGATGGCATGCAGGTCGGGGTGATGGTGATAGAGATTTGACTTACCAGAGTCCAGTCCTCCCCTACTCCTGCCAGGCCCTCAGGATGCATGATTGCCAAGACTTGCTCCTCCCATGTTGTAAGTTGTCTGTACTGCGAGCTGGTGTCTAGCTTCAATGGGACGTACCTTCCCACATAGGTCATTCCACCTCTTCCTGATGCCATCCCTTGTTTTTGGGTGCTATCCCACAGCATTGACCCTGTCCACGATCCTCTGCCATAGCTCCATCTTCCTAGCAATGGATAGCTGTGGCTCTACCCGGATGATTTCCTCCACCATGACCGTTAGCTCCTCTTCAGAGAACCTGGGGTGTCGTTGTGGTGCCATGAGTGTGGTGTGGGTGGTATGGGTGAGGGTGTGTGGGGTGATGTGTTGGGGTGTGTGATGTAAGGTGCGTGTATGGTATATAGGTGATGGTGGTATGTGGCTCTGGTTGTGTGGGTGCTCTTGATGTCTCTCTCTGTTGGCAATGATTTGTATTCATTAAGGGTTGTGGGTAGTGTGGGTTTGTGTTTTATAGTGATGTGGGTGTGGTGTTTGTATGGGTGGCAGGTGTGTGTAGTTTGAATTGTCCAATGTGGTGTTGTTTTGTTTGGGTATGTGTATTTGGAGCGCAGTGGTATGTACCGCCAATAGTTTACCGCCATTGAATGTCTGCCGCAGTGATTTGTGGGCCATAATGTTGTGGGCGTAGTTCTGTTGGCGTAACGGTGTGGTTTTGGATACCGCCAGTTTATCACTGACCTTTGGACTGGCGGCCTTGTGTGTGTGACTGTATAGTGACGGATTGGTATGTGTGTGTCATTCTATAGTTGGCGGTTATCCTACGTGGCGGCATTATGTTGGCGGCAGTCGGCATGGCGGTAAGTGGGATTTACCACCAACGTCATAATGAGGGCCTAAATCTCCTGATGTGTTTTGTAACTTATCCATTTTCTTCAGGATATTAGTTCTTTCAAAATCAGAAATGGCATCTTCTAACTTTTTAAGAGTTTCCTTAGCATTTGTTATAGTTTGATCCTCCAAGAACTTTTGTCTAGCTTTGCAATCTCTTTTTTAATCCTTTCTATATGTTTTAGAGCTGTTTCTCTGCTGAGGGCCATCCAACTTCTTGAGCATTTGTTTGAAACAAAACTCAACCCAATTTTTAATTCCTCATCATCAACTAAAATAATCAGAATATTCAGCACTTGTAATCCCACCAGGATGGTATTTACATTTAAACCATCTGTTAAAAACTTGGCGCGTAGTTCAGTCCTTACCAATTTCTTATGCATTTTTTCTAGTTTGGCCAAATGTGGAGTCCTGTTGTGTATTTAAAATTGATGCCCTCTGTTCTCCCAAAAGAGACGGGCCATTGGCTATTCTAGCAATGTAATAATCAGTATAAGATAATGATTCTTGCTCAGGTATGTATCCAGTTATCAATTCACAAGGTGCACTTAACAAACATTTTTACACAAATTAAACATAGATATAAAAAACTAACTAAATGATGGGGTCACCCGCATGTATCATAGTTCTCGAAAGACCAATACAGTCACCAATACAGTCACTTAATGATAAAGGGCCCCTCGCAGAGATACCTCTGCTCTGGTAAATGAACACACTTAGGGGCAACCCAGTACTTCTCTAGGAACTGGGTACAGACAATGTCTCACTTAAAATGCTCCTAGAGTAATTGTTTAGATGTAGTTTGTGTAAATATGATCCTGTCTTCAATTAATGAATAAGACAACTCTGTACTGTTAAAATCCAATATATTACTGAATAGGATTCAGGAAGTTAAGACAATGTACAACAAATCTAATGAATGTCGATCTCATAAACAATAACACTGTATATACCCCCCCTAGATCACAAGATCAAATCCCAAAGGAAGATCCACAAAGGGGTTATAACCTTCCTCTTGACACAGTCCTGCACAATGGTTGCCTGGTTTTCAGTCTCAGTTCAAGCAATATCATGGACTTTCAATTCAGCTTGTCAAATGAGAAGGTAATTTCTGTATATAACTCCCCATAGATCACAAGATTGAATCCCAACAGAAGATCCAGGAAGGAGTTATAACCCTCCTCTTGACACAGTCCTGCACAATAATTGCCTGTTTTTTAGTCCCAGTTCAAGCAATATCATGGATTTTCAATCCAGCTTGTCAAATGAGAAGGCAATGTTGACGTTTTGGCCTGTGGTGGCAGTCAGAGGTCTGTCAGACCATCATCAGGACTCAGTGTTGTAAAAAAATACGTACACATAATGAAAATGTATTATAAAACGGTATGTGCAATCTGCCAAATCACACCATGTGTACCACCTTTTGAACCCAAGAAAACACCACAAACACAGGTGTGTATATTAGTATAAGCCACCACCTACATGATGAAGAAAGTTTAAAAAATACTTTAAAAACATAAAAAACATGCACCATACAATACACTGAGTCAGGCTCCCAACCAGAATAGCTATATTCTGCTACTTACAGGTCGCAAAAATAGACTCTTTAACAACACTCAAGAGAACTTAACCTACAAGCCCAAGTAAACAAATCCACCAAGATTAAAATATTAAAATTGTTTAACCGTCCTACAACATAACCCGCATGGGTTGAGAGGATGCTGATGGAGACAGATGCTAGCGGTCCCATATTTAGAAGGTGCGATTACGCTGGAATGGAGGCTGAGTTTTTTTAGAGTTTATGTTGTATGACGGTTAAGTAATTTTAATATTTTGGAGGAGAGGCTGCCTGCTACCCTTAGAGACGTGTTTTGATATCCAATTCCAGCCTCCCTAGATGTGATGCTCTTAGGCTTGAAACCAGACACTCTGCAGGCAATGACTAAGTAAGAGTGGCATAGGGCTTGTCAGTGCCTAGGGGGCTGCAAAACCAATCATAACATTTAACTGAAAGAAAAAGGATACACTGCCATTCTCCCTGTGGTATTACAGAATCTGGCTCATCCTGACAATGGACCGGTTAACTAGTAACATAAACCACTCACACCTTTACTTTGAGACCAAATGGAAGCCAGTATATGAAGTAATGTGCAGAGAAATCCTAAACACACTGCTCCCATGGCAATGGAAAGTCTTAGGTCTCTGTTTGAAGGGTGCACGAGATGCAGCAGCAACGTGATTGTGTTTTGCTGACCAGGAAAGAGTGGCACAAAGATTAGATTTATTCTGTGTGATATTGAGTTAATTCCCCTCTTATGGTATAGTAAGTGGAGGAAACACAATTGGGATAGCCTTTATGAACAAATCAATATATATTTTCTATTACTAAGGCCTCTAATGTGTCTGACCTAAACAATGTATGTTCTATGCCTCACAATGTATCAGTGATGGTTGGCCCAGATGGCAGCCTGGTATTATGAACACAGTCTGTAATGTAGAATTTTACAAGACAAATGTGGTGAATTGTTCAGTAGAGATGCTTCAGCATGTTATACAGTTCCTGTGGATAGTAACCACCCAACCCCCTTTTACTCTGATTCTGTACAGTCACATGATGGAGTATCATTGTGGTACTGGAGAGACTAAAGTTGAAGCAGATATATCATTCAGCCAGGATTCAGTGAGAAAAGCCAGGTTCAGATTGTAAGAAAGTACTTTCTCTGCTATCTCGATAATGTGTTTCGTGGCAGACCAGACATTTTACAGGAGGAATTTTAGATGTGAGTGATATCACAATTGCTTTGGAGAAGTAGTTTTAGTCTCAATAAAGTTAATGAAATTTTTACATTTCACACATCATGTAACAGCGGAGATAGAATGAGTGGACTTCTGTGGGTGATTAAGGGATTTTTTTGGGGAGTCAGACATTCTTCTGAGAATGTCTTCAATGTTTTTCTAGTCACAGAATTCATGGCTATTCTGTAGTCTTGTGATTACGGTTAGCTTCCTAATGAGAAAAAATCTGATTTTCTGTGATTTGTCATCTAACGACATTCTTAAAATGTACAAGTTTTGTGCAAGTTGTTTGAAAGATCTTATTTCAATGTGGCATTTACTTCTATGAGGGTGTCAATATTTGAGTATGTTGAGCTAATGTTAGATTGAGTAGAAAAGTTATCCAGTCCATGTGAGATGGGTGTAAGTGAGGTTGGATTGCAGGAGTAAAGAGCCAGAGGAATGACAGTAGGAATACTTGGTTTGGTGTAATTAAGTGTAATTAAGTCTAAGCCAGAAGAGTGGAAGAATTTGTCTAGCTGGGTGGACTCCATTTGAGGTGTCGTCCACATGATTAGACTGTCTATGATCTTGTTCAGTTAGTGTGGCTCAGTATCATGGTGCAGGAATTATATGTACCAACCCAGCTGTTTGATTGTTTTTATGACAACGCCAAGATGGAATGAGTGTATGGGTTTGGAGGGAGGGGGATGATGTATGCTTTGCTTTCTCTGTTTAAGAGTGTAAGTAAAATGTGTTAAAGATTAGGAGTTGAGTAGTCGTATGTGGTGGTCAAATCCCTCTATCTGTTCAGATAAAGTCGGTGGAGACTTCTGCTAGAATGGAGGCCCAGTAGCTGAGTGTAGGGCTTTGCTAGACTCAGTATCTGAGTAAGTGCAAGGGAGATGGGTCAGAAGGGGTTGCTGTCTATATGCTTTTGGCAAGAAAGTGTGCTGGGTTGGAGTACCTATTCTAGAAAATATCCATTTATTTAAGAGCTTTTGAGAGTGTGAATAAAAGAGTTTGAAACATGTTTCAGTGACTTTTTTTCATAGCGTTGTCATTGTTGAATAAGAAGATGGGCATTTTTGCCCTTAGGGAGGTAGAGGTCATGCTGGTGAGTCTAAACCCATGTGGGATGTTGTAGTTCTTTGAGACTTAGAGTGTGCATAGGAAGATTTTAGTCTAAGTAGTGGTTTCGTGGGTAGGAAGAAAATAGAAGTTTTGTATTGAGTGTTCCTTTTCTTAAGCAGTGGTCAGCAGTCAGAGTTTCTGTGTGCTTTTAAATTATGGTGTATTTGATTTTGTTCTACCATTTTTGCAGAGGTGTAAAGGGTAATTTGCTTTGAAGGAATGACCCTCTTCTTGTATCAGTATGTATTGGTTTGGCAAGATGGTATGAAATACAGGGTGGTTTGGAAATTGATCAATGCGTTAGGATGTTCTCATGAAGTAAGTGTTTGAGCATAAGGTTAGATTGCTGAGGAATGTGGTGGCCTATTTACCAAATGTTAAAACCAGGTTTGAAGATATTTCCTAACATATAAAGGAAGAGTAGTGGTAGCTTAGCAAGTTCTCAGGGGTCTTATAGCCTTTCTATAATAGAGAGCTAGTCATTTTGCAATTTTACTATGTAGAACAGAACTTGTACTTGGATTAGTCTTTCTTTTCTCTTTCTAGTGCCAGGCAATGCTGAATTTGGCTGATCTGGTATCTTTCCTCTATTTTTACCAACAGGTCAAACAGTGAAGTTTAGCTGTCTTTTTTTCTGTCTCTCTAGGAACAGGAAACAGAAGTTAAATACAATTACTGATTTGGTTATACAGTGACTGATTTGACTATGTCCTATCTCTCTTTCCATAGGGTCAGGCAAATAGACTTCTGTAGGTATCCATGGGATAGAAAGGGGCCTTAGAATGAAGGAGTTGGCTGGATAAGGGCACTCTAGTCGAGGAAGTCCATCATTTCCTTCATTGCCAATCAGCTCTATGTGTTTCCACCGACTGTACCTTAGGGCTGACCTTGGATCAGATAGAGATCCTCTGCCTCACCAGATTCATTTGTTCTTCAGTTCACTGTTCCCTTCTGCAAACAAGAGCCTTAGTGGATGACCTGTGTTCCCAACACTGTACTAGTGGTGGCAGCATGGAATTTGATTGTGATGGGGACTGTTCTGGTGAAGATGGTTCATATAAAGGGCCTGGAACCATTTTCATCAGGTCATGGACTTCCTCGGAAAGACTCTTTGCTGCCTACACTAGCAGTGTGTTCTGTGAGTGAAGGATGTGGTACTCCAAGGAATAAGACTTGGATCTTTGACATGGACAAATTTAGGGTAGGTTTCATGATATCAGGAAAATACTGCTATTTGCAGTCTCAGGGCAGGAGAACTCAAGAGGGAGCACCAACATCAGGAGGAAAAAAGAAGTGCAGAAAACGGTGTGTAGAGCAGTGACTTCAGAAAATAATTTGTGCAGCCTTATCAGCATCCTTTCACCCAGGAGCTGCTAGTTCGTCCCAGAAAGTTTTCCTATTGTCGTTTGTGGCCCTGTTCTAAAGTCAGATATCCAAAGGTTCTGATGTAGGCAGGAGTGTTGATGTGTCCACAAATGTCTATAGTGCTTTAGAATTCTTTTTTGAGCAGAGAAACTGAGTCAAAGATTAAAAGATTTGTCATAGTGTATCTTTGCTATTTCCTTGAGTCCCACTATTTATACGTTTTAACATTCCTTTAGCCTAGGACCTAGCCCCTTGATTCGACTGGAGAGGTAGCAACTTTGGATATGCTCCAAAATATGAGTAGGCTCCACAATGTATGTCCGAACTGTTAATAATTAATATTAGCTTCTTTCAAAAGACAGTGGTGGTCATTATGACCCTGGCGGTATTCTAACCGCAGGGCCAAAACGACGGGAGCACCGCCAACAGGCTGGCGGTGCCTCCCGGCGTATTTTGACCGCGGCGGTAGTGCCGCGGTCGCACCGCCGAGGCCGGCGGTTTACTGCCACAATGGCCCCGGCGGATGTGCTCGCAGCGCTGCCCAGGGGATTACGAGTCCCCGACCGCCAGCCTTTTTCTGGCGGTCTGAACCGCCAGGAAAAGGCTGGCGGTACGGGGAGTCGTGGGGCCCCCTGAGAGGGCCCCATGCGGTTTTTCACTGTCTGCAAAAAGTGCGACGGGTGCAACTGCACCCGTCGCACGGCCGCAACACCGCCGACTCCTATGTTGCGGCCGTCATCCCCGCTGGGCCAGCGGGCGGAAACCAGGTTTCCGCCGGCCCAGCGGGGATCTCCAAATGGTCCGCGGCAGGGGTGCGGCCGCATTGGCGGCCGCATGGCGGTCAGATCTTGGCAGGCGGCTGATGCTGCCCGCCAAGGTCGTAATGACCCCCAGTGTCTTTTGCAAAATGAAGAATGGATTTCTCAAACGGACTTCTACTGCAATAGCTAGCAATTTAATTTTTACTGATGCTATTTCAAAATATGCATAACTGCCTACTTTTTGTACTCTTAGGATGTTCATATTGGCTAAAACAATATCTTTTGAACTTAACATGGCCGGGAGTCATATGATATTTGTAATTGAGGCTTGTGGATGGATAACCATAAAATGAGGTTCTTGAGATAATATCTGATTGTGAGGCAGCATGCATTTTCATTTGTATTTTTCCGGTGACATTGGTTTGCATCTTACAATTTACTAATTCTAGCTTTGTTTATTGATGACCTCAGCTCCTTGCTATACAGAGCGAGATCAGTTTTGTAGATGAGGACTTCATCGACCTCACATCCGTTCAGATTTATCGAAAAAGGCCGTAGCTTTGAAGGCATGATCTAGGCACTTCTTCTAGAGTCTATTGCTGTGCTCATAAATGAAAATGTCACTAACACAATTTAAATTATGCAAATTCATGTATTCTTTCACAAAATACCTCCTGATCAATACCATCTGCATAACACAATGATGTGTTGCTTTAGTTCAATCGTGTGGCATCTTCATAAAATGGAGACTTGCCTGAAGAGGGCTTGCAGTAGCGCAACTGTGCAAACCAATAAAATAGGGAGCTTTTAGGAGCGTATTGATAAAGAGATTTCAATATAATTCTAGATTCGATCCCATTAACGCTACTTACTAGCTAACTATTCACATTTGTCTAATTGTACTGTATTTTTACTGGATCTTAAATGTAGCCAACTCACCTGCAGTAAATTCACCAGCCATGTGTTCCTTGCAAATAGCTTCAAGGCTCTAGAAATCATCTCTCGAATCTCCACTCAAAGGAGGCTGTCACTCGTATGGATGTCAATTAAATCAAATGACACGGATATTCTAAAGCAACGTTTTCTAAAGCGACAGTGATTACCTATGCAACTTTTTTTTATTGGCATGTCCTGGTGCAGTGCTCTGCACATGAGTACAGCCATATCTTGGATTTCTTCAGTTGATATGCATCATTCACATTTGCAAGACATTCAATTTTATGTCTAGAAGCAAACTAGTTTTTCAGTATGCGGAATGCAAGCAAACTTTGCTTAAAATGTTAAGCCTTCCTGTGTTGCCAAACACCATTAAGTGAGGAGAGGTGAACTGAAATAGATTAAATGATAATTTTAATGAGGGCATCTTTTGCATGTTTAGTATTTTTCTTTCTAAAATGTATTACGATTTCTAAATCTTTTCGCCTTCCAACGTGCAGATCACATTGTACGGCAGACTTTGAATCTGCAATGAATTTTGCTTGCCCTTTTAGCTTGCTGGAAATTGTGTTGGCTGTGGGGCAATAACCTTTGGAATTTTATAGTTTTGAGATTATTTGGTAACTTAAAGAACTGCGATGTCTATTAAACCTATTTATTTATAGATTACAAGAAAAATATTGAAAAGCATTAGCGTCCAGGAGAGTTCTTGTGTATAGTGGTCCATTTAAATGTAGATGGTAGATAGATATGTGCCAACACGTGTGATTTGTAGGTCTGGCCATAGAGAGCCAAAGCTGCTTGTTTGCCCTTTTGTTATCAGTTCTTTAAAACATTCATAACGTTGGCCTTGGTTCTTACTCTTACTCCAAGCTGTTGCTGCTCCATGTACTATTCTGCCTCAATGGAGTTGTTGCAATGCACGAGGGACTAAGGCACAAATTTAGACTTGCTTTGCTAGCGTCATTTTGTTTTACGCTGATTCAGCGCAAACTTAACTCCAAATTTATACTTTGGTGCTAGACCCGTCTTGCGCCAAAGTTTTGGAGTTAACGTTATTTTTTGCTGGTGGGAAACTACCTTGCGTCAATGAGATGCAAGGTAGGCGTTCCGGGCAAAAAATGACTCTAAGGCCCTAGAGCCTTATTCATCCTCCAGTGCAAAAATGGTACACAGGAGGGAGGCGGACCTCAATTATGGCACTAAGCTTGCTTAACGCCATTATTTAACGCCTGGGTCAGGGCAGGCATTAGGGGACCTGTGGGACTATTTTTATGGTGGAACACCATGGAATAAGTCCACACGTGCCCTCCCCAAGCCACAGGGACACCCTCACCCACACCAGAGGGACACCAGGGGATGGGGGACCCCATCCCAGGTCAGTATAGGTAAGTAGAGGTAAGTATTTTTGATTTTTTTTTTTAAGTGCCATTGGGGGCACTAAAATGGGCCCCCATACATGGCACTGGGTGAATAGCCATGCCCATGGGACCCTTGTCCCCTGTGCTGGCCATTGGGGTTGTGGGCATGACTCCTGTCTTTTATAAGACAGGAGTCATGTGGTATGGTAGGTTTAGCATCAAGAAATGATGCTTGACTGGTTAGAGTCACCTTTTTTTACTTTAACCAGCCGAACGTCATTTTTTGGTGCAAAACCCCCTTATCCAATACTGCCACTTCCACCCGGCTGATGTCATTTTCCATGACGTTAGTCCACTCTTAGCACTGGATTAAGCCATTCCATAAATATGACGCCCGGCTGGCGTCTTGGGATGGTGCTAGCCGGAGGTAAACTTTTTCACACAAAACTGCGTTAGCGCAGTTTTGTGTGAAAAAGTATAAATATGGACCTAGATCTCTAAACTACACTCAATCATCACACATTCATTTATTGATGTCATAAATGTGTTTAACACATAAATCAATCTTTCTCACACCATTTTTTAAATTGCCTGGAAATGCTCATGTTCTGCTCATGTCCAGTCCTTAAGGTCTTCACTGAAAATACACTGATTATTAGTGTCTATCCTCTGAATATGCATTGCTTCCTAACCAGTCTTTAGGCATTTCAATGGGTGACAAGATGAGTTTGTCAATGAAGTTCATTCGTTGTCACTAATTCGTTCGGGGAGTGAATAAGCATGAACAGAAGACTGACACTGATCAAGTGTACATGTGAAGATGAGTGCTTTAAGTGTACCCATCCTCCTATGGAGTGCTTTTGTTGCCACTGATTCATGCCAGGCATACAGTGCCATGAACAGAGACTGATCACAAAAAGTTCATCACGAAAAAAGAATGCTTACAAAACAGATTGAAATTATTTGAAATGTTTAAAGTCTGCTATTGTTTAATGCTTAAACTCTTTGCTGAACATATGCTTGCAATTAGTGCTTCTCGTCTGAACATTTACTAAGAAGCTTGTTCTGCTAAGCATTTTCTGATGATGCGGCCTGTTGCTACGTTGGTCTAGTCACGGCAGCCTGTATTTCATATATTATGCATATGCTGACTATTAGCATGCCTTTTCCGAGCACGTGGCAACGAGCAGTTCTTCTAGAATGTGCTCTACTGGTTATTTACTTGTGTCTTTCGCATGATATGGTAAAGGGGTCACAATAAAAGAGTACCACTGAGCAAGCAAGCATTAGTGCTGATGTATCGGACAGGTTGGTTTTCATTCACAGTGAGCACAAACCAGTGCGCATGTGCAAATTAGTGTCTTACATAAAAGTTTCTTTTGGTGCACCACAGGGGAGTCTGTTATCTGTGCCCCCTATCAGAGCAGAAAGTGATTGTTTATTTTTATTTCTTCAAAGTTCCCTTTTAGTTCTACTACAGCCAGAGCTTTTGTCATGAACATCATGAACAAAACACAAAGTGGAAAAGCCTACAGGTTAGGCCTACTGCTAGTGAAAGTGCTTCTTAATTGATTGCCAGGTTTGTGTGACATTGAATGAATGGTTGTCACTGCACGTTGCTAGTGAAAGTGCTTCTTAATTGATTGCCAGGTTTGTGTGACATCGAATGAATGAATGGCTATGTCATTGCACGTAGGGGCTATGTGAAAAGGTGAATAAGACTGTGGATGGATGAATGGGGTAAGTTACACAGTGAATAGATGTGTGGATGAATTGGTGAGTGCAAGTGTGAGTCAGCAGGAGTGGAGAATATCCTCCTGCTGCCAACCTGATTGTAACTGCCATGCACTCACCTATTCATTCATCTGTGATCTGGATATCTGCCTGTTTTTGTACTCACCCATTCATCCATCCTTTAACTCATTAATTCATACTTGCACTTGATCATCCAGTCATCTCTCCACCCATCCCTTGTATCATTTTTGCATTCCCCCCGTTAGCAATCAACACAATCACCTAAACAAAATAGCGAATCCACGCAGAAACTTTGTTTTCTTTTAAAAAAAAGCCAGACCTATTGGATTTGCCAGTGCTTCTTTTATTATGTGCAAGAGCTAAATATAGGTTGTCCTGCCAGTGGATGATGCTTTCTAAAGTGACGATTGTCTGTGTGTATTTGAAATTATCATGGAACTAATAATACCTAGTGTTGAATATGTATGTGGATTTACTGAAAATGTCTGTTCCTTATGTCCTGGAAAACATTTCAGTGTGTGAAAAATAAGCGAAACTGTGAATCGGTTAAGCGTTTAATGAGTCTCCTTTTGCCACTTTTGACAGATATTAAACATAAAGAAACGAGGAAGGTGACACTTGGAATGCAAAAGAAAACTATTTTTTAACGGGGCATTATAAATGAACATACCCACATACTTTCCACACAGTAGAGCTAAAACACACACATTTTGAAATAAAGCCTATCCTCTACTGCCGACCCCCACACACATAGTTTTATACTCTGGATAGAAATGCCATGGTTTTACAAATTTATGATGTCAGGCCAAAGGCCTCTCATGTATAACTTTTGCATTGAGGGATGAAGTGTATTTTAATCATGGCATTCTGCAAAGAGACAGAAGACTACACCACATCTGGCCCATGTTCTTTTCCATTTCATACTTGAGGTGTAACAGCGATTTATTCCAAAGTTCACATACAGTATGCATTTTTTCTCACTATTTGCATTTATATTCACATTGAAAAACCCTATTAGTAATCAGCTCGTTTTCACGACCAAGACTTTTGCATGCAAGAACCAGACTAGATACTAGCAATTCACGTTGGAAGGACATAAGTTACCAACTAGTAGGAAATAAATGATTTTAAAGTATAAATATGAGACGAGGCTGCTAAATTGGACCCAGGCAGCCCTTGCTGACAATAAGTGTTTAAAATGCAGAGCAGAAGAAAAGGAAAGGCGCAGCAGGAATGGCTAGATTAGTGAAAGGCATATATGAGGAGATTTGCCGCAGGGCAGCACAGGCACCCTTCCACCATGGTGCAAGGGTGTCTGCATTGTTGGCAGGCCTCTTTTTATTCAGGAAGGTCCACTTTTCTGCACAAAAACAATCCCAAGAGGCTTGTTCCTCTTTCTATGTGTACTGCAGAATTCAGCACACACAGAAGAAGGAAGAAAGGTAGGAAAATCATATTTGGTGTCAATGGACTTGCAATTAAATATCTTCTTTAATGGTAAAGTTGGATTTTAAGTCACAATTCTAAAAATTAAATTTTTAGAAAGTTGGCATTTTTTTGCCCTAATCAACTGGTACCTGTAGTCTATTCATGTGACATGACTAGCTGGGAGTGGCAGTTGGCCTTTGAATATTCTTCCCAGAGAGCCACACACTAGAGGAATTTGGTGTGCCTCGATGGGCCATCTCAGGCAGGATAGGGGGTGGCTGAGCTTGTCACAGCCCGACTTGCAATTTAAAAGGCTATCTCCAGCTTTCACACAAAGGACTTCACACTATTCTTTTGTGCCTGTTGCCAAGCTAAAGTCCGGGCATGAAGGCAGAAAACTCCAAACACTGCTGTAAGGGAATGCCTCCAGAAGGACCCTCAAACCCACTCATTAGTTCACTTTCTGGACCTATGGAACTATGAACTCTCAGAGGACTGCGCTTTTGTCCTCCTGCTGTGCTCTTCAGAAGACTGCTCTGCTGCACCAAGAAGTATTGGTTTGCTGCCTGAAGCCTCCCTTGAACCTAAGAGGTCTGTTCTGCTGGTTGAGTGCTGCACTCCATCTTGAATCCTGAAACTTCCAGAATGACTCCAAGGGCTAATTGGCTGGCCTCTTGATCAGAGCCTCAAGGACATAAAATGCTCCAACCATCTTGAACCAGCACCTGGACTCTGTTTTAGTGAGTCCTAACTCTCTAGGAGGCCCCTCTCCAGTTGTGGGCACTAGTAAGTGGTGCTAAATGTACCCAAATAGCTCAGATCCAAAACATAGAACTGCCTAAGGTTTATGGCCAGTTGGCCTGACTTCACGGTAGCATCTACCATGTTCAGCAGCAAGACTTGTTTAGTGGCTCCTCGCAGACGGGATATCGAGACACATGGAGCCATTGTCAGCTACAGTCTGAAGTTTTATCCCGCTGGACATTTTCAACTTCCGAGAAAGAGACTAAGGGCCTGATTTAGATGTTGGTGGAAATGGTCCTGCTGTTTACTTTTCGACTGTAAACCTGCCGCTGGCATGACGGTCCACCCGGTCTATTTAGTTGCCAGCGGGAGCATGAGAGAGAGGCCACAGATGGTCCACCGTCACCACCAAGAAACGACACCCGCATTGACGGCGCCAGAGGCAAAAGCGGCTGGCAGCAGGACGTGTTACCTCCAAGCCAGTCACAATGTTCATTCCCGCTGTTAGACTTTGCATTTTTGGCGTGGTCTCCCTTAACTCTTTGCTACTGTTTCCCAGGTTGTTGATGTGTGCTGGACTCTGTTTTTGCTGTTTTTGTTACTCTGGCCACTTTACAACTGCTAACCAGTGCTAAAGTGCAAGTGCTCCTATACAAAATGTGGAGGTAATTGGTTCATCCCTGATTGGCATATTTGATTTACCAGTAAGTCCCTAGTGCAATGCACTAGAGGTGCCCAGGGCCTGTGAATCAAATGCTACTAGTGGGCCTGCAGCACTGGTTGTGCCACCCACATTAGTAGCTCTGTAAACATGGTTCAGACCTGCCACTGCAGTGTCTATGTGTGCAGTTTTAAATTGTAAATTCGACTTGGCAGGTGTACCCACTTGCCAGGCCTAAACCTTCCCTTTTCTTACATGTAAGACACCCCTAAGATAGGCCCTAGGTAGCTCCAAGGGCAGGGTGCAGTGTTTGGTTAAGGAAGGACATATTGGGGGTTATTCTAACTTTGGAGGAGTGTTAATCCGTCCCAAAAGTGACGGTAAAGTGACGGATATACCACCAGCCGTATTACGAGTTCCATAGGATATAACGGACTTGTAATACAGCTGGTGGTAAATCCGTCACTTTTCCGTCACTTTTGGGACGGATTAACACCTCCTCCAAAGTTAGAATAACCCCCATAGTAATGTGTTTTACATGTCCTGACAGTGAAATACTGCTAAATTTGTTTTTCACTGTTGCAAGGCCTGTCCCTCTCACAGGTTAACAAGGGGGCTACCTTTAAATATGATTAAAGTGTAGATTCCCTTTGGGAGCAGATAGCCATATGGAGTTTGGGGTCTCTGAGCTCACAGTTTAAAAATACATATTTTAGTAAAGTTGATTTTAAGATTGTGTGTTTGAAAATGCCACTTTTAGAAAGTGGGCATTTTCTTGCCTAAACCATTTCTGTGACTCTGCCTGTTTTTGCATTCCCTTTCTGGGTCAGTTTGACAATTGGGCTGGTTTCACCTCTCACTAGACAGTGACACAAAGGGAGCTGGGGTGTAGCCTACATTTCCTGATGAGCCATCTGTGCTGGGGGGGGGGGGAGTGGTCACTTATACCTGAAAGGGCTGTGCCTGCCCTCACACAATGTAGTCTCCAACCCCCTCGTGTGTGTCTGGGGCCTGGCCTGGGCAATGCAGGATTTCACAAACAAGAGAGGCTTTCCTTTGAAGTAAGCCCACTTCAAAAGACAAAATGGGTATAAGAAGGACACCCAAAACCACAGACTTTAGAACACATCTGGAAATCAAGAGGAACCTCTGCCTGTAGAAGAGCTGAAGAGCTGAGGAAGAAGAGCTGGCCTGCCTGTGACTGTGCTTTGTGGAGCTATCCTGCAGTTGCTGGTTCTGCCTGTGCTAGAGGACAAAGACTGGACTTTGTGTGCCTTCCTTCTTGTGAAGAACTCTCCAAGGGCTTGAATTAGAGCTTGCCTTCTGTTGTTTGAAGTCTCAGGGGCAGCAAAGGCTTCTCTCTGCCAGAAACTGGACCCTCTGCTGAGACTCCTACCCTGCCATGTGGTGTCCATCCAGATCTTGGGGCCCTGAAAGGAGAAGCTGGCAGAACAATAGTGAGAAATCCACACACAGACCGTCGTGCGGGGAAAAGATCGACGCAACTCCGAGACGTGGCTGAAAAATCAATGCGCCATCGGCTTCGCAGCTGAAATCAAAGCTCGCCTGCAATGCGGCTGGAAGATCGACGTACGCGGCTGGAGAAACGATGCGCAGCATCGCTGACAGACGCTGGTGAGATCGCAACCCACGCTGCATGGTTTTTGGATGATCGTGCAGCAGGATTTCCGATGCAAACATCGCTGGGCATGTAAAAATTATGCAAGGCCTGCCCGGACCCGAGAGTGCGGTTTGAATCGACGCATCGCTCTCCTGCGGCGAGAAGAAATGACGCACACCTACTCGACTGACGGAGAAACGATGCACGGTCTCGCTCATGAGTGATATCAACGCATCACAAATCCTTTTTGACTCACACTCGCCCATGCGGTGTTATTTTTGACACACCCAAGTACATTTTCACGCTAACAGCGTTAGTGTTGTGTTTAAAATTACATGAAGACTCTGTTTGGTTTTTAATTGGTAACTTGACTTGTGTATTGTGGATTTTTGTCGTTTTGGTCTTGTGTTGTTTAGATAAATATTTTCTATTTTGCTAAACCTGTGTTGTGTCATTTTGTAGTGTTTTCATTGAGTTACTGTGTGCATTGGTGAAAATACTTTACACCTAGCACTCTGAAGTTAAACCTTCCCACTCATGCCAAGCTACCAAGGGGGTGAGCAGGGGTTAGCTGAGGGTGATTCTCTTTTACCCTGACTAGAGTGAGGGTCCTTACTTGGACAGGGGGTAACCTGACTGCCAACCAAATAACCCATTTCTAACACTCGCCAATGCAACGGTGACGGCTAAACCTTCACAAATGGGTTGGTGGATTGGGAGCTATATAAGTATGAAACTCACCTTTTTAACACTCTCCAGCATTTCCTACTTCCATGAACCCACTGCTACCAGTCCTGCCGTTCTTCCTGGGCCAGGTGTAAGATGGAAATCAACCCCATCATCGCCAGAATAGAAAGTAAGTCACGGTCACTCCTATTATCCGTGGAGTAGTAGCTTCACAGTAGTACTGGACTTGTGCATGGCTCAATAATTTGTGCAAACACCACCATAATGCTGTGCAATTCAGAAGTGTGTAATGCTGTAGTCACAAAATGTATCAGAACAGAGCTTGAGAAATAAGTGGCACCCACAAATTTGGTACGGACTGCCTTCAGGGCAATGGATAACTACACAAAAAGTCTCAACAATCACAAATAGAAATGTGTCCACACAGGTGTGTGCAATAATGTCCCCAAAATATCGAAAGCATCAACTGAAACAGTATACCCAATCTGAACCAAATGATCCCATGATAATGTAGCAATTACACTACAACATGCTAAAGAAGGGTGTACACAGAATGTACCACCAATTTTACTGGTAAACTGCAAACTTTGCAGAGATGTATGAAGGTCACATGTCCCCTTGGTGTGTTCAATATATCACTTACATAAGAACACATTTAACTGTAAAGTGCCAGGTTCCTTGTGTAACGCATATGTGCATATTATTGACTCATCATGTCAGAATAAACACATATGCATTCACCCGTCACAAAAATAGAAACAAATATCATTTTGGTTTAAGAGTCCAGTAACAACATGAATGCTTGCAGCACAATTAATATGTTCATCAAAAATGTACAACACTAATGTATGTTTTGAAATCAATTCTAAAATATACAACCTGTGTTTGTCACTGTCACAAAGGACAGTAAGTGCATGGCACACACATTAGCAGAAAGAACATCATCAGCAAACATTTACTAACAATCACAAAATAAGGCCAGGACAAATTAATATTATTTATTTAAATAAGATACCACCATCATAAATAAAATCAAGAAAATAACAAATAAATACTCAAAGGCACTAGGCCATCAGTCCATTGCATGGGTGTTTGCCCACAACTTATCTCCTAATGTCACTGCCAAAATAAACCTGCTCTGGAAGGGGCATCTGTGGGGCAGAGAGCAGGCACATCAACTATCTTGTGGTGGGGGGTCCTTCGGTTTAGGAGGGGTGGCTTTTGTTTTGAATGGGTGGGTGTGGATTTTGGAGGGGTGGGTTGGGATTTAGAAGAAGTGAGTTGGGGTTTGAAAGGGGTATGAAGATATTTGGGTGTGGTGTTCTGGAATGAGGAAGGGATCAGGGACAGGGTGCATATGAGGTCTTCTTTAGGAAAAGAGGTAGGATGTTTGGGAGGGAGTTGGGGTTGGGAAGTAGAGGGAGTGGATGTGTCTGTTGTGTGTGTGTGTTGAATGTGTGGGTGCTTCAGGGTCTGATGATTGTGTTGTATTTTTGGACTTGTGTCTGCTAATGGTTGTCTGTTGGGTGGGTGAGTGTGGGTGTTTGGGTCCAGTATATGTGTGTGTGTGGATGTGTGTATAGTGGATGTGGTATGTGCTGGAGTGATATCTGCAAGTATGCTGATGCATGTGTGTGTGGTGGTGGGTATGCTGACAGGGGTGTGCTTGTGGTGTGTGGGTGTTAGTGTAGTGTTGGGTGTTGTGTCTGCGGGTGTGCTGGTGGTGGGGGTTGTATGTTTGTGTCATGGTGGGGGTACTGACTGAGGGTGTGATTGTGGTGTGTGTAGGTGTTGGTGTAGTGGTGGGTGTTGTGTCTGTGGGTGTGCTGGTGGTGGGGGTTTGTGTTTGCGTCATGGTGGGTGTGATGGTTGTGGGCATGTTTGTGGTAGTGTGTGTGCCATCTACATGTGTGTGTGTCTGCTTTTAGCTGAGTCGTTGCTGGGATGTTCTGCTTGTCGTTGTTTTTGTGGGTGTGTGCATATGTTTGCATGTGCTTTGGAAGAGCTAAGTTGAGGGATTTGGGATGGGGAAGTGGTGGGAGTGTGGGCACAAGGTTGGGGTGGATGGGAGGCTGCAACCAATTAGGAGGTCATACTCTGGAATGACTGCTGCAGGCCAGACAGGGCACCATTATTGGCATCCAGGTAAGCCAACATCTGGGTGTTCTGGTGTGCCAGCCCCAGAAGCGCACTCTGGCCTGCAGCGATCATCCATAAAAGGTCTGCAGCCTCCTGACTGAGCGCAGCCTGGGACACCCTGGCAGGGGCAAAGGTGCCTGCAGCAAAAGTAATGCTGCCCCTTTTAGGGGGGTGGCCACGGTCCAAAGAGGGAGGAAGAGGGACTGTGGGAATTGGAATAGGGGTGCACAAAGACACAGGTGTCACAGTCGTTTCAGGGTTAGCCCCCACTGAGGGCTGGTCTTCATTGGAGGCCTCCGAGGAAGAGGTTGAATCACTCATGGCCTCCTGACCAGTCCTCTCACCTTCTGTGCCAGCTTTATCCCCATCGATGAGGCCCCTGTCACCTTCGCCTTGCCCAGTTGATGCTGAAAACACAGATACAACAGTTTTAGGGTATCTGTGAGAATGCATTTGGCCCTTAATGTACATCACACAACATTTGCACTATCATGTATGACTTTGTCACTTATACACTTGCAGTGCACTCCATGACAAGGGGTTCCAACATTATGAGTAAACACATAGGCCTGGAGACACCTCTGAACCACTGCAGTATAGAGCTGAAATTGATTCATTTCTCTCAAAGGACAAGGTTATGAAATAGAAATTGACTGTTGAAGATGTGATACCATAACATATATGTGATGTAACCTTCCATATACAAATGTCTCTTTCAGTATCACATTGCTCTCCATCATCAATTTCTCCTCTGGGCATGAACTAAAGACACACAAATGTGGTTTTTGGGACATACAACTCTCAACAATGTGGACACATTCCTGTCTTTTGCAATCAATAGAGTTTGGCAGACGAAGTCACGTTGGTAATCACAGAATGGATTACATACTTATAAGTGAAGGACTAAGGACTCAAGTCCACCTGCTACTGTCCACCTTATTTTAATAGATGTTTACTGGACAAACATGTGTCCGATAAGGAATGATGCCACTGCACATGGAATACCAATACTTTTGGTGCAGATCCACATTTCATATTGCCATAGCACTAACTTACCAATGTCAACTCTGATATATCAGCTGCATTAAAATTGCAGTTTGCCACCGCTACCAGTAGTGGGGCCTACATTCACTACAGACATTTGTGATGTACCATTCCACCTGACGTAATCATGTCATGTGACATGTTTTGTGAATCTGTCCCCCATGGCATTGTGAAAAGGCTAGCATTGTTTTTTATGCAGCCATGTGTCTGCCCACAACAGTAACTGCGTTGTGAGGAGGACTGTAGAGGCATCATTCAACACAAAGAAATGCATCACACACAGCATCAGACATTGTCTGATATACTTACATCTCCAGAAATCTTTATTGGCTTTGCATATGTGTCAACCTGAATGTTGATGGCATTCAACATGGCTGGAAAGTAAAGGGGTCAAAACACAACAATATAATTGTCTAGATTTACCCCCTTGTTGCTGTTGTTGGGCCCTCAACTGTCCATCAAGCTCCGGGTAAGCCACTGCAAGGATGCAATCCATTACATGGGTCAGGGTGCGGTGCACCCTCCTGGATTGCTGGGAGGACTGCTGGACTTGACTCTCAGCAGACTTCTATGTCACACAACACAGGTTTTTCCACCTCTGCCTACAGTGCATGCTGCGCCGCTTGTGGACCCCCAGGGATCACAGTGCCCAAGGTGTGGACCCTAGCTTTGCGATGGCCTTCTAAAGCTCCCATTTCTGATGGGTGTTGACCTGTATTGATGACAGAAAAGAACAAGAAAATAAATTTGAGTGTTTCTGTTTGGCAGTACTGATGTGACATTACATTTTGGACATTCACACGTACATTCACCAAACAGTAACAACATTTTTTCCAAACCAAATATTACAGGTAGCTTGGAAATACTGATCTGCAGTGATCTCATGAGCACCATCATTACTTGCTGGATTCTTGTGTTATCTAATCAGGCCTACAACATCATTTTGGCCAGAGCTATGCAGACCATCCATTTATGAGAGCCACCCCTGATTACCCACAATCACTGTGAGCTACTAAAGATCAAACCACCTATAGAATCATTGCACATGATCCCACTCACAGCTACTTTGGCTTCCTGTCAAAACTCTGAAGACTTATAACCCTTGGTCTGCATCACAAACAGTGACTAGTGGCTTTGGGTGGCAAATTTTGACACCATAAAAACCAAAGATTGTGGCCCAAAACCTAACAATTAGCTGTATTTTTGCAGTGGCTAAAGAATGTACCTGCCACAAAAATACTGGAAGGCCTATGCTGTCACCGCTGGAGACTGTGCTGTGTCACAATCCGTAACCATTCAGAGTCTCCAGCAGCACTGCACCTCTATTTCTAAGGTGTGTGGTCTCAAGGAGAGCAGATTACAGTATGAATCCTGCTCTCACTGGCATCTGACAACCTGTGTGTGCAGGGCAGCAGGGGCTGGGACATGGAGGGGGAGCAGAGGAGGGTGGGGAGCAGGAGAGCCTGTGAATGGCCTGCAGAGCCGCAGGGGAAACACAGAGGCGTGAGGCAAGCTGCCGGCTAATTGCACAGGAGGGGACTCTGCATTTGAAAGGCAAGCAGCAGAGGAATTTAACACCTCTGCTATCTGCTAGCCTGTTTCACCATCACTTTACAGGCTCAGCAGTAGCGCAGAGCCAGTAAAGATAGGGTCATTATCATGTACTTTTTTTACACACATTTCACAGGCACTTTCGGAAAAGTTTGTGATTTTTTTTAAAAAGTGCCAAGTTTGTGATTTCCTCACAAATTGTGAAATTGTGATATCCTGGGGAGGTCTGACTAAGGGCAAAATATAAGGACTGTTATGCGTTGGTGTGAGCAGGAAATATGTGGGATGTATGAATACGTGTGTGTTGGAATGGGACAGAGTAGGATGGATGACTGTGAGCCAGTGTCATCTGAACTTGCTGCACATAAACTAACTTTACGTATATATGGCTCCATGACAGGTTTAAACCATAGAGAGCAACATAATACACATAGGGGGTCATTCTGACCCTGGCGGTAAAATCCACCAGGGCCAACGACCGCGGGAGCACCGCCAACAGGCTGGCGGTGCTCCCATGGGCATTCTGACCGCGGCGGTACAGCCGCAGTCAGAAACGGAAAACCGGCGGTGTACCGCCGGTTTCCCGCTGCCCTGGGGAATCCTCCATGGCGGCGCCGCCATGGGGATTCCGACCCCCATTACCGCCATCCTGTTCCTGGCGGTCGTGGCCGCCAGGAACAGGATGGCGGTAAGGGGTGTCGTGGGGCCCCTGGGGGCCCCTGCAGTGCCCATGCCAACGGCATGGGCACTGCAGAGGCCCCCGTAACAGGGCCCCACCATGATTTTCAGTGTCTGCCATGCAGACACTGAAAATCGCGACGGGTGCAACTGCACCCGTCGCACCCCTTCCACTCCGCCGGCTCCATTCGGAGCCGGCATCCTCATGGAAGGGTGTTTCCCGCTGGGCTGGCGGGGGGCCTTCTGGCGGTCGCCCGCCAGCCCAGCGGGAAACCCAGAATACCCGCGGCGGTCTTTTGACCTGAGATACTGGGTTTTTCAGAACCGGTACTGATCCGGTAACCCAGTGGTGCCAGGGTACACCCAAAGACCTCGGGTACTTTCCTGATTCAGACCACAGAAACTCAGAGTCTTCTAGGTGAAGTCAAAGATCGAATTTATTGGCTGCAACCAAGTAACAAGCGTCCTAGAAGTACAACAGCACGGTTTGTATGTTCTCAGGAGACTGTGTTTCAATGCAAAGTCAGGTTTCCTAATATACAGTTTTTTAAGCTTCAGGCAAACATTCTTGACATTTTGGTTGGTCATTCACATGTTTTCACTACAAAGGAAAAAACAGTGTCATGATGAAACCTCATATTTCATGTCATCCAACCCATAATAAATTATCCGGCAAGGCCTAGTATTTTACATCAGATAAGTGTGGACCCCCAATAAAACGGGCACCTCCCCCTCGTAAAGTAAGAAGAAGAAAAGAGCAGGTGCAGGTGTGAGCAAGATTAGGCAGGGTGTGTGAGCGATAATAAGGGTTTTATGGCATGGTGTGCCTTGATGCTATCTGATTCAGCCACTGGGAGAGAGACTGACCAAACAGGTTTGGCCTGAGGCAATGGTTCCAGCTTGCCCAGGTCAGAGAAAAGTCAATCAAGGTGTACGTGTCCTTGGAATCAAATCTGACTGTATTATAAGCCTATGTGAGGGCAACTTTTAAAAATGGCTGCCGTGTATAAAATGGGAGCCACAAGTGCAGGACGAAAATGGCGATTTCGAGGTGAAAATGCTGATGGAATTGAGCGAAAATGCTCATGCTTAGTGTACTAGTCATTATCGGTCTTTTGATACTAAAATCGTACTGCTGTGGCAAAGTAAATTACATGGGTCCAGAATTTTTAGAACCACAAACCCTCCTTTTGCCCTTACATAGGCAATAAACCTATTCTCATGCTAATCTGAGTCCAGGTCTATGTTTCTAAAGTCGTTGAGATGTTGCTGTAACATCATCCTAGTATTTAGCTCGTCTCTTGGTGCAGGTTTCCTTATGCATGATGTAACACAGAGGCCACATATCGTAGGAGCACACTGCACGCATAGACAGAACAGGAAAAGAATGGCTTAGATCATCCCAATGACCATCAGTATCTTCCATCCCCATGCTGATATCAGTTCCCAGAACCATCCCATTAATGACCAATCTCCTCTATCTAAATGAATAGATTCGGAAATTCTATGCAGTTTGGAGATGGCCTGGTATACTGTTGGAGCGTTATCTGGGACAAAAACACAGCAACTCGATTGGATCAATGTACATACTCCACCCCGGTCTGCAAGTATGACATCTAATGCGACCCTGTTCTGAAGGGTCATAAGACGATCCGACTGGAGCTCAGCAGTCAAGTTACCAAGGGCACCAGCGGTTTCAGCCACGGTGGATTCAACCACTCTTATCAATTGCCTTATGCTCCTGCTGTTACCTATTTGTCCCCAGAACGGCAGAAAACCCTTTACGAAGTCCCCAAATTCTTGTCCTGCAGTGTCTTCTTTACTGAAGACGCCTCTAACTATCCTTGTCTTGTGGTAATCTGCTGCTGCTGTGTAGGTAGGGGCCAACAGGAACGAAACGAAGCATGTGCCCGAAAAGTCAGGGGGCAACCATGTAAAGGCTCTATCATGGCAGATGAAATAGGTACCCTTAGCTGCCAAGAGCGGAGGGGAGGTCTGAGATGCGAAGACATATGTCTCAGTGCAGACGCTTTCCCCTAGCTGAGCTCTGGGATTCTTGCCAGTACCTTGCAGACACAGGTGACCCTGATGGGGTACAACCCAAATCAGGGAAGATATCTTAGCTTGCTGTTTCTCACTCATTGTGGCTTCATATCCGGTCATGTTCCATCCTATATATGCTATTGTCTCATCTCTGGGGATAGTCTCGTAGAAGATATTGTCCTTCATCATGTCTATGATACCTTTAACTAAAGCATTTTTCTTAGGGTTGTCTTCCACAAAACGTAGGGGGTAGTGTGCATAGATGAATATCGTTCTGAATGCCCACACGGAACCATTGTGGCTGAAAGGCAGGATCAGATAAGGGATACCTTTATCTGCTGTGTGAGGTATAAGGCCACACACCCAACAGTTAGTTGTATTTATCACTAGTTGGTGTTGGTGCAAAAGCTGGATGAAGGAGTTATTAATGAACTCTAGTCTCCTAGCAGATTCATGTTTAGGGAGGAGTTGAAAAGAATGTGGGGAAACAGTGGAAGGAGGAGGTGTAGACGAGGTAGTGAGTGCCAATATCACGTTAAAACAGAATAAAACATATCCTATGAAAACCATAAGTATACTAAATAACATAAAAATGCACAGCAGCAAAAACCGTTTCCTGGTTATCGTTTCACATATTCTCTTCTTGAAACTCAGTCTTTCAACATGTTCTCCATTTTGGAAAGATTCCATCCTCTAACCGTTGCCGTTCATGGCGGTTGGTTTACTTCACTTAGGAGTGTTCTGAATGTTCCTTGCCGCCCTAGAACAAACCAGACCTGTAGACCTTGTGTCCACAGGCTACCCCCCTAAGTCTTTTCAGCCACGATCCTACAGCTGAACCCGGATGGAGGTTCGAAAAACACAAAAAAAACAAAAAGTCATTCAAAAATAATTTTCCATATTGGAGAACTTTGCTAAAGGGAAGAAAAGTAAACTGTTTTATTTGTCCTTTATTCTTGGTCGTAGATTATAACGGTTAGTCCCAGGTATCGTGTGGTCCTGAAAAAGGAGTTCAGGTTCTGTAGTGTCCAATCGAACTGACGGTGATACTGCTGATTGTAAAATGTCATCACTTTCTCTCTCAGTGAGTGTTCCTTTTATTCGTGCATCGCTGAAAGGCAGAAAACGTGGCACGGTTTCAGTCTCTGAGTCGGCGACACCTTCCTGGACCCACCGGTCATATGGCAGAGGTAGGGGTACCCTTTTGCAAAGGGTCCCATGGATCCAGTGTTTCTTCCCTTCTACTCGAACAGCTAATCTTGTGGAGAGAAGAACGAGGTGCAGTCCGGTCCACCTGGGCTGCTCGTTTTTGGTTCGCTGAAAGTTCTTTATTAAAACCCAGGATCCAGGCTCAATGGGATGACCTGGAGATTCAGAGACCGGAGGCAGGGTGTCGTGGACCTGTTGATGTAAAACACGCAATTTAGCCGTCAATTCATACAGATAGTCAAGCAAAACAGGATGCTCTATCTCGCTAAACTTCTTGGGCCTGGGCACTCCCCATATATTGTCCGGGCGGCCAAAGACTATTTCATAAGGACTAAGTTTCACTCGTGAATGCACAGTCATTCTGGTTGATAGGAGTGCTAGGGGTAGAGCGTCAGGCCATTTAAGACCAGAGCTCGCTTGTATCTTAGCCAATTTTAGCTTTAGAGTGCCATTATAGGACTCCACTAATCCAGCTGATTGGGGGTGATTTGCAGCGTGAAACTTTTGGTTTATGCCTAGCCCTTCGCATACTTTCTTCATCACTTGACCCACAAATTCACTTCCATTGCCACTCCAGATCATTCTCGGCATTCCGAATCTAGGGAAGAACTCTTTCACAAGGGCTTTGGCTGTGGATAGCGCAGTATTGTCTTTTAGGGGATAGGTTTCCACCCATCTTGAAAAGGCACAAACAACAACGAGTACGTATTTTAAGTTGTTGCACCTCTCCATGTGGATGAAATCTAGCTGCAAAACCTCAAACGGATACGTAGGAGGTGAAAAATGACCAGCTGGAGTTGGGTTTCCTCTACCAGGGTTGTGTTTCAGGCATACCATGCAATTTTTAACCACATTTTCTGCGCACTTGGGAATTCCTGCATTTTGCCATACTGGGGCCAACAACTTACAAATCCCTTTCACACTGATGTGAGCCATTCCATGAGCCATTGTAACTACTGCAAGCACATATGCATCGGGTAGCAACCATCTTTGATGTTCTGACAACTCGACCCAACAACCATTCACATCCAATTTACCCGTACTTTCTCTCCACACACTCAATTCTCTCTCTGTGGCTTCAGCTTGAATCGATTTCACGCTTTCTATCGTGTCTTCACACATTCCAACATCACCAATCCATCTTGCAGGGCCCGCGACATACATTCGGCTCATCACATTCCTTGCCGTTTCTTTTGCGACCTCGTCAGCAAATGCATTCCCACGACCAACATCATCAGTCACCTTTTTATGTGCGCTACACTTCACAATCGCAACTTGCAACAGTAAAGTAAGTGAATCAAGGAGCTCATTTACCAACTGACCATGCTGTATTTTAGTTCCATGCGAGGTCAGGAACCCACGTTCCTTCCACAAACACCCAAAACTATGGGCCACACCAAACGCATATTGGCTATCGGTATAGATAGTCACTTTCATTCCTTTTGATACTGTACATGCTCTTGTTAGGGCTATTAACTCAGCTGCTTGGGCTGAATTGTGTGGGATACGTGCAGCTTCAACAATCGTACACAAAGTTGTCACAGCATACGCCGCAGTCGTGTCACCATTCGTGAGCTTAAAGCATGAACCATCCACCCACAAAGTACCATCACTCTTTGCAAGGGGAGTGTCCAGAAGGTCTATTCTCCCTTTAGTTTCTTCTTCTGTTCTATGGAGACAATCATGTTGTTCAGAAGTATCTAACTCCGTCACAATTGGCAATAACGTAGCTGTGTTAAGTGTAGTGCATCTTTTTATATGTACATGGCTTGCTAACAATGTCAACTCGTAACCTGACAATCGAGCACTAGTTAAATGCTGTGTCTTGGTTCTGTTTAACAACGTGTCCACTGCATGTGGAACCATTACGATTAATGTGTTATTCATCACTAAACCAGCAGACTGTCGGATAGAAACAGCAGTTGCCGCTGCCGCTCTTAAGCAGCTTGGTAGTGCCTTAGCTACTGTGTCTAAGGTTGAAGAGAAATAGGCGCATGGACGCTCCCTGTCTCCAAACTGTTGTGTCAAAACTGCTAACGCACAACCTTCTTTCTCATGGACATACAATGTAAAAGGCTTGCTGTAGTTGGGGGTACCCAACACAGGAGCTGAACATAATGCATTACGTAATTCGACAAAACTTTTCTGACAATCTTCAGACCATGGGACGGGATTTGGTGTATCTTTACAAGTTAATGCCACCAAGGGTTTGGCTATTAACGAAAAATTAGGTATCCATTGTCTGCAATATGATGTAATACCCAAGAAAGCACGCACTTCTCTCTGTGTTCTTGGCACACTCATTGCTGCAACACCCCTGATTCTCTCTGGGGTCAGTTGCCTTCCCTCCTTCGAAAAGAGATGACCTAAATAGGTCACTTCTTTTTGACAATACTGTAACTTTGAAAGGGACACTTTGTGGTGTAAATCAGACAAATGACGCAATAATGACAATGTTGCTTCTTTGCAGATCTCCTTAGTATCTGCAGCAACTAGCAAATCATCGACATATTGAATGAGAGTGGTAACATAATCAGGTAACATAAGAGTGTCAAGTTGTGCTTTCAAAGCCTGACTATAGATAGATGGACTTTCACAATAGCCTTGAGGAGCTCTCTTAAATCTGAAGCTTCGTCCTCCCAAATTGAAGCCAAAAATGTCCCTGCTCTCTTCTGCAATAGGGATGCTGAAGAAAGCATTTTTCAGGTCTATCACTGAAAACCAAGTGGCTGAAGCTGGAATCATTGTCAACAATGCAGTGATATCGGGGACGACTGGAAACTGTGGCACAACTATTTTGTTCACCTCTCTAAGATCAATTACAAACCTATAAACATGTGGCTGAGTAGGGTCAGTATGCTTCAAGACAGGCAAAACAGGACTAAAGCAAACGTTGCCTCTTGTCTCTTCAATTACATCCTTCTCAATCAGTTCACAAATAATTGCTAACAACGCTTTTTCCCCTTCACTAGAGATCTTGTATTGGGGAATACGTGGCATTTTAACATTGGCTTTTAATGTTATCACATATGGCTGAATTTCCAAAAGACCTACATCATTAGGTCCAGTAGCCCAAAGAGTATTAGGAAGAGACGGAAATTCTTGTGGAAATCTGTCCTTTGACAAATACATTGGTGAAACCACTTTCTTTCCCAATGTGAGTTGCACTCCAGAAGGAGAGCAATACAATGTCGCATACAATCTCTTTAACAGATCTAATCCTAACAAGTTCTCGCCACAACCTGTCGTCAAAATAAGGGGTGTTTCAAATTTACAAGGTCCAACAGAAAGAGATATAGGGTTAGAAATCGGATTTCTAACTGGGGCGCCGGAAAACCCTACTGATACATTTGTTTCGCCAGACAAAGGTGCGCCAGGGAGTTTTGAGTGCATAATAGAACTCTTGGTAGCACCAGTATCCAACAGAAAAGGTTCTGACACACCTGATGCAATCACCTTAACATAAGGCCCACTCTGATCTACTGGAACTGAAACAACTCCCTCTCTTTGTCTATGGCTGTCCTAGCAATCATTACTGTCCAAATGCTCATCCTCTGTATAGTAATCATCAGTATAGTACTGAGCCGTCCTACCAGATGCATTAACCTGTTGATCAAATCTGTTCATTGAGTTTTATGGGGGGAATGGGCGCGCGCTCTGGGGAACATATCCACGTCCTCTTCCTCTAGGTGCTTGTGGAACACCTCGACCTCTTAAACCAGAAGTACCATTTGTGCGCTGTAGCAAAGCAGGGCAACTATACTTGAAATGACCCTCTTCCTTGCAATATGAACACTGATTGGGACCTACTGGGATACGTGGTTGAGCATTCTCTGCTCTTTGCGAGTTTCTCTGAAACGGTTGGGGCTGATAGTTATTCTGATAGTTGTTCTGATAGTTACTCTGTGCACCACTATTTTGACCACCACGTGGCGGGTACGCTTGTTGTAACAGAACCTTTGTTTTCAATTCTTTAGTTTTCTTCTCTACTCTATCTCTCTCATCTTTATCTCTATTTTCGTAGTACTGTGCAGTAGCCAATACCTGCGCTGAAGAGGAAACTACCCAAGAACTTTCTGAGTCTTTTAACTTTTTACACAACTCAGGAAGCAGATTATGCACAAATTTATCGACGAACAAACGTTGACCACCTTCCGTGCTCATATCTTGACCACTGTGGTCCACAAACGTTTCTTCAAACCTGGTGAAGAAATCTGATACCGTTTCTTCTTTCTTTTGCTTACATGCAGACAATTTATCCCAGTTTACACGCATCGCAGGCAGTATAGTTTTCATGTAATCAATAATCCTACCAGGAAGCTCTGTCACTAAAGGCTCAGGTTTAGCACCACCAATTTGTCGGGCATCTGCAGCAGCAATATTAGCCCATGTGTCACCTAACTCTTGAGCATGGTCTGTATGGCGAATCTTTCCCCATAAAGGCTGTGGAACCACATTCCCAAACAACATGTCTATGTCAGCTAAATTCATAATGCAAGACCCCGCAGTCTGTGACAATTCCTTGTAATACCCTGTAGGATTCTTACGGGGATCAGGCAATGTCTGCTTAAGGGCTAAAACTTCAGCTCACTTCCATGGAACGTGTACCCATACACGCTGGAAATGAGGCAGGACAGGTGGATTAGCATTTGGGTCCCCTTCCATCCATTGTGGGGGAACTTCTCTCATGGGGTACTGTTTCCCCTTCTTTTTAGCAGAAGAATCATATTTAACCAATAACCTGGAAACACCTTCAGTCCTAAACGACAATAACATCGCAACTGCTTTCTCGACATCTGAACCCACAATCAAACCTGTCGCAAAATCGAACCGTACACGACAAAATTTAGGTGGATTGGGCTCCAAACCATTTTCCTCTAAATCCTCAGAAAGAAAAGTACACATTTTCTCAAAAACGTATCTCTGTTTCGGTTCTTCCCACTGATGGAAGACATCCATAACAGACTCTAGTTCATATCTCGCTGGTTCAGTAACCCATTTATGCGCCAAATAATTCAGTGTCTCTTTCTCCCTACCATCAGGCAATTGGCTACGCAATTGTTTACGCTCTGAAACTGGGGTCGTAGCTAATGACCCAAAGAGAGGGGATAAAAGACTAGTCACAGTGTTTGTCATTCTCTAACGGATAGAGGGAGAGGTTGACAAATGAACAGGAGGAAAAACAGAATGAGACAAGGCAGAGACAGAAGCAGTGTCAGAAACAATACCAGGAGTGGTAGTCGCCATAGTAGTCAAAGTTGTAGGAAGTAAAGGCAGAGCAGATGTCAAAGCCGGTGGCCCTTGAGGAGGCTGCACCGGAGGAATAGGAACCAACTGAAGAATAGCTGGTGGGTGCTGTGGAGGAGCAGGAGGCAATGCAACCACTGGTTGTGCAACTAGAGGTTGCGGAGGTGCCGTGGCATTCTGCGCATAGGGTGGTGGCGAACTTAGCAAATGCGACATTAAGGGATCTTTTTCAGAGTCTTTTGCTGCATCTTGCTGAAGAGGCGGCAAAACTGGATAGCATTTATCTACTGTCATTTTATGTCGCCTATGCAACTGCTCATTCAACTGTTCTACTTCGTTATCTTTAAATTGTATAGCAGCTTGCATAATCAAAATACCTTTTTCTCTCTTATTTTTCTTAGCTAATTTAATTTCCTTTTGCTTGGCTTCCTTACGCCATAAGCGGAAAGAATCAAACATTGCCGGCCGGGCTTTCTTCTTAAAAAGTCTAACTTCGAGGTTATCTAAGATTTCTGTGTCAAAGCTACCATTTTGGGGCCATTTTAAAACACCATCTTTTCTGGTGTAACGGATCCATACTTCATTATATGTGATGGGGCCTACTCCGTGCTTCACATATAGTTCATAGGTTGGAGTTCCAATCGGAGGAACCGGACATGAGTCCTCCAACCGGGAGTCCCTTTTACAACCAAGACAAAACAAATTTCCAAGTCTGCTAAGACCAGGCATCTTCGCTCACTAGTCTAGCTTCAAACTTCAAAGGATTATTGTTTACGATAGTCTCATGAATACACGAGTCCTTCGGCTTTGGTACTTGCAAGTTCCAAATCAAAGTGATCCCGAAGGGATACCAAACCAAATGTCCAATTAAGGACCAAACCAAGTGTCCAACTAAGGACTGGGATACGCTCCACTTATACTTAACTGAAAATATCGATGACGTCACCAGAAGAATCGTCTTATCGTTTCGCTCTACCAAACATCAAGGGTCCAAATCAGGGCGATAGCCAGGGCAGCAGTCCTTCGTAGCCGTCGGGAAGCGGGGAACCTCGCAGCAAAGACTTTCGGACCACGTCGACATGCAGGGGTCGATGAAGTGGCGGCCTTCCTCCAGAATTTTCACACGAAGCTCCTCACGGACCTCAGGCTTGGACCGGTACCGCTGGTATCGCCCCACGTTGGGCGCCAACTGAGGTACTGGGTTTTTCAGAACCGGTACTGATCCGGTAACCCAGTGGTGCCAGGGTACACCCAAAGACCTTGGGTACTTTCCTGATTCAGACCACAGAAACTCAGAGTCTTCTAGGTGAAGTCAAAGATCGAATTTATTGGCTGCAACCAAGTAACAAGCGTCCTAGAAGCACAACAGCACCGTTTGTATGTTCTCAGGAGACTGTGTTTCAATGCAAAGTCAGGTTTCCTTATATACAGTTTTTTAAGCTTCAGGCAAACATTCTTGACATTTTGGTTGGTCATTCACATGTTTTCACTACAAAGGAAAAAACTGTGTCATGATGAAACCTCATATTTCATGTCATCCAACCCATAATAAATTACCCGGCAAGGCCTAGTATTTTACATCAGATAAGTGTGGACCCCCAATAAAACGGGCACCTCCCCCTCGTAAAGTAAGAAGAAGAAAAGAGCAGGTGCAGGTGTGAGCAAGATTAGGCAGGATGTGTGAGCGATAATAAGGGTTTTATGGCATGGTGTGCCTTGATGCTATCTGATTCGGCCACTGGGAGAGGGACTGACCAAACAGGTTTGGCCTGAGGCAATGGTTCCAGCTTGCCCAGGTCAGAGAAAAGTCAATCAAGGAGTACGTGTCCTTGGAATCAAATCTGACTGTATTATAAGCCTATGTGAGGGCAACTTTTAAAAATGGCTACCGTGTATAAAATGGGAGCCACGAGTGCAGGACGAAAATGGCGATTTCGAGGTGAAAACGCTGCTGGAATTGAGCGAAAATGCTCATGCTTAGTGTACTAGTCATTATCGGTCTTTTGATACTAAAATCGTACTGCTGTGGCAAAGTAAATTACATGGGTCTAGAATTTTTAGAACCACAGACCGCGCAGCGGTATTCTGGTGGTTCCAGCCAGGCCGGCGGCTTCCGCTGCCGGTCAGGGTCAGAATGACCCCCATAATGTGCTGGAATCCCACTTGACAGTGCAACACGAGACAACTCCAGACCCTTTACATTGTTCCCTCAGCATCACCATCATTTCAACATTGGCTATATGTTGTCAGTCATACGACTTGTACACTGTCTACTGGCCACTGGTAGTCGGTGGCCTGCAGTTTGTGTGGTGAAAGAGGATTTGTGTGTTACATGAACACACCTTACAGCTTCTACTTTAAGGTGACTTAACATCGCCATGAACAGACATTTCAGACAGTGGCAAAAAACAATCTGTTCCAGCTACATCATTCTGGCAACTCCAATCACAACACTACGCCCATTACCAAACAGGAACAAAATAGACTGTGTATCAGAAAGGAAGAGGTTACATAGTCAGACATCCCTCATTCAGCCATGTACCCGTTCCTCTGGGGTCCCATAGAGCTGGCTGTACAGGGACAGGACCTCGCTGGCAAAGTGCTGAAGTCAGGGGCCCTGTCACCTGCTTTGCCCGGCATCCTGGCTCCCAAAGGTCTGTAACAGCAGCAAAAAATCGAGGAGGTCTTGATGGCTACAGTGTTAGAAGGCAAGTGAGTTTTTTTCAAAATGTAGCATAAAAGTACACAGCGGACGTGATCCGTGATAGAGACAGACACAACCATTGGATTTTGTTTTTAGCCGTCGCACACGTTAGCCTATGTTAGGGCCCGTTGTGGAGCGTACAACCTACTACCCTGTCAACTTCCACTGACGGCTAATGTCCTGATGGCAATTTCAGGCAGTCACCCTTTTAGGGTGCATTTTGTAATTGCTTGTGCATCACCAGCACTCAAAATGGAGACTACTGTATTTCTAAATGTCAAATATGAACAACACTTTTCTTGGAAAGATATGACACAATAAAATGTGAACCGTGACTGCATTTGACACCGATAGTGACGTCGGGAAGTACTACCTCCGTTGACCTTATTTAGAAAAAAAAAGAAAAAAGAAATATATATGCAAATAATACATTCTAAATGTATTGTTTGCACTTTATGAAAAAAATTGTAAATAATTTTGATGTCCAAAAATGTGATGTTAATGTGTCTTCATGTATTACCCAATGACATTTCTACTGTTACCAAGAAGTCAGATGTGTGTTAAAATTAAAAGTATGATGTGACCATTTCAGCTGATATTTTCATTTCCATACATGCAGACATCTGAGCCCAGCCATGGGTAGAAGGCGATGGCTTGAGGTTTTCCAGCCCTTTCCAGACCTTACCATATGGAGGAAACAGACATCATCAAGAAATTTCGACTAAATAGGCAAACTATCCTGGATTTGTGTCATCAGTTGGAGCCTGATATCTTGCCTCCAACTGCCATAAAACCAATAGTGAAACTCATTGCAGTACTGCATTTTTCTGCCACAGGCACTTTTCAATACACTGTGGCAATATCAGGGGGCATGTCCCAGCTAACTTTCAGTGGTGTGCTACAAGAAGTCCTTGCTTCTCTGATTAAACACATCAACAGATACATCCAATTCCCATGTCCACAGGATTTGGCCACCGTATAAGGAGAATGTTATGCTTTGGATGGACTACCACATGTGGTTGGAACAATAGATGGCACTCATATTGCCTTAGTGCCACCACAATCAAGGGAACAGGTCTACTGCATTTGGAAAAACGTCCATTCCATCAATGTGCAAGTTGTCTGCTTACCAGACTTATACGTCTCAAATGTGTCTGCCTGCTTCCTTGGATCAACACATGATTCGTTTGTACTAATGAAAGCAACATACCCATGCAGATGTCATAACTTGGACCAGAGAGGGCCAGGTATGTTAGTAAGTACAATATAACTTGAGGATCTTTTGCCTGAATCCTAGTCCCCTAAGGGACAATAGCTTGATATGTGAGTGATCTGTAGATGTGTTGCTTCCGTGTGGGAGACCCAGCATATCCTAATCAACTGTGGTTATTGGCAACAGTGAGGAATCCAACAATGCCAGGAGAAGTCCACTTAAATGAGGCCCATGGAAGAAAACAGAGGAGTTGGCTTTGGAGCTCCTGAAGGCCAGCCAATAAGGTGTGCCAAATCACGGTTGCCTGCTGCATTCTCCATAGCATCGCCTTGCTGTGGAACATCCCCGTCATTGCAGAGGACATAGACCACAATGAGCCTGTGGGTGAGGACGTTGAAATGCCCAATGAAGATGAT
The DNA here is from genome assembly GCF_031143425.1 of Pleurodeles waltl. Taxonomy (NCBI): domain Eukaryota; kingdom Metazoa; phylum Chordata; class Amphibia; order Caudata; family Salamandridae; genus Pleurodeles; species Pleurodeles waltl. Next base: position 921,517,349 of record NC_090443.1, on the reverse strand, counting down.
AGTGGTGAAGAAGGACGTGATTGATCACTTCTTCACTTGAGTGTAAGTTTACCTTTACAAATTGTAACCTTCAATGTCAGTACAACTTGTGACATAGGGAACGTATCAGTCTGCAATGGTAATTTGTTAGGAAAGGTCAATGCAGGAAAGTCCAAGGAAAAGATGTTAGTGGATCGGAGTTTCCCTACATTGAGTACTGTGGTCATTGAGAGATTATCTGTGATTGTGCTAAGTATGTGTGTCCTCGTGATTTGTCAATTGAGTTTAATTTAATATGTGGTCAAAATAATTTTCCCTTTGTTATTCTGTTACAGGGTCCTTTACCATGTTATCTTCATTTGGATATGTCAAAGTTGTGACATTTTTAGTGATATGCTGCTGTTTGAAAGTGAAAAGTGAACATGTGTTGATCCTGGTACAGACACCCATTTGGGATGGACAAATCTTTTACAGAGACAACTTGCACTCTGATAGTATAGAAGCTCAGAAGATTGTATCAGACCTGCCTGATTTCTGTGTGATGATGTCCTCAAGTTAATATGTGCCACTTGACTTCCTCAAACCACATGTCTATGTCAATCCCTAGGATACTGTTGGTCCTTCACATTGGCTAAACTGTCTATTTGTGGGCAGTGGAGGTAGCTGTTGATGTGTTGTCTGATAGGTGATAGAACTTTTTGTAAGCACACCACTGAATGGTGAATGTGTCATTGCTAAAAATACTGCCACAGGGTCCTTTAATGTTCATGTGGCCTCAAATGTTGTTACTGCCATGATGTAGACTATTGGTGTTATTGCTCTAGGATTCTTATTGTATGGGCAGGATATATGGCTCCAACTGAGGTCATGAATCAGTGATAGTTTTCTTATTTTATTTGATACCATTGCATATGCGCATTGCTCCATGGTATCAAAGTCATGGACCCTGAATGGCATAGACTATTTGGGTTAGGTCTGGTTGCTAAAACTCCGATTTCATTTCTACAAGGACTTGTTGCCAACATATGTAAGTTCCAAATACATTCTGATTTGAGTTTGTTTTCTTTGAAAACATTAAATTACACTTTACCTCCTTGTCATTTCTATATTTTTTGGTAAATTAATTTTCAAAAGATTTGACAAGCTGATGGTGGAAGTCAGACATGACAAATGAAAGGCCACAAACAATCCAACAAGAGTCTTGTAGTATGTGTCAATAACATGTATTTGCATGACACAAAAGAACAGAAAGGTCAATCAAAAAATTAAAAATGAACAACTACAGTCTATCATGCCCTTTAAAATACTCAATAATGTTATAAGATCCTGCTTTCTGGGACCAACCTGGTTTAGGACATTTAGGGGGTGATTCCTATCTTGGCGGGCGGCGGGAACCGCCAGAAGACCGTACCGCGGTCGAAAGACCGCAGCGGTCATTCTGAGTTTCCCGCTGGGTGGGCGGGCGACCGCCAGAAGGCCGCCCGCCCGCCCAGCGGGAAACCCCCTTCCACGAGGATGCCGGCACCGAATGGAGCCGGCGGAGTGGAAAGGGTGCGACGGGTGCAGTTGCACCCGTCGCGATTTTCAGTGTCTGCATACCAGACACTGAAAATCTTTTTGGGGCCCTGTTAGGGGTCCCCTGCAGTGCCCATGCCATTGGCATGGGCACTGCAGGGGCCCCCAGGGGCCCCAAGACACCCGTTACCGCCAGCCAGGTTCTGGCGGTCAGAACCGCCAGAACCAGGCTGGCGGTAAGGGGGTCGGAATCCCCATGGCGGCGCTGCCTGCAGCGCCGCCATGGAGGATTCCATAGGGCAGCGGAAAACCGGCGGGACACCGCCGGTTTTCCGTTTCTGACCGCGGCTGTACCGCCGCGGTCAGAATGCCCATGGATGCACCGCCAGCCTGTTGGCGGTGCATCCGCGGTCCCCTACCCTGGCGGTCTCGGACCGCCAGGGTAGGAATGACCGCCTTAGTCTGATTGTTTAGTTTTTGAAAAACATAGAACTTTTTTCCTAAAGTACTTGTTAAATATCATAAATTGACACGCATTGTGGCGTGAAATTATAAGCACTAAACAAGAGGATTAAAAAGTAGAATAGGTGCTTTATGATTTTTTAGTAAAACTGGAGAGCATTGTTACTTAAAAAAGCCTGCTGGTAGCTAACTGAATGGTCAATTCATGCGCATGACGCTATAGGAGCAAACAGATACATTTGTTCAACATTAAGACATTTACCATTCCATTAATTCGTGCACGTTCTTAATCTTAATACAAAAACAGTCCCCGATAAATGTACACTTTTTTTATGGGAAAATAACAATAAGCATTCGTTATCCCTAAATTCAAGCACACAATCCAGTTATTCTAAACGTAATAACATGTATATTAACCTCCAAAATGCAGGTCACCCATATTTCCAAGATCCTTAATTAGCATGATTATGAAAGCGAACATTATCGCCGAATCCGCTGCGGCAACACTTTGAAAAGTTTTCATCTGCGTTTCGAATGTTACCAGCACGTTCGTAAGTGAAGTGCTTAACAATAGACATTTACTAAATGTAGTATTTAGTAAATACTGCAACCACCTAATTAGTTTCTACGGGACATTGTGGACTGTAAATGATATTAACAGTCCACAAAGTCCCATTACAGTCCTCAACGTCCCGTAGAAACGAATTAGCTACCAGTAATTTTACAGAGGGCAGTCCTTGTCAGATTAACATGAACATGCCAGCCCTCCATTTTCATATTTAAATGACCTACCTCGCTTTAACATTTTCAAGTGGTTGTTTTAGACCTTGGAAATAAACAAAAGTCCGGGGAGGATAGGCTAATTTAGGCTAACTCTGTTGACCAGCATATGATTGCACCTTTTTGTCTCTGGGTAATGGGACTACCTGATCTCAATAGGTTTTTTTTGCTTGTGCTGGAAATATTGCACAATTAGAGCGGAGAAGGCTTGCACCGCGGTTCTCACCTTTTGTGTCCACGTCCCTGAAAAGGACTGCAACACAGGGGACACTCTGGCTGTTGGAGTCTGGTGTAATCTGTGTCTGAATGGACTATCGTGGTAACAGGGAGGGGGCCGGGGCCGCTGGTTGAGATGGCACGCAATGAGGCTTGTGATTGGATGGTCCTTGAGCACAAAAAAGCAACCCTCACCACTTTGCTTTCTGGGCGCACAATTGGCCTTCACAATAGGTTTGATAGAAGGCTACAGGCACATTGAGATGGAATGGATACTGAGGAGAAGATGCTAGTCAAGTGACTGTGCCCCTTGGTGGGCTTCGAGAGCTGAAATGCACAAGTGCCTGAGAACAGGCCCCCGAGAACTACTCGACGCTGTGAATGGAGTGCATGGTTGGCTAAGAAGAGATCGATCTAGCCTCAGGATGTGCCTTTGTGGTCGGATGTATAAGATAACGTATAGCATCAGAGCGTAAACAGCCAGATGCTGGCTTGCACTTTTCCAGACTGTGACTGTCTTCTGAGTATATTTTATTCGAAGCTGCTGTAGACCCAATGGAATTCCTTCCTATTTTACTCAGTCACAACCTGCAAGTAAATGATTGGAAGAAAACAGAAATCATGCTGTGAAGAAGGCAAAGCTTTGGTTGTGTGGTTAGGAAAGTAGTGTGCTTCAAAACTTTATATTTAGGGGCATATTTATACTCAGTTTGCGCCGAATGTGTGTCAAAATTTTTGACGCACAATCGGTGCAAACCCTGCCCCATATTTATACTTTGACGTCCGACCCCGCGGGCGTCAAAGTTCCACCATGTGCGTCATTTTTTGGAAGGGGGAACCAGCCTTGCGTTAATTATATGCAAGGTAGGCGTTCCCTTCCAAAAAATGACTTTAAGGCCTGTGCCCCATATTTATACTGTGACGTCATTTTGACGCACAGGAGGGGGCAGGCCTTAAAAAACGGCGCCCAGCCTGATCGGCGCTGTTTTTTAACGCCTGGGTGAGGGCAGGCGTTAAGGGACCTGTGGGCTCGGAAGGAGCCCAGAGGTGCCCTCCCATGCCCCCAGGGACACCCCCTGCCACCCTTGCCCACCCCAGGAGGACACCCAATGATGCAGGGACCCATCCCAGGGAAGTAAAGGTAAGTTGGGGTAAGTATTTTTTTCGTATTTTTTTTGTGGCATAGGGGGGCCTGATTTGGGCCCCCCTACATGCTACCATGCCCAATGACAGAAGTCCCCTGGGCATGGTCATTGGGCAAGGGGGCATGACTCCTGTCTTTGCTAAGACAGGAGTCATTTCAATGGGGGTTGGGCATCAAAAAAAATGGCGCAAATCGGGTTGAGGCCTGAATTTTGCCTCAGACCTGACTTGCCCCATTTTTTGACAACCAACCTCCATTTTCCCCTACGCCGGCGCTGCCTGGTGTGAGTCATTTTTTTTGACGCACACCAGTCCGCAGCGCCGGCTAACGTCATTCAATAAATAAGGCGCCCGCATGGCGCTTTGGAATGGCGTTAGCCGGCGGTAAAATTTTTGACGCACAACTGCGTTGGCGCAGTTGTGCGTCAAAAAGTATAAATATGGGCCTTAGTCTTCCTTAGTGTCTCAAAGGTCAAGTATATTTGTGGAGTGCACTTTCACCCAAAGGGTTATATTGGTACTATTTTCAGATATTGGCTGTATAGAGGAATTCAACAGAATGGTACTCATTTTTATCAACATTGGAAGGATGACAGGCTGAATGTACCTACTGGGGCCTAAACCTGTTACGGATGCGTCAGTCAATAGATTGAATAGAATTGCATTAGCCAAATGAGCTGCCAAACTTGAGAATACAGCAAATAGTCACAAGATCCAAAACAGGAAAGCCTGATTCTCAAAACTCTTTCCATGCATACGTTTGGCGTGCAGGCACGAATACAATTTTTTTGCACAAAAGTGAAAGAAATCATTTTACTATTGTCAAAAGTAGATTTTACCCATGTCGAAAACTTTGACTAAGGCACCATGTTTTGATGTGAGTACAGTCAATAACAGGGATGGGTTGGGCAAAAATGTAACGTACGATTGTGAACACCAAAAACGTGTGTGTGTATGTGTGTGAGTATTTGCAATGTCATCTCTGACCCCATCCATTGCTGGAAAAAAGACTGTTAGATTAATTCTGTCAAGGGTAGTAGTGAATCGCACCAGAGTGGAACGCCCCCCACCCAAAAAAAATCTATAATTGAAAGGACTTAGGCTGATGAGTTTCTCCACAGGGAAATATATTTCCCTCTGTTAAAAAAAGGAAAGTTAGCAAGCACAATTGTTCTTGAGTTACTTATTTTGTAAGATGAAAATATATTTGTGTAAAAAAAGGAATTCATAACACATTTTCCAGGAGTATGCTTGAGAGCTGCGATTGTTACAGGCGTCCAGATGTAAAATTGGACACTTACGTGAATTCCAAACAGTTTGAAATCGTCACCCGTGCAACAAAGCAACAACGTATTTGACTGAATGTTAAGTGGGGTACAACGTTTGTCATTGGCATGGCAAATAATCACGCTACGGGCACAGAGCTGAGCAAGTAGTTGATTGAAATCAACACCTACATCTATCGCCTGAAACGTCCATCCCGCTCTTCCTTGAGAAATTTGAAAGTCAAGCTTTAGTCTTTCTGAAACTTCCACTCAGAGGCAAAAGTGCTAGTAATGACCCTATTTCCTTAAAACATGACAGATCACCTTTTGTCTTGACACTGTAGGCAAGCCGGGGGTTGTAGGAGAAAGGTCAATGCGGCTGTTCCATAAAATCTACAAGTCTTTACAAGACTTCAGATGGACTACCTGCACATCTTGAAAAAAAATCAGTAGGTAGGCATCTAGCATCCGGAGGGCGCATCACCAATTCTATAACATATATAACAAGGATCCCAGTGGTTCACTTGAATTGTATGCATGAGAAATGAGAATGCAGGTTTATAGCCCCATTGCAGTTGGCACAGACATTTAATAAAAGACGACTCTCTGCAGCGAAGCTGATGCAAAGAAAGTGGGTCAGCAGAAATATGGGTGATTTTTATGCATTCTCCTGAGCATTTCAACTGCGATGATCCAGTGCCATTTGATGTTGGCCAATGGTGTAAATTACAATAACCAAATACTTATGATAATAAGCTTTGCACACAAAAGTACGGATGTCCAGTTGTGCCCAACGTTCCCTACAGTATATTGTAGACAAACATAAAGTACAGATGTGGGAGCTGACTGTGATGACACATAGTGGACCAGGTGCTACATAGTGACTAACTTATCATCTGTCCAAATAAAGAAATGGGTAACAATCAATCAGATGACTGTGTTAGGTGAGATTATGTTAAAGTTACATACATGTCAGTATGGTATGGAAATGGGCAAGTACCAGTGACATTAGGTGGTCAATATGTACTCTAACAAAATGCTCTCACAGAGATGTAGTTTGAGTGTATGTTAACACATTGGATGTTCATACTAAACATTTTGCCAGCATGGTCCGCTCCAGCAACATCAACATCCCCAACTAAGTGGGCGATATGCAGCTCATTCTCTCCCTCATAGAAAGGATGCCCAGTACCAGGATCAAGTTCAATGACTGCCTGACTGAAATCACCCACTGGATGAAGACTAAGGGCCACAGTTAGAAGGAGCTTGCACCGTTTATGCATCATTTTTTTTTTGTTCACAGTGGTGGCACAGTCACAGCTCCATATTTCAAAGTGATTCATTTTCTGGAATGTGACACTTTTCTTCCCTTTGCATCATTTTTAGCCTGCACAACAACCTGTTGTGTCAGGTTAAGATAATAAGATGCAAGGTAGGCATTCCCAATCAAAAGACAACCCAGAACTGACACATCCATATTTTCAAGATTATGGGAAAGTGACGCATTGCAAGAAAATGCAGTGCAGACTCCAAACGGAATCAAAATTCCTGTGCATGTGGAACCCAGGCATAAAAATGATGCATTGGCACAAGCATATATGCACAACATGCACAAAACACTCTAGCAAGATCAATCACACCATTGAGCTGCTATTACTACAGCTCGGAGGACCTAGAAAAAGACGGCCATCAACACCTCCACCATCACATAGGCAGCGCAGGAGAAGGGAGCGCATCTACTGGCAAAGGACCATGGAGGGAGGAGGAGGTCATCACCTTTTACAGACTCAAGAGGGACTCCATTGTTCAGTTCCTGTACCAGATTGCACAAAGGCTGCAGACAACATCTCAGAGGTGCAACAACATCCCTCTGCAGTGCAAGCTGATGGCTTTATTGCACATGCAGGCATATGGGTCATTTCAAACCACCACATAAAGAGTGACAGGGAAATTGCAGGCATAATTCTCTGCATTCCTCCCCTCTGTCCTGGATGCCATCAAAAGCCTCACTCTCCCGTACCTCAAATTCCACCCCACACCTCAGAAATAACTGGAAAACAAGCAGGGCTTCTACACCATTGCTAGTTTTCCACATGTGTTAGGGGCAATGTACTGCACACATGTGCAACTGCTGCCTCCTGCTGCAACAGCCCATCACTACCACAATCCGAAGCACACATATTACATCAATGTGCAGGGAACTGTGAACCATCTGGGGATGTTCATTAATGTGCTAGCAAAGTACCCAGGGAGTGTTCATGATGCCTACATCTTCAGACACTCCATCATCAACAAGCACTTCCAGAATGTGACATATGGGAATGACCTGCCGGTTGGAAGATACATCCCAGGCGCACAACCAAACTCATGACAGTAAATCATGTTGCACAATGTAGACATAATTTGGTTGGATGACTGAGGCAGTGCATATGTATCAGGTGTGTGCCTCTTACCTGTGAACTGACATATGGTGTATGTGCAATATGACCCCATACCTCACATGTACACAGTTTGAAAACTACTTTGGCCCTCATGCACCAGAAGCAAGTCATGCTGGGGTAACTATTTTCATTACGCTCTTCTGAGACATGGTATTCCATTCAGATATAAGAGGCCATGCAAAGTGATCCTGCGTGCCTTTGTATGGCCTCATTGATATGAACAAAGGCGCAGTGGTGTAACAATAGCCCTACAGCCCCTGGGGGGGCAAGCCCAAACGGCTCTCCAGGCACTATACATTGGCCATTGGCCTAATAGCTCCTGACTGCGTGAGAGGGTGGGTGCAGGGCTTGCATGACCAGTGCACTGACTTGGGTGTGGGTGCTGTAAAGAAAAATAATTGATGAGTTTAGAGGCACTGATTTTGCTTGTGTATGCAGCGGGGACCCTGGCACACAGGGTTGTATGAAAGGGGACCTTGTGCACTTGAAAACCACTCTTTGAAGTCTCCCACACTTCAAAGGCACTTTTGGGTATATAAACAGGATCCCTGACCCCACCAACTAAGACACTTCCTAGGACAGACACTGCAATCTGCCAAGAGGAGCTGCCTGACTGCCAAAAGGACTCATCTGCACTGTTTTGCTGTGAAGGACTGTTGCCTTGCTGTTGTCCCTCTGCCTTGCAGGCCTCTGGCTCTGTTGAGAAGTGCTTTCCAAGGGCTTGGATTGAGCTTGCCTCCTGTTTAGTGAAGTCTCAGGGCCAAAAAGACTTCATCTATGCAAAGGAACTCCTTGTGCAGCAAAAATCGATGCACAGCCTGCCAGAATAGATGCACAGCCTGCTTAAGCGGTGAAAGAATCACCACATTGCCAAACAGGAACAATGCAGCCCGGCTCCCCCAGTGGAGACCGCTGCAGTGCCAGCTTTGCGACCGGAACTTCGACACACAGCCCACTATATCGATGCATCACCGAGCCGGCCAACACAGCCCAACATTCTGTGGGAGGAATCGATGCAGCACCTGCTGTGCGACAGGAACTCCAATGCCTCACCCACCGGATCGAATCAGCACCTGTGACTTTGTCCTGCACACCCAGGATTTCCACGCATAGTCCCTGGGCATTAAAAGATCCCACATCGCAAAGAGGGTTCAAGCCTGTCTGCCAGAATTCGGCGCAGAGTCCTTGCCGCGTGGAAAATGATCAATGCATTGTACGTGTGCGCCCAGAAATCCGACGCACACCCTTTGTTTTCCTCGCATATCCTTCTCTGCGGTCTCCGTGCGTGAAATTTTGACGCATAGCAGGTACTTTGTTCTTTCAAGAGACACTTGTTGCATTTTAAAAGCTAAAGAATCTTCTGATCATTACAAAAGTGATATTTCAACTTGTGAATATCACATCTTGATCGTTCTGACCTTAATTTAATCAGATAAATATCCTATATTTTTCTAAACCTGTGTGGTGTCTTTTTGTGGTGTTCTCACTGTGTTATTGCGTGATTTGTTGCACAAATACTTTACACATTGCCTTCTAAATTAAGCCTTACTGCTTAGTGCCAAGCTACCAGAGGGTCGGCACAGGATAATTTGATTTGTGTGTGACTTATCCTGACTAGGATTGTGATCCCTATTTGGACAAGGGTATCAACTAGAGACACCATTTCTAACAAACATGTACAACACAAATTACAAAACTGTTAGTAAACTATGAGTAGTGCTTCAAAAAAGGAGTAGAAATGTAAGTCTGAGAGGGGCAATGGAGAGTTGAGGGCCACTGTTGGAGAGTGATATTGAGAGAATCTGTGGAGAAGGAGGCAATGGGGTTGCTCCAAGAAAGACTGCTGCCACAGGCATTACCAGTGCTAAAGCCTGTACTGTGAGGGTGCCCCCTACATGTATTTTGCAGGGGAAGATGGGCACAAGTCTTGATACACTACTGCAAATGCAAGCTAACGCATGCTAGTGCAAAATGTTGCATTACCTCACTCTTTATCAAGGATGTGTCACATGGGCCTCAATGTTGAAGTCATCCATCCAACACCTAATGCAATCATCAGTTTTTCCAGATGCGCAACAGCATGATGATCTGCACAATACATCCAAAAATATGTCTTCCAAGAGGATTTATAGCAAGGACAACATATGTTCTTTTGTACCCAAAGTTACTATTCATATGTGTGTTGCATTATGCACACATACACATTTTCATGAGCCTACATTCTTAATCCATATGCAGGAAAGTCATCAATGGCCTCATAATAAGGGAGTATACAATGCAGAATCAACTTCACTGTGATGTAAGGTGGCATGTGTTCCTTCAATCACCTATCTGTGATAAAGTGCATGCAAAAGTCATGTCATTCATATGTCTCATATATGAATATTTCAGTTAATACATGGCAGTACATCTAAGTGACTCCCTGTGCTGCCATATGGAAACAATGCCATATGGAAACAAGCTGGAAATTATGCCCTGTGTGTGGGTCTAAATGTTGGACAGAGCCTCAGCAGTGCAACTATATCTAGAATGCTGTGAACAATACTGTGTGCAAGGAAGAGCCTCTATTTTTGGCTATCTTTGTGTCCACAAGTTAATCCCATGGTCATGAGCCATGTTAAGCATCCAATACATTGGAAAGTTATGATGAAAAACAAACCTAGCTCACTCCATGTGCACCCTGGCAAAGTAGCTCTTTAATCGTATTGTTTCACCTGCCATCCAGTGTCTGATGAATATTGTGATTCAAATACCAATTCCAAATGTCAGACGATGCTTCCCCATGTGCAGCAAGGTAGTCCCTTGTGCACAAAATTTGGTCCATACACCAGGCAGCCATGCACGCACCATGTCTACATTTTGCCTGTCTAGAGGCAATGAGGTATATTTGCTGCAAGTTCAGATGGCAAACACAAAACAGTGCATCTTGTATTAAAAATCGGCAACACTGCCCCAAATTTGTGAGGCTGGGTTGTCTTGAGCGTCCCACATTTGCATTGCATAGGGCAAAACTCAAAACAATACAACACGTTTGGAACTGTCAACACAGTAGAGACAGTGCACTGCCATGTGCAAACAACCATGTAGAATGATGACATGCACTTAGAAATCTTCAGTGGCAGCAGCCAATGTATAACAGTGAGTGCTACTGTCACATCCAAATATGTTAACATGAATGCGACAACATCATCAGCAGTTGTTAAAATCCCCTCCTTCCTACTTGTATGAGTCCATGATATGCCAACATCAATTGAATGGAAGAAATAATTTGAAGTGTGAGAGGAGTGTCTGCTCCATTGCAAAATTAACATACATAAGAATGCAAAGTTGCCATCGACATGCAATTGGCACTCACAATATAAATTAATAGTAAAGGTAACACCAAGACCACAACAATTGTATGTGTAGTACAGTGTTAGTCCTATAAAATGTAAAAGTGCTTGTATGTCAATCAATGTCATAACACCTCCATTACTGTGTGAAAAGTCAATGAGTCCACGATGAACTAAAATAGTATGTAAATGATTGTGGGAATAGCACACATGGTGAACATCAACTTATTGTTCCTCTCCTGTCTTTACAATTGACCAAGAAAATAGTCTTCAGCCATGGGTCATGACCCCTCATGCACATCCCCAGACTGCAGCATGGCATAACTACAACAATGCCCTCAGCAGGAACCTGGTCCATTGTTGAGAGAACATTTGGCATCCTGAAATCTCGTTTCCGGTGCCTCACTTTGTCCAGAGGAAGATTGCTGTACTTTCCACCAATAGTCTGCAAAGTCATAATGGTCTGAAGCATCCTGCACAACATATGCATGCAGACCAATGTGCACTGGAAGGATGAAATTAGTGGAGCAGGAAGACCCGGATGATAAAGAAAGGCATGAAGAGGACCATCATCCAAATGTGGCCTCAAGTGCTAGTTCATGCCGAAGAGAGCAGATTGTTAATAATTTTTTCACAGAGACCTGAGAAATATCAAGTCAAAGCAAAAAATAATGATGTGCTCAGTACAGGTCAATAAAATATATATCTCACCATTTGCAATGTGTAGGCATTCTTAAAGTAAAGTTACTGCAAAGCACATGAAGTTAAAATCGTATGCCATACTTATTGGCACGACACAGAGATATGTAACAATGTTTAACAAACAGGGCTGGATTACATCATGCAAAGCAAAACTAGAGCTGTGCATAATGCAGCTCTGTTGAGAATACAGAACACAAAAAACCTGCAATGTGTCTAAGTCAGAACTGCTCTACATATTGTGGTATGTAGGATTGCTGATAACGTCAGACAACACAAAACCATCAAAATTGGAATAAATGTAATTAATCTCCCAATACTATGTGTATCGTGTTCAGCCACCCATTGCAGCTGCCACATACTTGGTGAGGATAGTAGAGTGAACGCATAGTCTGATGGATGTCATTTGAGTCACTTTGGGCCATAGTTAAATACTTCTTACCAAGGGCAGTGCCACAATCCGTCTATGTACAAGAAGCATTGCATTCTTGCGCTTGTTCCCTGTGCTGGTGTACAATGGGCTGCAATTGTGCATTCATTATGGATTTTGTTTGCAAAAGGGATACTATCCTGCACAAAAACAAGTACGAGAGACAGTTTCTTCTTCAGTTTCTGATAGAAATATGGATAAACATGGCGAAGTGAAGGTATTTCTCATAATATAGTTGTGCATAGCTAACACCTCACCAGGGGAGACAGAAGCTGTTAACGCAATTTGGGGTATACAAAACCTATGAAATCTGAAAAAGTTTCAAATGCCATTGGTGTCTGGTGGGAACAGCCACCATAAAATCCATGGAATGCCTCCCTTTTGCAGGGTGAGCCAATGCTGGGATTAATGCTGTATGGTTGCACTCCATTTCTCCAAGGGCAAGAAAATCCACGCAGGGTGGTATTACCTGGCCTTGTCAATATGGGCCAGCAGTGCATGACACCAGACTATCACAAATATTGACTTTCCTGATGCACAAAGGCCCTTGCAAATATGGCCATTACTATGTGCATTGTAGCACAGTCCAAGCCATACAGTTGACATATGCTTCAACAATGCGTCTTGGTAAATATGAAAGACATTCTGACATATCACAGCACACATATCACTTGTAAACAGAAAAACATGGCAGGACAAGATCCACTTTATACTGCCTATGGTGCCACATCAGCATCACCATGCAATCATGGTAATGGACCAAGTATGGATGTTGCACGCAATGTTCCTGTGTTGCACACATATTGAAAAAAGTGGTCATCTTTTCTGATAACATGTTGTGTGTGATAGTGACAACACAATAGAAAGGGTTTAATTCACAAGGTGATTGTGCCACTGCTACGTAATTGTTCTTGCACAGCGGTGGTACTACAATTACTCCATATTTACAGAGTGGCACCAGAGGTCTCTAGAATCACTTTTACACCCACTGTTTCATTTTTATCAGTGTCAGATCTGGCTGCGCAGAGTCGACAAAGCTGTATTTACAAGCTGTCTGAAAAATGACGCTTCCTTAGGAAAAGTCATCCAAAATCAGCAACACTTCAGCAAATGTATGCCTGGTATGACAATGACGCATTGACACAGGTACATAAGGAGTATAGATGCAAAGCACTCTGGAAAGCTCTACGAAAGCATGAATCTACTCCTACGTCAGTTTGGAGCAGCCAGAAGACCACTGCAACCCTCATCATCACTACCACTTCCACCATCACCACCACAATTACCACCACCAGCACCACAGAGGCAGAGCAGGAGAAGGGTGCCCATATATCTGCAGTGGGACTTACTGACTGCCCTCAGGGAGGAAGAGGTCCTCAACTATTACTGTCTGTGCAGGGAGTCCAGCTTCCACCTGCTTAATCTCATTGTACCCAGACTGCAGGTCGATGGGGTCACCAGTATACCACCACTAACCAAGCTCTCTACACATGCTGGCCTCAGGGTCCTTCCAGACCACTGTAGCACGAGTGACAGGAGTGTGGCAGCCATCCTTGTCAGCATTTATGCCCTCTGTCCTGGATGCCATCAGCCTCACACTCCATCACATCCTCTTCCTTAATTCCCAGCAACTGCAGCAGGAAATTAAAGAGGGCTTCAACAGCATTGCAGGCTTTCCACATGGGCTAGGTGCCATGGCCTGCACATATGTGGAACTTGTTCCTCCTGCTGCAACTGCTTACTTATGCCGGAACAGGAAACATACCTACTCCATGAATGTATACGCCATCGTTGACCATCGCAGGTTGACCTCAAATGTGTTGGCCAAAGACCCGGACAGTATGTATGATGTCTTCATATTCCAGCAGTACATCATCAACCAGCACTTCAAGGATAGACAATGTTGAAATGGCCTACTTGTAGGCAAGCAAAAAACAAGTAACTAACAGAGACAATAACAAAGAGATATGGAAGGGTTTGGTGGACACAATACACAGATAACTGTCTGCTTGCACAGATAGGGACTGCAGGATGAGGGATGTTAGACATACATGCACCATGCTGCAGTTCACATATGCTATGCAAATCACCCTGAAATACACATGAAGACATCTCAAACCAATTATACACATGTTGCATGATGTAAAGACACACAGCCATGCATGGCAGCCAGGACATCTGCCTAAATTCTCTGTGTGTGAAAGGGAGGTGTACCATGTACACTGGGGCATGTACCCATGCAACACCCATGGAACCCAAATGAGTCTGAGGCATTCCCAGATTTACAAGATTTACATGTGTCAGAAACTTACGCCACCTACGCCACCTTAGGGGTGGCGTAAGAGTGACACAACAGGGAGAAAAATCCTTATTTTACCCCATTTTATCCTCTTGCTATGGGTGCTGCATTATGCAGCACACATAGTTAAAGGAAAACACCTCTTGTGGTTGTTTTTTTGCAGGAAGGTGTCCCTTTCTGCACAAAAACCATCATCCCTACAACGCAGGCACAATTTCACCATGGTGCAAGCACAGTGGGAGAGGATAGACGTGTACTGTATTTTGTAGATACAGTGCATTTCTGCCCTTTTCCGGTGGTGCAGGGCGGCACAGCAAGGCACTTGCTGTGCTGCTGTGCACCATGAAGCCTTGTAAATTTGGGCCAGGGTATGCATGTCTGTTTCATGTGAGTCATCTCTCCTCCCTCCATTCTGAGGTCTCATACCTGACACATGTTAGTTCTATGTAACTATGCGTCCAGACATGTGTAGTTGCAACATCATGTACCCAATGTTGTCACACAATATATGCAGTTTGTAGACATTTCTCATCTTACTTTGGCTAACGCCAGCGGAATCCATGCTATTGCAAGATACAGAAGAGACACTGATAATCAGTAACTAGGATGTGTGTACCATATCATGGTTACAGTACAGCGTTATTCTAAGGCCTACTCTGTATTCATGACCTCATACCTAGATTAATTAGGTTGATGCAAATACATTTGACATATTTTTGTATGTTAATTTGAGCTTATGTCATCTTTAGGAGAGAAACATTATGTGGATGTCTTCTTACTATCATCATTGGATTCATTCATAGTTTAGTTATTTATCAACCCAGTTCCTAGTGACCCTTGGACTGACAGCATTTCATTTGCTTGCCACAGTCAACATGAAGCCGAGAGCAGCAACGTCAACACTACATCCGGTTGGAACCCTTCAGCCACATCTGGCGTGTTGCAAAGTCGTCAAGGCAATGAAGAAGAGACATGCAGAAGAGGTTGCCTCTGGTAAATGGTACATCAACCCTGAGGCACCCACTAAAATTGATCCAAAGGCAAAATCAGAGAAGGACAGTGCAGACCAGGGTGGCTCAATGCAACCCATACCCAGCATCTCACACAGACAGCCAAGTGGACCGGCACTGGCAGAAGCTGCAAAGTGTTGGACAATGAGCACTTTTGAAACAAGGCTCCTGAAAGATGTTTCAGACCTTAAGTACAGGGTGGCTGGATTAGAAAATAAGATGGACACTGTGATCCAGCTATTGCAGGACATCAGGCAGGCTGAACAACAACATTAGTCACCATGAACCGCAACAGTAAATATTTGTTCTCTTCACAATGTAGCTAGTTTATTTTAACTTGTTAATGTTTGTAGAGCTTAGTGTAGGGTTAGGTAGAGTAGATATACTGTATATAATTGTGTTTCATAGTTTATAGTTTGGGTGGGTACAATTTTAGTGGGTAGGTGTGTGTTGGTGGGGTTATTCTGTTCTATATGTTTGCATACAAGTAAAAAACAACAACAATATATAAATCAATGAAAATACAAAAAATATATTTGTTTAGGCTTGTGTGTGTAGGTAGTGTTCGTACAGGTGTAATTAATGTTGTTTTTATATGTTGATGTGTTGTATTGATGTTTAACCTGTTGTGTTACATGTATTAGGTAAGCTAAGTCATTTTTAGAGGTTTTTAATATAAGTTAGTGTCGGTAAAATAGAATGGTTTAATATATGGATGAGGTATTTTAAATAGGTTAAGGTAGTGTAGGTAGGTTGTTTTGCATAGTACATGTTTACATTTTCATAAAATCTCTTTAACATAAACATAAGAGTGTAGCTTATGTTTTCTGTACAAGTATTAGTGTATGTGCCTATGCAATGGTTCCTATATGCATTTGGATTTCTTAGCCTTATTTCTTTTTACATTTATGACTTGGCAAGATGCATATGGTGATGAATGTGTCAGGTTTGGCATGGCATGACCTTGTGATTGCAGATAACTTTGTGCCATGTAAGTGACACTATTAATGTGAAAGGGGAGATAGGCCAAAACAGGTTTTGTTACTTCATTTCTTTTTGTGTTTGTGTCTCAGGCGCCAGGAATTCTGTTTTCCTTTGATTGTGAACCATTGTTATCTGGGCATTTCATGGTCACACACTGATTGACTCATTTGCTTGTCACAGCAGTTTAGTTTATAGCCGAGGGTCCATGGATGGGGTCCCCACCTGGCCTGTGCCTTACTTTACCCTCTACTTTGATGACATGTGACATGTTTCAGTTAATGCTTCAGTGCCTACAAACTATTCTACAGACACATTGAGTTAGCATGACCAAATTCCCTTAGGCGGTGGTGCTTTATCCATGGCACATTACACTTGTGTCCCTTTGGAGATTTAATTTGAAGTTTTATTTCGACAATACACCCGGTTCTCTGTTATACATAGTCCTACAGACATACAACACACAGATTTGCCTCTGCACATTTATTTCCATGTGCAACATGGTTTTACTGACAGGGACAGTTGTTGCAATAACTCACCCAAACTATTTATTTGCCTTTGAATGTCCAGACATCACTTCCAAGATTAAGAGGCATATTTACAGTGGGCTACTGCTACAGAAGGGTCACTATTTTTGAGGCTGTAGTGTTGCACTGTGTATATTTCTAAGGTCACACAAAGCTATATTGCTTGGCTTTTCCTGTCCTTGTAATTATGGCCCATTTTCACGCATTACTCTGTGTAGAAATGTGCATTCCGTGGATGTCACTGTGGGTGTTCCCACACAACACCCAAGGAATTTTCAAAATTTCCAGATTTTTTATACTTAGAAATGTGTCACTTTCCTACAGCATCCCAGGGGAGGCGTATAAGTGGAGCAACAAGGAGAGATACCTTTATTATCTGCATTTTTCAGCTTTGTATGTGTGCTGCAATCTGCAGGACATCTAACAGGAGGAATGTGCCAACTATGATTGTTTTTGTGCAGGAAGGTGTTCCTTCCTGCAAAACAACAATCAATCCTGCAAAGCAGGGACCCTTGCACCATGGTTCAAGGGTGCCTGCTTTAGGGCATGTCAGTCCACTGTGCACCAGTGCAGGGTAAAGGACAGGAATGCACCGTATCTTGGAGACACAGCACATTGCTGCCTTTTCATTTGGGCACAGGGCAGCACAGCAAGAATGCTTGCAGTGCTGCCATGTGACATGAGTTTGTTTCTTTGGCCCTTATTTTGTGCATTACACTACATGTCCCACAATGCACAGGTTAGGATGGACTGGTGCTTCACATTCAAATTATTATTATGAGTACATGTGACAAAGCCAGTCTGAGCTGTTCAACATCTTACTTGGTGTGAATGACCTTTCATTGGCATCCCACAGTACATAATCATATTTTTACCCCATGCCCTGCAGACAGGACAGCAGAGCCTTGGGACATAGTTAGCAGTAGAGTATACCTTGCTTTTGTGTCACCAATTGCCCCCTATTGTCAGTTACCCTGTGCTGGTGTAAGTTCAAGGTGTGCTGCACTGTCGGGGGACTTCAACCACAAACTCATCTGGGATGACAGCTGTCAGCCGCTCCTCAATGACATCCAGCTCCTCCTGGGGGACAGGTCTCCCTCCTCCAGTGTGCATTGCTGCTATAAAGTTATTTGCCCTTGTCCTGCACTTATAATTGTGCCAGTGCTTTTTGCAATAAAAAATGGTCCTTCTCGCTTGTCCCACGCTGTTGACTTTACCCACAACCGCCTGCCAAATGGCCTTATTTCTCCCCAATGGCAAATTGGAGGTGACACATAGCTGGTGGTAGTGCTGTGTCACCTCCATGATCAAATTATCATTCTCTCATCACCAAAGTTACTCTTCCTCTTCCCCTGTGACTCTGCCTGGACATCCTGGTTGGTGCTGGGGTGGTTGTCTCTGCTGCTACTGCCTGCTCCATTGCTGCTTTCTGAGGTGTTTTGCAATTTTTTTTAAATGGATCAGTTTTATACTATTTTGACGCATTCCAGACACAAACGTGACGCAAGGTCGATTTGTGTCACTTTCCGTGCCTCAAGTCAAGCCTGCACCACTTTTGCAGCAGAAGGGTTGGAATTGTTTATAACATGACACAAGTGGATGCATCAGTTTTTGGTGCAGGCAATATCCTTATGCCATAGTGTGCCGTATTGTAAATACAACGCATCCATGGCGTAGGATTCAGTCGAACCGGGGCGCAACATTTTGTTTGACACATCGCTTCTGCAATGCAGTGATTCACCATTTCTTGTAAATATGCCCCACCTGTCTGAAGCTGAACACTGAGAAGACTAAAATTGTGGTCTTCTGGAAGAGCAATTCACTGTGGAACTCCTGGTAGTCAACAGAGCTAGAACCAAGTACACACCACCATTCCAAGAACCTCTGGATCATCTTCGAAAGCAAACTCAATATTATCATCCACATCAATGCTGTCACCACCTCATGTTTTCATGCCCTGAAGATTCTGAGGACGATTTTCAAATGGCTCCCAATGAGCACCCAGAAAACCATTACACATGCCCTTGTCACAAGCAAGGTGGACTATGGGAACACCCTGTAGTCATGTAATATTTGATAAACAAAAAACTCATCTGAAGTCTGCAGACCATTTAGATCTCAGCAGCCAGATTCACTCTCAACCTCCCATGGCACACTCACATCACACCACATCTAAAGGAGCTCCACCTTCTCACCATAAACAAACAAGCACAATTCAGATGCTTTACGCACACTTTCAAGGCACTACATAGCACTGGCCTCACATACTGCAATGATCGCATCTGTTTCACAAATCTTCCAGACATGTTTGCTTGGTCGAAAGTCTAACTGCACATATCCCATGCATACTGAAAATCAGATCTGGTGGTTAAATTCTCTCATACATTGCTCCTTCCACATGAAGCTGAAGACCTGACTTTTCACTTAGTTTTACCAAGCCCTAGATTTGACTGTACTCACACCTGCACAGCACCAGGAAAACCTCCAGGGTGATAGTGCCCTCTACAAATCTGCACACTATATAATCTGAAACAAAAGGTTAAAATTCCTCTTTTGGGGAGTGAGTCACAATAGCATTTAAAATTCCAGGACATAGTACTACAGAAGTAATATTCCATATACTTTCATGTGACTTCTTGTCCAAAATGTCAAACTCTTTGTCAATTTTTTTTAAAGAGAGCACAGTCCTTTCTATTTCTACTAACTGCATACGGATATTCCCTGAATATTCCCATTGAAATTCCATTTCAGATGTTTTGGGGTCATTTAACAAAGGCATGTAGAAGTATGTAAAAGAGTACTGCAAGTGAACTACTTTAAAATAACAAACTGCATTGTCAAATGTCAAACATATTTTAAGCAGTAACTTATATATAATAATCCAATTAAAGAAATATTCTCACCTCTACTATGTGTAGGATTTAATACATTCTTTTTTGGTAATCATCTGTAAATTCAGGAAGCCTATACCATTAACTCTCTATGGGTTTGCAGGCAGGACTACATGTCCAAATACATAGTCCACGTTAGAGTGTGAAAAACAAAATGTACAAATTAATTGGTCTTTGTGGGAAAAACAAGGTATACTTAATCTTCCATACCTCCAAACAGGAAAAATATAAATATTTAATGATCCTATCAGCTAACCCCCTCTTTGTCAAGACACATAGGTCAAGCTCATTATTGTAACCTTCCATAACATAAGCATGTACCTTTAGATTTTTTCACAAAGGACAACCCTTCTCTAGTTCCCTTTATCACGAAGCAACCCCAGAATGATTAAACTGTCTAAATAATTATCACCATTAGCTAAAGCTCTTGCTACCTGGCTGCATTCCTAAACTAAAACATTAAAGTCAACACTGAGACAAAATCAGACAGGCAATGTCAGCTAGGTCCCTAGGAAGGAGGATATCCAACTCAGACCCTGACTTGATAGACTGGCCACCTTCAGACGATTGAGCAGAATTATGTAGTAAACAGTATTGAAGGAGGCCGATAGATCTAGAAGAACTTACATAGACATATATCTCAAGTCCAACTCCAATCATAGATCATCAAGGACAGAAAATATCACAGCTTCTGTACTGTGGGCTGGGCAGAAACCAGCCTACAATGGAAGAAGAAAGACAGATGAATAAAGCAACCTGCTTAGTTCCTTGTACACTCTGTACCCAATTCACAAAGAGCCTCCACACACACGGAAAAGGATCTGCAGTTCTGGTGGGATCTCTGGACCTATGGTGGGAACTCTGTACTGCAGATTCCCATTGTGGAGATCCTGCCACGACTGCAGAACCTCCACTACAAGTGTGGATGAACGTTCTGCACAGGACTTTAATCTGAAGGTAAGCAGACAGTACGCAGGACACCTCTTCATAGGAGAGTTCTTTTATGTAGTTCTTTACTGTGCTTTATTGGTAGTAGAGTGTCAGAGCAAAATGAATTAACAGATGGGAAATTGGATTGCTTCGCTCATTTTCTTGCTTAATCACACAAAGTGGGATTCCTTTCTGTTATCACTCTGTCTGACTTTTACCTTCAAATGAAATAAGGGCAGTCCTCTCAGGTTGTGATCTTTACTTATGTCTGACAATGTAAATTGACAAAAGTGGAATCATTTCATAAATCTAATATCTACCAGTGAAAGGTATTTGCTTTGTGGTATAAGCACATGTGATTTCTTGGATGGACGCTAACAACTGACTTTCTTGCTTGAGTACAAAATATGTTCTCCTTACATTGGCCAAGCTGGTATATGGTCCTAGTTGGTTTTATTATTTCACCTCTTCAAAATCTCCACTGATGGATCAAAAATATAAAAGGTTATCCTTTATGTATCACATTTCACAATGTCTGAATACCACAAATTCTAAATAAAATCACTTCTCCATTCTCTGGTATCATTAAAAGAAGCACTAAATATGTTAATGTCTTGACAGATCCTATTACATTTAGAAACAAAATAGTGAAATATACAGGGAAAATCTGAAACTCTGTTGAAAAAACTGCCATAACCTACCTAAATGAGAGATGTTTCCTCTATAGCTCCACCTAGAAGTTCATAGGTAGCTCACTGATGTTTAGTAAACAGTACAGCAGTTCATAAAAGCAGTCTATTAGTGGTTGTACTTCTTCCTGAAAATTAATCACTTAAAGCTTGTCCTACCTGTTTAACAGGTATTTGCTTTGCATAGAGCAGCCCACCGCATATGTGTGGAGAAACAGGTAGTAAAGTGCTCCAATAACTATGGAAGTGTTGGAAGTTGAGGGTTAACAATCATGTATGCTACCTAATGTATGAGAATGTGCATCTACCCAAGGCAGGTTGCAAGGGCAGAGCCCTGTCCTGCTTTTTCCTTTCCATTATTCCACATTGTCCCAGATCAGGGCGGGTCACCAAGTTTGCTAACTTAATTCCAGCACACAGCAAGGTGGGAAAAGATGGTGTCAAAGGTGGAGTCTCCAAACCCACCATTCCCTGCATTCCTCCGAGTGTGCAGTATTTTCTACCTCTTCTTGGTTGATGCACCTTGGCTTGTAAGCCGGACTTTCTTCCTTGCACTCCTGGTCTGTCTTTGCAAGTGCAAAGGAGGTCAACAGCTGACGATGTCAACATCCTATCACATGAGCTCTGAAAATGGCTAGCACCAAACAGTTGCTTGGCTCCATGCCCATCATTTCTCCCTCCCACTGATGCTGCACTGCAGAGTCAGGAGGTGCCCATTATGATGCTGTTTAGCAGTGAAACAAGGAGCTAGTTTCTCTCTTACCACCAGAAGGTAAGTGAGACCGAAGCAGGGGTGGCAAGTCATGAATCTCTATTTGCACCTGTTAATGTGTGTGCTTGTGCAAATTAATATGTGTGTGAGTGAGCATGTATGAGTCAGCTTGTATCTCTCTGCAAGTGTTTGTGTATGTTGACCCAGGCATTCTGTGCAGCTGCATCATTAAGGTCATTCACCTTCCATGATTTATTGGGAAAATTCATCTTCCTGGCTATACTTGACTTAATGTTGACACATTTGATTTAAAGTAGTAATTCATAGTGGTATTCTTACTATCCAGGAACTGTATTGGCTCCTACATGACATATTCTGGGTACTCTTGATGATATGTTGGATATTGGTTCGTAGTAGACATATTGTTGTCATTTATGAAAACATTCATGCTGGCAGTAAAATGGCCACATTGTGAATATTATGTGCATTCTTGGCAACATTCTGGCTAATTTCTAAACAAAATAACTAAGTTGTCTTCTATGGTACTGTTACAATTAACTGTCTACTCAATACAATGCCACTACCACAGTGAGAACTGTTTGTAAACAGTATACTGAGTTTATCATAGGTATGTCAATATTTTGACTTCAGAATCACACTTCCTCCAGTAGCTCCAGCATCAATCAGGCAATTAGTTGATGAAATTACTTTTCCATATGCTTCTGATTTCTCTTGCTATTCTTGCTCCTACTTCCAGGTAGATAGAATCTGGTCTGTTGTATGTTTATTAATATTCAAAACAGTAATAATAAAAATTAATTACAGAAGGGTTGCTGCACTATTCTCACACTTTTTGTGCAGTTCATACATAGCACATTCAACTTGCCATTGCTTTGTGAACCATCTGCATTATTTAACAGTTTTAACTGCAATAGCCACAGCTAAATTGCATTTGTATTGTTTTCTTTTTCTGTACACACATTGAATTATGAATTATCTCCTTGGGCTATTTACAAATGTGTGCCCGGTACATTTAAATGCTTGGATTGAGAAAATATAATTAAGGAAATGAATCTAAATATGTATAATTATACATTCTAGTTTTAGCAGATAAATACATTGGAAGTATGAATGGGCATAGTGACTTATCACAGTCATAAAATGGACTGTGTAACGTCAAACTCTCAGGACCAGTACCAGATTATGGATGTCTGGCATATATGCAGAAGTTCAGGATTGAGTTCCTATTTTCAGAATTTCCATTGTTTAGATTATGGAGTAATACACCTCTTTTTACAAAATCATTACTATTATTTTTTGCACTGATGCAGCTGAACCCCCAGAGCACGTGTGTAAGTTAAATATGTTTTTTAGGAGTGAAACCAGTTTTGAAATGTTTTATGGGGATAAAACATATAAAAAATGGTTTCACTTCTAAAAAACATATTTAACTTACCTACAATTCCCCAGCATATTGTGCAAAGTGGACCCAAGGTAATGCCACTAGTGGACTTCAGCACACATTGTATCAACCACTACAGTGACAGTTCAAGCATAGATGCATGTCTATCATTGTAGCTTAAATGTTGCAGTTCTAAACTGCAAATTCAACCTATTAAAGCCCATTTTATAAGTCTAAACTTTCCTTTTAAATTTTAATGAGTCACCCTTAGTAGGCCTTACTGCCCTTAAGGCATGCTATGTGATATTTACAAGTAGGACATGTAAACATTTAATGATAAGCATGTCTTCTCAGTGAAGGAATTTCAAAAGCTATTTTCACTGTAGCAAGGTTGGTAGTTCCACAGAAAAAACAATATGGTTATATATTTACACCAAATAATGCTAATTTAGGTTAGATTGACTGCTACATTTAATTTTTAATAACTACTAAAGAAAGGGATTTTTAAAAGGTTACCTCTCCCCTCCAAACAGCCTCTGAAGGACCACTGCATGAACTCCAGCATAAGCAGACGAGCTCCAACTGCCATCTGACAGCTCACTGCTCCCCTTGATGAGGTGTGAAAAAAGGCTCTCAGAGCAGGACCAATGTCTTAAGTGTGGGGAAGTGTTAGTGCTCCTTTGGCAGGATGACACTGAAAAATTGGATTACTGGTTGAGTGGGGTTAGACTCTACTCAAGCAGTAACCATAATCCTCATCAAGGTGAGGCACAAGCAAAGCCCAAATTAACCTGTACTCAACCTTGTGGTAGCTTGGTGTCGTGCACTCACCTGTTTCCCACTGCAGAGAGAATGTTGGACCTCCAGTCCCAGCTGGTGGCAGCAAATGCCAAACAAAATGACAATCACTTAATTTCACTCACTGCCCACGTGGGGTGGGGGTAAGAGGGATGTGATAAAACAAGAAAAGATGGACTTGAATCACTGGTTCTGCTCTGCTGCCTTGGGTCACTGCCAAATAGGGTCTGAACTCCCTGGACCTCATTAGTGTTGATGCAGGTGAGAAGCACTTAAAACAACAAGAAACATAGAGGCAGATTTAAGAAAAGTGGCACTTTGTCACTTATTTAAAATACAGTGCACCAAGGCACAGGGTAGGGAGCAATGGCATCATTTTTTAATGCTATTGATGTACTCTGCAGGAGTAGCACCAACATTTTGGCGATACTCATGCAGAGTACATAGGGGCCCATAATAGTTAATGGTATGCCCCCTTTTAACGCTTGCTCTGAGCAGGCATTAAAAGTGCCATAAAAATGACACAAGGAAATCTGTTAAACTACCTTTGTGCCATTTTATTTGCCCCCTCACCAACAGGGGAACGCTCACTTTGCCTTCTAACGCCACATTAGCATACAAAATGATGCTAATGTGGTGTTAGAATGGAGCTAGGCTTCAGCATCAATTTTGCATAAGTGAGAAGGAACAATTTACAAAATAAACTGGAGTTTTTCTGACACTGCCAAGAAGGTCATACCACAATGTTCAGATCAAAAACTTGAATGCAAGTTTGTGAGCTAGAGGCTTCTCCTATACTGGAAACAACTAGTTAAGGAATACTGTAGAAAGAACCTTAAGTTCTGGTTTAATATAGTTTGGAGCGCCCCAAAAAAAAGGGTCCGGAGTGCTGAGCCTCTTTGGCTCTGCGGGACTCATACAATGCCTGATTTCCAAGAACGTACTCAAGCCTTCACGAAACTCAGTCTTGGATTTTTTAAACAAAACTTTGGATTAGTGCGCACTAAAATGAGGTTAAAGTAATTTGCCTTGTCCTCGTTCTTTAACTGGAATCGGAAGGAAGAGAGGAGGCTGTGTTGTAAGAAGCCCAAAAAGAGGTGGAATAGTTGACAAGAATGTAGACACTGGAGGCTTTGCAGGAGTCAGGATCACAGGATCAGCAGGAAGTCTTGGAAGACTAGAGCACTAGAGGTTCTGGGGGACTCCGGAAATGGGAGCAGGGAAGATAATTGTGCAGGACATGAACCAGTCCAACCCCTAATTCTGGTTCATATGGGGTATTTATGCTGGAAGGAGAGACTGTTCCAGAAAGGCATGAATGTCATGTGGAAGAAAGGGAGCTTCCAAGGAACCTGGGGTAGAGCATGTGCTATACAAAATGGATATGACCTGTTGCAGGAGGCCATTGCAAGTGGCCGATAGAAACAATTAACAGTTTAATGGAACCCCAGAGCATTATGGTAAAGGTCAACAGGTCAGGGTGGATAAGGATAGTAGCCCAGGAAACACAAGGTCCATCTGCAGGTGCAAGACAGAACAAATTAGCTACAATACAGGAGGTTCAATGATTCAAGAACTCTGGGAGAGGATCAATGACTTGCACAAGACAGAATGATGCCCCAAGGGAAGGATTACAAGAGCCCGGTGTGTAAAACCCACAGTACAGAGGGCACAAGAGGGGGTCATGACAGTGAGGGTTGTGACACTTAGCACAGAGCAGTCAGGCTTAATTTAATGGCAATAGATTAGGAATTTATGCAGCACTGCAAACAGAAATGAAGGGAGAACACAACACAAGAAAAGTCCTATACCAACTGAAATAATAGAGTTAATTTTAAGAATTAAAGCAGGGCCAAAATGACGAAAATCCAATCATCAGAACAGGAGATATGCAGTTTTTAAGATTTCAGAGAAAATGGCATCAAAAAGCACAATGCGCCAACTGTGTATATCTGTTTGCACTAGATGAGGACAAAGTCACAAGTTCAGGCTGACAACGATCGAGCACAGGCCAGCTACAGGACACAGTTAGGCCCACTGAACAAGAGTACATTACTTTCTAGTTGTGGAGTGTTGCGAGGTCCGGTGTCAAGGATGCATCGGTTCTGAGGAGTTGCAGAGCTACAATGTGAGGTCCTGTAATATCATCAAGAATTCCGAATCAGGACCTCACATTACGTTGGCCACACTTGGCAGGGTAGGACTCACGGCAGTCCTTATTCTTGGCAGAGTATCCACAGGTTCAGAAATAGACTGAAGGGTTGGTGTCTAGGGTCCAATATTGATACCAGGGCCTTCCTTTGAGGTGGGAGAAGCATCTATAGGTTTTCCTTTGAAGTCCCCAGGCATCCTGTTTTCCCTGACCTGGCTTGAGACTACATACAGGGGAACGGAGCCTTTTATGTGGAGGCTAGACAC
Source organism: Pleurodeles waltl (assembly GCF_031143425.1). Lineage (NCBI taxonomy): Eukaryota > Metazoa > Chordata > Amphibia > Caudata > Salamandridae > Pleurodeles > Pleurodeles waltl. The sequence goes on along the minus strand of NC_090443.1, from coordinate 921,490,430 downwards.
AGCCTATTCAAGTGTAAGTAGGACTGTGCTCAGCTCCGACCTCCCATCCTGCCAGTGATGACCTATCCTGGCATACTTCTGCTTTCTATTGTGTGTGGGTGCCTAGAAGGAATACACGAAGCTTAACTGTCAGCTACACTCAGCCATGTGACCCAGAAGCAGACTGCAGACACTAAGGGGGTCATTCTGACCTTGGCTGTCCATGACAGCCATGGCGGAGTGCGGCGGAAGCACCGCCAACAGGCTGGCGGTGCTTCCTGGGCGATTCTGACCGCGGCGGTAAAGCCGCGGTCGGAAAAGGGGTGCCGGCGGTTTCCCGCCGGTTTCCCGCTGGCCCAGGGAACCCGCCATGGCGGCGCTGCAAGCAGCACCGCCATGGGGATTCCGACCGCCTTCCCGCCAGCCTGTTTCTGGCGGTGTCCACCGCCAGAACCAGGATGGCGGGAACGGGTGCCGGGGGGCCCCCTAACAGGGCCGACAAAAATTTTCACTGTCTGCTTAGCAGACAGTGAAAATTGCGACGGGTGCCACTGCACCCGTTGCACCCCTTCAACTCCGCCGGCTCCATTCCGAGCCGGCTTCATTGTTGAAGGGGCTGTCCCGCTGGGCCGGCCGGCGGTCTTCTAGCGGTCGCCCGCAGGCCCACAGGAAAGCCGGAATGGCCGCCGCGGTCTTATGACCGCGGTGCGTTCTTATGACCGCGGTGCGTTCTTTCGGCGGGAACCGCTTGGCGGGCGGCGACCGCCGTCCGCCGCGGTCAGAATGACCGCCTAAATGGCTAAAGTCTGAAAATATGAACTTTCCAAAAGTGGCATTTTCATATTTTTAATCTAAAATCTGACTTCACCATGAGAGTGGATTTTTCATTACAATTCCAAAGACACCAAATGCAAACTGATGATCTGCTTCCATTTGGAAATTATCACTTAATAGATGTAATAAGGCAATTCCAATGTTAACCTATGGGAGAAGTAGGCCTTTCAGTAGTAAAAATAAATAACTTAAAGGTTTTTCACTACCAGGATAAGTACATGTCCAACATTTTAAACACACTGCATTTTGCACTCAGGACTTTCCAGGGCCTACCCTATGGGTGGCTTATATGTTTTAAAAACAAAGGTTTTGGCCTGGCAAAAAGTGTATTTTGCCAGATTGAAATGGCAGTTTAAAACTGCACACACAGGCTGCAATGGCAGGCCTGAGATATGTTGAAAGGGCTTCTTAATTGGGTTACATAATTAGTGCTGCAGACTGACTAGTAGCAAGTAATTTATAGGCCCTGGGCACAGGTAGTGCCTCTTTATTAGGAGCATAAAATACATTTAAATATGCCAAATGGATGTAAGCCAGTTCTACAATGTTTTAGGCAGGGAGGACAAGCAGTTTAGCACTGGTTAGCAGTAGCAAAGGGTGCAGAGTCCTAAAGCCAGCAAAAGCAAAGTCAGCGAAACAGGAGGAGATAAGGTAAAAAGTTAGAAGGAAATTCACACCAAGGATGCCAGGTTTAATAATGACCGTGTGGACTGTAATCAGGAACTTAATTAACTTCAAAGAGGCCTACCCAGTCACAGGTAAATGCAAGCTCACATTTGGAAAAGGCTGTTCTTTGTTCACCCTAGCCAGGCAGGTATCAATCCCAGTGGGAGAAGACCTACACCCATGTATGGAATGAGGTGACCACAGAAGAGGAGTTGCTCATTTTCCTGTCTACACCTATTGGTTGGGCACACAACTCTGCACAAGGTTTTCCTAGTTTTTTGCCCCGAGATGCGCCCTCAGAGCAGCACTTTCAAATTTACTACTTTTCAACCCTTCCTAAAAATAATAGGGGATTTATACAGTTTCTCTAAATATTCCAGGACTGGAGTTTGAATAGTAAATAAGACTCCTGGAGTATTTGGGGGAAAGTTGCTGTCTCCAAATATTCTAGGACTATAGTTAAAATGGCCAGAGTGCATCATTCACCCCGTGACGGACTCAGTTGCGTCAGTGCCCTTGCTGCTCATGGGCCAGCGGTGCTTGAGACAGTAGTGCCCTGTGCAGCGGTGCTTGAGATGGCGGTGCCCTGTGCAGCGGTGCGTGAGATGGCGGTGCCCTGTTCAGCGGTGCTTGAGATGGTGGTGCCCTGCGCAGCGGTGCTTGAGATGGCGGTGCCCTGTGCAGCGGTGCGTGAAATGGCGGTGCCCTGTTCAGTGGTGCTTGAGATGGCAGTGCCCTGTGCAGCGGTGCGTGAGATGGTGGTGCCCTGTGCAGCGGTGCGTGAGATGGCGGTGCCCTGTTCAGCAGTGCTTGAGACGGCGGTGCCCTGTTCAGCGGTGCTTAAGACGGCGGTGCCCTGTGCAGCGGTGCTTGACATGGCGGTGCCCTGTTCAGTGGTGCTTGAGACGGTGGTGCCCTGTGCAGCGGTGCTTGAGACGGCGGTGCCCTGTTCAGCGGTGCTTGAGACGGCGGTGCCCTGTGCAGGGGTGCTTGAGACGGCGGTTCCCTGTGCAGCGGTGCTTGAGACGGCGGTGCCCTGTGCAGCAGTGTTTGAGGCGGCGGTCTCCATTGCAGGGACTCAGTTGCTGGCAGTCCTTCATGGCCCAGCAGGGCTTGTGCTGGCGGGCCCCTCCTCGGCAGGTGGGCTGGTGCTGGCCCTTCCTGGGCAGGTGGGCTGGTGCTGGAGGGACCCTCCTGGGCAGGTGGGCTGGTGCTGGCCGGCCCCTCCTGGGCAGCTGGGCTTGTGCTGGCGGTCCTGTCCTGGGCAGCTGGGCTTGTGCTGGCGGTCCTGGCCTGGCCAGCTGGGCTTGTGCTGGTGGTTCTGTCCTGGGCAGCTGGGCTTGTGCTGGAGGTGGCCTGCTGGGCAGCGGGGATGATGGCGGTCTTCTCCGCCGTGCTGCTCTTCCCAGACTTGCAGGGTTTCTTGTGGCCCTTCCCCACCTTGGAAGGTGTCACAGTTGACTCCCACTCCCACCGGGACCCCTGGGAGTGGCTTTGGTGGCTGGAGTCTTCCCCCTCTCCCGCCGGGCAATGGCCAACTTCTGATGCTTCACAGGTGGGGGACTGCTGTGCTGTGGCTCCATGCCACACTGGCTGCCCTGGTGCCCGGTGCGCTCCAGATTCCAGTGACTACAGGCACCACTGGTCCCGGAGATATTGTGGCCGAGGTGCTAGTTCGGGACCTATGAGATGGACGGGGTGGGGGAGGTGTAGGAAAGAGGTCAAGGTTGGACAGGAAAAGTTTTTTGGACACACTGGGACGGGTAGCTGGAGGGGGTTTGGGAGTGGAGGAAGAGGTGGTGGTTGTAGGAGGTGTGCGTTTGTTGACTTTGCGTGAAGGTGCATGCACTGGAGGCTGTCGTGAGGTGGATGGCTGTTGGGTGGGTGTGTGCCTGCGTTTGTGTATCTTGGGAGGGGGCATCACAGACACACTGGGAGAGGACACAGAGGAAGTGTGAATGGTAGTGGGGGTGGTGACTGCATGTGAGCGGGGTGTGGTGGTGGGTGTGCTGGAGAGGGACGTAGTGGCTGTAGAGGTAGTGCATGCAGGTGTGAGTGTAGACGAGACTGGGAGGGAGGAGGGAGATGAGGAGGAGGGGGACACAGTGGAGGCAGTTGATGTTGGTGTGTCTGCATGTGTGTGATGCTTGCGTGAGTGCCTGTGGGATGTGGGGTGCTTATGTTTGCCTGAGCTTCTCTTGTGTGCTGACGTGTGTACATGCTGGTCTGTAGGTGTGCTTGGGATAGGCTGAGGTACAGGGGATTGGGTTGGGGTGGAGGAAGTTGGAGGGGGGAGGCTAGACACAGGGACAATGGCTGCCATCAGTGCTGAGGCCAGAGTCTGAAAATCTCGCTGAAGGGCCGCCTGACCAGAATGAATGCCCTCCAGGAATGCATTTGTTTGTTGCAACTGCCTTTCTACACCCTGGATGGCATTCAAAATGGTAGACTGCCCAACAGTGAGGGACCTGAGGAGGTCAATGGCCTCCTCACTGAGGGCAGCAGGGATGACTGGGGCAGAGCCTGAGGTGCCTGGGGCGAAGGTGATGCCCACCCTCCTGGGTGAGCGGGCACGGGGCAAAGGCTGAGGGGCTGCTGGGAGGGTGGTGCTGGAAGGGGGGGTGGCGGCTGTACCTGTAGATGGGGGTGGCACAGATGTTGCTGCCACTACAACGGAGCTCCCATCAGAGCACGAGTCCGTGTCACTGGTCTCAGTTCCTGTCCCCGCAGTGGAGCTCCTCTCGCCCTCAGTCCCACTGGTAAAGTCCGATTCCGTAGTGTGGTCCTCCATGGCCATGTGGGATGCAGCCCCCTGGTGCTCCGGTGCCACTGCTCCTCCGCCTGATGATGCTAATGCACACAAGAACAGGGAGACCACAAAAAAGGGGGGGAGGCAGAAGAAAGACATGTTGAGTGCATGCATTACCACTACCGTTGGCGGACACGACAGACACAGAAGCCCCCTGCACTACGCCGCGCTCTTGGGCTCCACTGTTCAATTCCTGGGAAATGGCCTAGAAGGCTATGGACGACATCTGCACACATAGATGACACAGGGGCATGACTAGGTGTAGTTGTCACTCTACAGAGGTGGGGTGGGGTTCCACATGGCCTGCCTTACGGAGGGGCCTTGCCTACGGAACTCGCCCTGGCCTAGGGAAACCCACAGCCCACCTCCCCCACCCAGACACCTCCACTGCGCGCAAAGTCAGCAGAATGAGAGTGTACTCACCCCCTTGTGGCTGCTGTGATGCCCTCAAGCGCCCATCCAATCCGGGTAGGCCACCGCCGGGATCCTGAACATCAGGGGGGTCATGGAGCGACGGGCACCCCTCCCACGTTGGGAGGCCATCCCAAGCTGAGCCTCCGCCGTCTTCTTGCTCCAGCGGGGAAGGTCCTCCCATCTTTTACGGCAGTGGGTGCTCCGTCTGTGGTAGACCCCCAGGGTCCGGACGTCCTTGGCGATGGCACATCAAATATCTTTTTTCTGGTGGGCGCTGACCTACATGAAATATACAGGGGAAAAAGAGAAGTTATTACCAACTGCACCATCAAACTGATTGGCCCCCATCCCTACCCTTGCCATGTGGCACACGCATTCACCGTCTTTCATGCACGCAGCACTCTCCCCCCTTCCTTCTTACATCCAGCCCTCTCCACACAGGCATAGCCCATACAACATGCTCCCTGTGTACTTACCTGTTTGTCTGGAGGACCATAGAGTAGCGTGTACTGGGGAAGGACCCCATCCACGAGTTTCTCCAACCCCTCCGATGTGAAGGCAGGAGCCCTTTCCCCAGACACTCGAGCCATTGTATGTTCCAGACCGAGGTCACAGCAGCACTTGCAGTGTAGGTCCTATCCTGTCGAAAGATCAATCAATCAATCAATCAAAGAGATTTATAGAGCGCGCTACTCACCCGTCAGGGTCTCAAGGCGCTGGGGGGGTGTGAGAGGGGTATGGGGCTGGGTGGATCACTGTTCGAAAAGCCAGGTCTTTAGGCTCTTCCTGAAAAGTAGTAGGTCTTGGGTCTTGCGGAGGTGGGTGGGGAGGGAGTTCCAGGCCTTGGGGGCAAGGTAGGAGAAGGATCTGCCTCCGGTGGTGGTGTGTTTGATGCGAGGGGTTGAGGCGAGAGAGAGGTCGGCGGAGCAGAGGTGGCGTGTGGGAGTGTGGAAGGTCACTCTTTCGTTAAGGTAGGCAGGGCCGGTGTTGTGGAGTGATTTGTGTGCGATGATGAGAATCTTATAGGTGATCCTTTTGTCTATGGGGAGCCAGTGGAGGGATCTGAGGTGTGGTGAGATGTGTTGGTGTAGGGGGAGGTCGAGGATGAGTCGTGCTGCTGAGTTCTGGATTTGTTGTAGTTTGCGCTTGAGTTTTAGTGTGGTGCCGGCGTAGAGGGCGTTTCCATAGTCAAGTCTGCTGCTGATGAGTGCATGAGTGACTGTCTTTGTGGTGTCTGTGTGGATCCATTTGAATGTTTTTTTCAGTATGCGGGGTGTGTTGAAACATGAGGATGTGAGGGCGTTGATTTGTTGAGTCATTGAGAGGGAGGAGTCGAGGATGATGCCGAGGTTGCGTGCGTGGCTCGCGGGTGTGGGTGCGGGGCCTAGCATGGTGGGCCACCATGAGGGGTCCCAAGTGTTTGTGTGTGGGCCAAAGAGGATTATTTCGGTTTTGCTGGAGTTGAGTTTTAGGTGGTTGGCTGTCATCCATGTGGCGGTGTCGAGGAGTGCATTGTGTAGGTTGGATTTGGCGGTGTTGGGGTTGCGGTGAGGGAGAGGATGAGTTGAGTGGCATCAGCGTATGAGAGGATGGTGATTCCGTGGGGTTTGATGATGTTGGCTAGTGGGGTCATGTAGATGTTAAATAGTGTGGGGCTGAGGGAGGAGCCTTGGGGGACTCCGCAGGTGAAGATCAGGTATCGAGTGATTGAACAGATAGAAAATGGCGGTCACATCCACAGCGGTGCGTACCGTCACCGCCGGCGTACATCGTCATTGGCTCCTGGGACCCATAGGGTTCAATGTTAATCAATGCAACATTGCGCTGCGGTCTTCGACCGCCTACCGCAACGGCGTACAACGCCAGCGCAGTTACCTCACATCCCATTGTCCCAATTTACAGGTCAGGCAGCCGCCATTTCAGGGGCCCACATAGCTTAATTTTCAACTGCGTCACACATACCTAGGCCTAGACTCAACACACATACAGGCCACCTTTTGGTTATGAATGGTGTTCTGTGTAAACTGTGGGTACGTACCTCTGAGTTTTTTGACTCTGTGCTCGCTGTTGTCCTTCATAGGCACCATCCGCTGGGACATGTGAGGAGATGGCGGCATCCTCCGGTGTACTGACCGTTGGAGGACCTGTTGACAATGGAGGAGTGACATGTGATTATCAAATACAGGCTTGACCGTGCCACAATCCAGGAACTGTGAACCCAGTTGGAGCCAGACCTGATGCCAGCAATCCGCCATCCCACAGGTATCCCCCCTCAAGTGCAGGTGCTGTCAGTGCTTCATTTCCTTGCAAGTGGGTCATTTCAAACAACAGTGGCCATAGCATCAGGGATGTCCCAGCCTATGTTTTCCAACGTATTGTCAAGAGTGTTGTCTGCCCTTCTGAAACACATGCGGAGCTACATCGTTTTTCCTCAGGTGGAGGATTTACCTACAGTGAAAGGTGATTTCTATGCCCTGGGACACATCCCCAACATCACAGGTGCCATTGATGGGACACATGTGGCTTTGGTACCACCCCACAGGAGTGAACAGGTGTACAGAAACCGGAAGAGTTATCATTCGATGAATGTACAGATGGTATGTTTGGCAGACCAGTACATCTCCCATGTGAATGCCATGTTCCCTGGCTCAGTGCATGACGCCTACATCCTGCGGAATAGCAGCATCCCTTATGTGATGGGTCAACTCCAGAGGCACCATGTGTGGCTATTAGGTGAGCACCTGGAAGCTACTCAGTGGGAGTGGTTGTCTGGGTCTGGGGTTATCCCTACAGGTTAGTGTGTGTCTAACAGTTGTCCTTCACCATTTGCAGGTGACTCTGGTTACCCCAACCTGTCATGGCTACTGACCCCAGTGAAGAATCCCAGGACAAGGGCAGAGGAACGCTACAATGAGGCCCATGGGTGAACTAGGAGGGTGATCGAGCGGACCTTCAGCCTCCTGAAGGCCAGGTTCCGATGCCTCCATATGACAGGTGGATCCCTATTCTACTCACCAAAGAATGTGTGCCAGATCATCGTGGCCTGCTGTATGCTTCACAACATGGCTTTGCGACTACAGGTGCCTTTTCTGCAGGAGGATGGTCCAGATGGCGGTCTTGTGGCAGCTGTGGAGCCTGTGGAATAAGGGGGCAAAGCATTAGAGTTATAAGCACAGAGAACTGCCCACTTTCAAAAAGTGTCATTTCTAAAATAGTAATGTAAAATCCAACTACATCAGTAAGCAGAATTTCTCACTAACATTCCAATCATGCCAAACATGCCCACACTACTACTCACAGATCGGAAATTACCAATTATACCTATATATGGGAATTCCCAATGCAAACCTATGAGAGGAGCAGTATTCACAGTCGTGAAAAACAAAATAGTCTGTTTGTCACTACTAGGACATGCAAAACATAAAGGTACATGTCCTACCTCTTACATACACAGCAACCTGCCCATAGTACTGTCTATGCCCTACCTTAGGGGTGACTTAGATGTAGGTGTAGTAAAAAGGGAGTTTAGATCTTGGCAAGTAGTCTGAACTGCCAGGTCAATGTGAAAGTAATCTGCGCATGCAGGCACTGCAGTGGCAGGCCTGAAACAAGTTTGAAAGGCTACTTCTGTGGGTGGCGCAATCAGCACTACAGGCCCACTATTAGCATTTAATTTACAGTCCTTGGGTACATGGTATACCACTTTACAATATGCCAGACAGATGTAAGCCAATTTTACCAAGCTTTAGGGGAGATAGCACAAGCACTTTAGCACTGATGAGCAGTGGTAAGGTGCCCGAGTCCTAAAGCCAACAAAAAGAGGGTCAAAAAATAGGAGGAGAGAGACAAAAAACCTGGGGAAACCCTGCGGAAAGGGACATTTCCAACAGCAGGTTGTTGTGTAGAGAGTAGCTTGCCTTGTGGAGACCTGATTTCTGTATCCGACCAGTGCTCCATCGTAGTTGACCTTGAATAATGCCTATGTCTGGTTTAGCCAACTCCATGGAGCTTAACACTTTTTGGCACTATTTTTATTTAAAACTTTAAAATTCCATATCTCCAGTTTCCCTTATTCAATTCTTACATCATTTTGTTCATTAATATAAACAAATTAGAGTGGGATTTTTTATCATGTTGTATTTTGGATTTTTAACTGTTTTGGTGCTTCTCAATTCTTCAAACATTTTCTCACGTTAAGCCTGTGTTCTGTGCCCTAGATACTAGTGATTGGGCTCTGGTTTAAGTTACTAAAACCTTTAGTGGAGTTAACAAGAATAATGACATTCTTTCTTGCGGTGGACTACCATCCACCCTGACTAATAATATAGTTTCTCAAAGAATCAATGAACGCATTTGGAGAGCAAGTTTTTACCATGAAATTCTGACACGACTCTCTTCGTCTTATACTGAACAGCTCTGTTCCATGGCAAAGCAGCCACCTCGAATGCCACCTGCCAGGGAATCCGCAGTGGATGCTACAAGCAGGAAAAGTGTCCGGAAAACTGTCCCAATAAACGCCAGGTCATGGCTAATTGGCATCAGCCCAGCAACCACCCCAAAAATTATATTATCTTCTCCATGATTCTTGCAAATTCGCAAAATGTTTTTTTTGTAAGACCTATTGTAAGGCCTAATGAACCTGGCTTCTAATTAACTACTTGAAGTAAATTAAACGATTCCTGCATATCGGAACAACTTCCACAAGTGCCAAGTAATATTTATTTTATTTTTCATTGAGCTTTTTTCCTATAAGCTAATTTCTTTTGGCCACTTTATTTGAAACCGTGATCGTACATCTGATGATACACTGTGTCTGCCAACGGAGGCCTCAATACATTTATGTTCAATAAACACATATGGTTTGATAATCAAAGCCATTCTTATCCCACATCCGCAGTTTGTCTGGGAACATGTTTACATAGCACCACAAGGAAGCCTGAACCGCACATGAGGTTGGGTTGTAAACTGGACAGACAGTCATAATGCTGCATCTAATGATTCCGGAATTAACAACAGTTGACCTGCACAAGGTTTTACCATCTTTGAACGCGTAGACAAGGGCTCTTGTGGTGGAATAACTTTAATGGTTCCTGCAAACCTGTTCCTGGAAACAGGGAGTTAAGTGCTAGCAGCTTCAATAAGTAGGGATGTCTTTGGGACAGAGTGTCATTTTTGTTTATTTGTCCAGTAATCTTCAGATGGTGGGAAAGAGAAAGGGCTGGATCAGGTAATGTTATGAATTGTTAATGTGCCCAAATCACTCTCAGTGCCTGTTTCCAAGATACTGCAAAATGTGATCAACCTGCTGTTTCGAGAACCCGGGATCGATTACACTGACACCGCTTCAAGGCAGAAAGAGTCGTCAAAGTGGCAAACACATATGCTCTAAAGCAATGGTTCCCAACCTGTGGTCCGGGGACCCCTGTGGGTCCATGAAACCTCCACGGGGGTCCCCGACTGCTTAGAAAATTAAATGATATTAATGGATTAGGTCCCCAGATTCCAGTAATGACTCAGCAGGAAGTCCCCAGATTCCAATAATGATTGAGTGGGGGAGGGTCCCCTGGTTCCAGTAATGATAAAGTGGGGGTCCACAGTTGTCGAAAGGTTGGGAACCACTGCTCTAAAGGGTAGCCAATTGAACCAAGTTGTTGATCATGGTGGTTACAGAGATTATTTATTTTATGTAATTGTTGAATAAATGGCATGAAAAAAGGCCATTCACTCTATATTCTGGGAAGCGTTACAAAATGCTTCTTTTTGAGTGCCCTCTCCCCCCCCCCCCCCATTTTTTACTACATTTTTCTGCTAGTTTTTGACTGCGTACAGGGCCTCTGCTTAGCAGGTCCCAGTGCATGTTCTCCGACCCATAAGACATGCTAAAATTGGCTTTATTACTGATTGGCATATTAAACGTACCTATATGTCCCTGGTATGTGTTAGCAAAATGTACCTAGGTACTGTAAGTTAAATGCCATTAGTGAACCACATCACATTTTGTGCCACTACTAAAATGATCATAGATAACACATCTCAAGATCTGCCTCTGCAGCCTAAGCAACATATTTATAAGCTTTTGACGCAGGGCATCACTGCAGGCCTTCTTGCAGCACTGCCCTGCATCAATTCAAAAGGGCAGGAATCTGCTGTATCTATGCAATATATTCCCATGCGCTGGTGCAGAATAGGCTGCCATGCACCAACGCAGGAATCCTTGCACCATAGTGCTATGGTGTCTGTGTTGCAGGGATGATTGTTTTTGCGGAGGTGCCACTTCCTGCACAAAAACAATCTCTATAGACGTTTTCCTCTTTCTTTGTGTGCTGCTGAGAAAAAGGAAAAATAATGAGTAATACAGTATTTCTCTTTTCTGAGCCTCCATATGCCTCCCCGTAGGCCTTTGACCCATTCCAAGCTTTACTAAATCTCGACAATCTGGGAATTGTCAAATGCAATGGGTGCTACGTGGGAACACCCAACGTGATGCCCATGGCATGCTTCCCTATAAGGGTGAGACAAAGCAGTGACCTGCTCTGCTTTCCCTCAGCCCATATTTATAAGGCCATGAAAAGCCACGCAGCGTGGCATTAGGTGGCCTTGTATATATGGCCCTGAAGTGTGCGCAACCGGACCGTCACTAAAATTACGTTCCGGCAGCACAGAGGGGCTTGTAAATAAGCCCTTATGTGTTCAGATTCAAAACTGCCAATTCAACCTGGCAAAATGAACTTTTTACAAGACCTAAACCTTCTTATTAATACAAATAACTCACCAGTAAATAATCCTTACATGCTCAAAGGGCAGGGTGCCCTGTATTTAAAAAGTAGGACATGTGTACTTGAGTTTTTCTTTTCCAGGATGCCATTTTGGAGAAATTGACTGAGTTCAAGGAAGAAGTACTCGCAAGACAAATGATCTCAACCACGACACAAAGGCATGCCAATATGAGGAGGGTGACTGCCCCGATAGGTCTCTTGCGAGCATGCTCTGCACATCTCGGGCTTCCACCTATGTAGTGGTGCTGATGGATGACAAGAAGGAATTCCAATCCACCTCTACGGGGCTCTTACAAACTATGATTTTGTTCTACTCCAAGCTCTATACAGCCATCCCGGTACACAATATAGGTTAGCTAGCAACACATACCTGAACTCCATTCAGCTTTTGTGGTTGGATTGAGCCCACCGGTCATACCTGGACTCTCCTATCATCACGGAGGAAATCATACAGGTCATCCACAGCCTCCCGGGTGATAAGACACCATGACTGGACGGCTTAACTACATCCTTCTACAAGGAATATGCAACCAGGCTGGCTTCCCATGTGCTCATCATGTATGAGGAATCTCTAGGGAGTGGAGTCCTACCACCATCCCTCCAAGAAGTGGTCTTTGTGACTCATCTCAAGCCTGACAAACCTGCAGACCCCTGTGACTCTTATCAGCCGATCTACATGATTAACGCTGATAGCAAAATATTTGCTAAAATATTAGCAAACTGCCTCCCTCCCCTTTTGTGAGACCGGGCCAGTCTGGATACAGTCCGTGCTGCTCCACATCACACAACCTCTGCTCACTTTTGGCCCTCATACACACTCTGGACCCTCAACTCTCTGTGGCTCTCCTAGAAGCCTCCAAGGCCTTTGATTATCTTACATGGCCTTACCTCTTTTCATTACTCAAGTGCCTTGGTATGAGTTCATGATTCATTCATCAGATACAACTTCTTTACATGCTACCTACATCCCGTATCCAGCTAAAAGTATGATATCTGACCATTTCCCAGTAACCCATGGGATGCACCAGGAATCTCCACTATCCCCAATTGTATTTGCAGTGGTGATGAAGCCCAATGCAGCTCACCTTCAGCAGCACCATGCCCACTGTGGCCTTGGTTTCACAGCTTGAGGCTTGGTGGTGTCAGTGTATGCAGACGACATGACCCTATACCTTTGTGAACCCTACGATTACTTAGCCCCAGTAGTCCCCCGAGGTTATGCACTGCGGGGAATTCTCTGGCATACAAGTTAACTGTCCCAAATCTATACTCTTCCCCTTCACTGACTGCACAGGGCACGTTTTTTCTGAATACCCATTGCAGTGGGTATCTGATCCAGACGATACCTGGGCATCTGGCTCAGCTGTGACCCAGACCAGCTCTGGAGGGCAAATTACAGCTGTGCGTGATGTGGCTGGAAGACAGAATACTGATATGGTCTTGCCTACCGTTAATTGTGTCAGGACGGATAGCCACAGCAAAAATGGTTATCCTTCCAAAATTCTTGGACCTTTTTTGTAACATGCTTTTCCCTCTCACTTCTTGCACCAACTGCGATCCAATCTCATAGCAGTGACTTAGGCTGGTAAGCAACCTAGAGTTTCCTGAGAAACACCCAGTATGGCTACATAGCACTCTGCACCCAGGCACAATACATACACTTCTAGCTTTATCGGGGCAATTTCAACCACACATGCCATAGAGGCTGACGATGCAGCACCCTCCCCCTTGATTACAGCACTATACCTGCCCTATAAGTTACTGCATGCACAGATAGTTGCTGTAGAATGTGTGCACTCAGTATGGTATAGCATGAGAAGATGCGCTGGGCTCTGCTGCCTACATGCTCCCTTTATACCCATCGGACGCAAAGCTGTTCTGCTGCCCTTACAGAATGAGGGTGCCAGGGTAAGGGCGTGTGGGCAGGACTTCACTACCTTTTCTAATCTGTACTCAGAAGACCATTTTATACCACCATTGAGGCCTCTGGAATGACACACCCAAATGTGCTGGAGATCTTCCTGTACCATCAACTTTGAGCAGCCTGCATCACGCTACACAACACCTTTGTCGCTCCTCCTTCTGTGCATCAAGCTTTAGAGCACATTCTCTTAAATCTATCACCATGCAAACTGGCTACAGGCCTTTATTCCATTATACCTGCCACAGCACTTGTCCAAAAGTCAGCGGACTGCATTGCTTGGGAGGCACTCAATGACACCCCCATCACTGCAGCTCAATGGTCCTAGTGCTGCCACTAGACAGCAACCCTCTCTCCCAATTACATAGATTATACCACACCTGCTAGAGTTTCACCAAATGGGGCTGGTGGAGGATGCACACTGCCTTAGATGTTCTGCGTCACGCCGAAAGCCTCTTTCTTACTCCTCACATAGGAGTGCACATGGCTGGCTGCCTTTTGGGCCTCAGTGTTCTCCACCATACAGTCAGAACAGACCATTCGACAAGACAAAACGCACTGATAGGCCTCCTGTGCTATGCCACGGATGTCCCCGTCTGGGACCACTGACTTACTGTTATGCTCCTTCTCCTGGCCAAGCGCAGAGATGCCAAAAACTGGGGTTGATGGCTCGACCCCACTATAGAGGCTTGTTTGTAGAATGCAAATTACCGTCAAGAGCAATTATCCCACTTCCTGGAATTTAGGCAACTATGTTTGTGCCCCAAGGACATTTGTGAATTACCTACTAGCCTTTCTGAGACATAGGGACTCTTCCCTGCCACCTGAGGAGTAAGTCAACTCAGGGAACTGCCCTGCACCTCCCAGATCCTGAATACAGCCAAATCTGGAGCTATGTCTGACCTCGCACCTCCGTGTCCTTGTGCCTATGACATAGCAACTTAGGGCCTGATTTAGAGTTTAGTGGAAGGGGTTACTCTGTCATAATGTGACACTTAAGTTTGGTAATAGCTAGAAAATTCATTTCAATTTTGGAAATGTCACTTTTGGAAATTTGGGATTTTTCTGCCTAAGTTGAATGTGCCTTTCTGTCAGTATTTAGTGTTACCTGCCTCTCCTGTAGTGACATTTGTATTGTGCCCAGACTGTGGACAAAGGGCTTGGTTGTGGGGAGATGTTTCCCCCAACAGGATGGTAATATGGGTTCTTCCCAGAAAGATAATTAACTTCAGAAGTTGCCTCCTTTGTCAGAAGCAGATATAGCTTGCACCTGTGCCTGCCCTCTCCATTGTCCTACTAGCCAGCCATGCTTCAATCCTATTGGGAGAGGGGTTGCTCTCACAACTGTTTTTGAGTGACCACAAGGGAAGGTTTGACCATCATCATAGCCACATTTCTGTGTGGGGACAGGGATCTCTGTGCAGAGGAAGAGCTATTCTGTCATGTTGGTTTTAAGGTCACTGTCCGCAAGTGTACAGTAAAACATCCGGATGTGGCTGCAAAAGTGGGTTGGATCACCCCAGGGAACATTTACTGCATTGGATAGGGAGTAATCTGTAGTTCCCCCAACCCACAGGCTGGCACTGGGCATAAATGTGGTACTCCTAGAATCCTCTTCAGAATACCTTTGGCCTTGCGGAAGACAGAATAAGATGCTGATGTTGTGATCTGTAAGGAGCCCTCTATAGGCTGGACCTGCTCCCACCTCTACCCAAGACTGAGAAGTGGACTCCAAGGGTTACTTGGCTAACCTCCTGTTAAGCTACATTGACACACAACCTGCAAGAAGCCAATTTTTCTAACGTTCATAGCAGACCAGCTCCAACTCCACTTGTTCTGTACTTATCTTGCACTTGTCCTGCTGGTGGCTCATATTCGAGTGAGTCCTGGCCCCTGATTGGTGTATCAAATGTTCTGTAACCCTTAGATAAGTTTCAGAATGTGCTCCTCCTGCCTAACCCTGTTTTAGACTTTTTAACTGCTTTGGTCCTTCTAAATGCTTTACACATTTACCTAAGTTATGCCTGTTGCTCTATGACATAGCTGCCATAGTTTGATTTTAAATTACTGAAACATTTACTGGATCTAACAGATTAAGTGACATTATTACTTTTAGTGGACTGCCCTCACCTCAACAAATTATCCACTATCTCACAGGAAGCTACAATATTTTCTTGGATGAATATTGTACAGTGGTCTTCTGAAGGATGGATGAATATTAAAGTATTGTAATAGCATTCAGCTTTTGAAATACACAAACTGATTTATTTTATATACAAATAAGACCATTCTATCTCCTTTTGGAGTTCCCTTTAGGTTTGTGGTAAACCCACACCATATTGCATGCATTACATCTCAAAGCGATTATGTTGCATCAAGTACATTAACCTAATCATTACACCACAAGAATATTGTTAGCAGAGTATCCTCTGACTTAAATATCATCTACAAAAATATCTCCCTATTACAGTTAAAACTAGAAAATCTACACATGGCTGAACTCAGGGAAATTCACTCTGCAGAATTTTATGGAATTACATAAAAATTCTGCGAGTTTCCGCAGACTTCATCAACAGCAAAAATATGCACACCACAGTGCTCATGCTGCAATACAGCACCAGTAGTAAGTTACATGCTGAAAAATCAGTGTGACCGGCACCATGCGCAAGAGTGCACAGCCCTTCGGGTAGATTCTGCTGGTGCTCCAGTGGAATATCTACTGAAGAAGTAGCCCTATGACCGTGACTGCCTTCATTAACAAATCTCACCAGAAGTCTTCCTAGCAACCAGAAACTGTGCTAGGTGATCTCAAATATCTCTCACTTTCACCAGCTCACATTTATGGAGCCTCATTCGAGAAACAATTGCACCACACCGTGATTGGTGGAATTTGGCGGAACTCCATGTTACAAGAGTAATGTGGAGTCACCAAATTCCACTGATTCAGCAAGCTGCATAAAATTCTCCACATGAACCTACACCCAATTTCACAATATTTTTCTTCAAAATATTTAGTACACATAATTATGTCAATGATATTTCTGAATATGATCTTCTAACATAAAACCAGTGCTTAATTTAAGATGATTATTCAAGGAGAAGTCCACCATCATTCTGTTTTAGAGACAGGGATTAATTGCAATCATCCAACTTTGACTCAAACCAGGAGAGAGAAAAGTAGCAAAGAGAGAAAAGGGATGAAGGGGAAAATGTAAAATTAGTGACAAAGGAAGAATAAGGGATAAAAAGGAATCTACAAGAGTGCAATATGGTCTTGCTATTCAGCACCCTTGGCATTCAACAATGGTACCTGTGGGCTTTTGTAGTCAAACATGGACCCAGGAACTTACTCTTTTACAAATTATACACAGCATACAACCCTCCACATGGTGAGTATATTTAAGTATAATAGTTTTGTTCAGTAGTGAATAGGTTTGGGTATGAAGTAAAAGTATGAGTATACTTATCACGACAATGGTGCCGTAGGCAATATACTGAATACAGGCTAATGGAAGGTCATTGTTGGAAATGGCCTTTCTGCAGGGTCATCCCCAGATTTTTTGCCTTCCTCCTTCTCTTTTACTGACCTTATTTTTGCTGGCTTTAGTACTCTGTGCACTTTCCAACTGCTAATCAGTGCTAAAGTGCATATGCTCTTTCCCTTTAAACATGGTAACATTGGATCATTCCCAATTAGACTATTTACTTTACTTATACATCCCTATTAGAGTGCACTATATATGCCCAGGGCCTGTAGATTAAATGCTACTAGTGGGCCTGCAGCACTGATTGTGCAACCCACTTAAGAAGCTCCTTAACCTTGTCTCAGGTCTGCCATTGCAAGGCCTGTGTGTGCAGTTTCACTGCTAATTCGACTTGGCATTTAATAGTACTTGCCAAGTCTAAAACTCCCCTTTTTCTACATATAAGTCACCCCTAAGGTATGCCCTAGGTAACCCATTAGGCAGGGTACTGTGTAGGCAAAAGGCAGGACATGTACTTGTGTAGTTTACATGTCCTGGTAGTGTAAAACTCCTAAATTCGTTTAGAGACTGCTGTGAGGCCTGCCTCCTTCATAGGCTAACATTGGGGCAGCCCTCATATATTTTTGAGTGGTAGCTGCTGATCTGAAAGGAGTAGGAAGGTCAATCAATCAACACAAGCTTTATTCGGTCAATTAACCATCAAAGCATCACAATACATTAAAACTCATTTTATAACCTATACAATCATTGAAGAAAAGCAGATAAATAATAAATACTTAAAAATCTCAGGCTACTCATCTAAAATCCCACCCAATCAATCTTCATGAGACCTTATTTACAGAACAATTGCGTATATGCCATTCTGCCACTAAAAGCTTACTAATTGCAAGAATTAATACATTAGAGCTATGGCTCTTTAAAACCCTTTTGTTGTACTACATTTACTCAGCCCCATTTCTCGACAAATTTTACAAATCCATTTTGACTGAGGAGAAGAATAAGCAGGACAGAAGAACATAAAATGTTCGACTGTTTCTGGGGCGCCACCACATACTGGGCATATGTCAGGAGTAACAGTTGACCCCCAACTACTTGTTAGAGACATCAGCGGTAAGGTCCCAAAACAAAATCCAGCATATAAGCCTTTGCCCAGTAAATTGGGCATAGTATTTAAATAAGGTTCATACTGCGGGTACCACTTAAAATCAATAAAAAGATTAGTTAATCGACCATAAGATTTACGACAAATATAATCATTCCTTACATGCGACCAGTATACACATTTCAAAACAATTTTATGCGATTTCTCTAATTTATGAGGATTCTCCCAATAATCTCCCAAACCTAGGGTGCGGAACCAATTGGACACATGTCTGACCCAAGGAATAGTAGCGGCATTTGGTCTCTTTAATAAATCGAGAAGAGAGAGCCTATATATATCCAGTTCAGGGACAGTCCAGATCCTTATCCAATATAATAGAGGTCTTAAAGCAAGTAAATCAGCTACTCGATTTAACCCCAAGTCAAGAAACATTAGGATCAATGGTGTACTGCGAGGGCACGCAATCAAGGCCCTCGAAAAGTTATTTTCGCCCACAGCTAATCTATTGCTATTGGAGGATCCACATATCTCCGCACCATAGACAGCAGCTCCCTGAGCCTTGGCCACATAGATCTTAATAGCTGGAGATACAGCTTTTGTAGTCAAACCTTTGTAAAAGCACATGATAGATGCTGCTCTCTGCTGTAAAAGCCCCATACTTTTACTAATCTGATCCTCCCAATGTAATTTACTTGTTAACCTCACACCCAAATAGTCTATTGAACTAACCTTGCTTAGAGGGACACCATCCCCTTTAATGGTGCATCTCTTGCAAGGTCCAGAATCAAACACGATCAGTATTGTTTTACTGATATTCAACTCCAGGCCGTAATCCCTGCAGAATGAATTAAATCTGTCGACAAGAATTTGTAGACCCATTGGTGTCTTTGAAATAAGAAGAGAGTCATCAGCAAAAAGAAGAATGGGAATTTTCTGAGCATTCAAGGAAGGGGCATCATTCTGACAAGAAGTCAGGGCCTGCACCATTTCATTAATAAATAAGGTGAATAATAACAGAGCCATCACACAGCCCTGGTGAACTCCCCTTTGAATAGGGATTTTTTCAGTCAGCTCACCTTGATTACCCCATCGCACTTGTGCATATGTGTTTTCGTGCAACCGCTTAAGCATTTGAATTATGTTAACTGGGGTTCCTAATCTGTGCAACACTTCCCACAGTCTTCTCTTGAGACCAAATCAAAGGCGGATCGTAGATCTACAAAAACAACATATAGAGGTTGCTTGGCAAGGGCTACATATTTCCACTGTAGAATAGCCAGGCTAAAAACCTGATCTACTGTGCTAGTTTTTGGGCGGAACCCCACCTGGAGTGGGGAGAGGATCTGATGATCTTGGACCCAACTAATTAGCCTCCCTAAAAGCTGTTTAGCAAAGATTTTTTGTAAGTTATCAATGAAACTGATTGGTCTGTAGTTGGTTGGGAGATTTACATTACCATTTTTATAAATAGGGATAATTTCGGCCCCTTTCCACGTACTCGGAATTTGGCCCCCTGCAGCGATTTTATTTGAGATCAAATTTACGTACCAGGACCATATGACTGGTTCTGATCTACAAAGATCTCCCGAGAGCTTCTCCAGCCCAGGAGCTTTGCCTGGTTTAAGTGAGTTAATTGCATCAAGGGTTTCCTCCATAGAGAAAAATATATAATCCTCAGGGGCATTGACACCCTCCCCTGATGAGTCAATACTAGGATTCACATCCAACATCGATGAGAGGACCTGATCTCCGTCATGGGAATCAAATACCAAGGCATTTTCAGGTATAGCATAAAGACGGGAGAAATGATCTACCCACTTTTCTGGTTGTATGTGATTCCTGATATTGCTCCTACCCCCTCTTTGTCTTTTAGACAACAGTTCCCAAAACAGCATATTAATACTTGATTTTGAAGCATCCAATAGTTCCCGTCAAATAGAATCTTCCCATGACCTTTTTGCTCGTGATATAGTCTACTTGTATATGCATCTGGCTTGTTGTATCTCCCCCAGGAGACCAGTCATCGTTGCTGTTTTTAACCCAGACTTCGCCCTGGAGCAGACTTCATCAAACCATCCATTACTAACCGATTTCCCACCACAGGGCCTAAAACCAACCTTTTTATTAAAAGAAAACTCTGCAATTTTAGAGACATACTATCATTTATACTAAGTATAGGAATAGCGTTAGCGTCCTGTTCTTCATAAGCTGCCAAATTGTCTATAAACAGTTGGTAAATCCCACATATCAACTAGGGGTTAGACATCACCTTTGGCCAACCAACCCTTGTTCAAACACGGGGATGGAACCGCTGTGTGTTGATTATTAAATGTCCTCCTAAATACATCCCCAGAAAGAGTAAGAAGCAGGGGGTAGTGATCGCTCCCACGTCGAAGATCCATCCTCATATCTCTCAGCAAAGGCCACAACCTAACGTCCACCAAAAAATAATCAATGACACTTGTGGATCTACCTCATTTAAATGTAGGCACGGTTTTTAAATCAGAAGGATTATGACCATTGCAGGCCCTAGGGCCATACTTTAAACATAAAGAGGCCAAATGAGAAGCCACACAAGAATGGGTACAGTACCTAGAATTGGTTATCTGTGGAATTCCCCAGAGTTCATCCTCTTCAACCGTTAATCCACTAAGCAGAACAGAAGGTTCAAAGGTACAGTTCAAATCCCCTGCTATAATTAAAAAAGTTGAAGTTTGTAAAGTATCTAAAAATTCAGACAATAAAACTAGGGTTTGAGACTCAGAACCTCGTGAGACAGATCGGGCGCAAACATTAATACGAATAATATTAAAATTCTGCTGAAACGAAATTTGCATGCCCATTAAATCAATAGAGTCAATATCTAATACCATATAATCAGTAGGAAGGTCATATTTAGTATGGTCAGAATGGTGATACAAAATCCTGCTGACTGGTGAAGTTGGATTTAATATTACTATTTTAGAAATGCAACTTTTAGAAAGTAAGCATTTCTCTGCACTTAAATCTTTCTGTGCCTTACAATCCAAGTCTGGCTGGGGTTAGTTGACAGTTCCTTGTACATTCACTCAAACACACCCCAAACACAGGATACTCAGCCTCACTTGCATACATCTGCATTTTGAATGGGTCTTCCTGGGCTGGGAGGGTGGAGGGCCTGACACTTGCATGTCAAAGGACAGTAGCCTGCCCTCACACAAAGGACTGCAACACCCCCTACTGGGACCCTGGCAGACAGGATGGAACTGAAAGGGGACCTGGTGCACTTCTAAGTCACTTCTGTCAGGCACATTTGGGTATTTAAATAGGGCCTCTACCCCTACCAACTCAGACGATTCCTGGAGAAGAAACTTGAACCAGAACCTGCATCCTGCCAAGAAGAACTGCCTGGATGCCCAAAGGACTCACCTGTCTGCTTTCTATGAAGGACTGCTGCCTCACTGTTGCCCTGCTGCCTTGCTGTTGCCGTGCTGCCTTTCTGCTCTCTGGCTGTGGTGAGGAAGTGCTCTCCAAGGGCTTGGATAGAGCTTGCCTCCTCTTCCCTGATGTCTCAGGACCAAACAGACTTAGGTGGTCATTCCGACCTCGGCGGTCTTTTCAATAGACCGCTGAGGGACCGCCGTACGGAAGCCCGCCAGTGCTGGCAGTCTTCCGCACGGGCCATTATGACCGTTGGCAGCGCTCCGCCCGTTTCCGGACGAAGAGCCGCCAACAGCCACACTAGCGGCAGGAGGGGAAGTGGAGGTAGCTCCACCTCCACCGCCACGCCAACAGAACACCGCCCAGTGAATCACGACCTGTGATTCGCTGTGGCTGTGTTCTGTTGGCGTGGCGGTGTCGGCGGAACTGCCCCCATGGGTCCTGTTCCCTCCCGGAGGATCACCGGAACAGGTAAGGTGATCGTCCGTTAGGGAAGGGGGGTGGGGGGGTGTTGTGAGTTGTGTGCGTGCATGGGGGTGTGCGTGTATGTATGTTGAGGGGGCGTGTGAGTGCGTGCATGAATGCAGGGGGTTGTGTGTATGTGCATGAGTGCGTGCATGAATGCGGGGTGTGTGTGTATGTGCATGAATGCGTGCATGAATGCGGGGGGTGTGTGTATCTGCATGAGTGCATGCATGAATGCGTGCATGTATGTGTGTGTATATGTTGGGGATCGGGTTGGGGAGGGGGGTCCTGCAACCTTTTGGGGGTGGCAGGGGTGGTGGGGGGGTAGGGGAGGGAGTCGGGGTAGGGGTTGGGGGTGGGGGAGACCCCTATCAGTGCCAGGGAAGGGATTCCCTGGCACTGATAGTGCTTACCGCCATGGATTTCATGGCGGTCCCAAACCGCATGAAATCCATGGCGGTAAGCCGGGGTCAGGCAGGTTGGAATACCGCCGGCGGTATGTGACGACCGCCAGGCTGGAGACCCAGGTCTCCAGCCCGGCGGTCGTTACCACCGTGGCGGTCGGAACGGTGAAGCGGCGGCTGGCCATGGCGGTAACCGCCATGGTCAGAATTCATGAAAAAAGACCGCCAGCCTGTTGGCGGTCTTACCGCCGCTTCACCGCCGACCGCCACGGTCGGAATGACCACCTTAATCTCTTCAAGAAGAGCTCCTTGTACAGTGAAATTCGACGCACAGCCTGTCAGAAACGATGCACAGCCTGCACCGCAGCGAAAATTTCACCACACGCCAAACTGTCACAACGGAGCCTGACTTTGCTTTGAGAAGATCGATGCAGAGCCATAGTAGCAAACAAGAGGTTCGACGTACAGCCCACCGGATCGACGCACAGCCAAGCCGGAATGACACAGCCCGACTTCCAGAGAGGAATCGACTGCCGTGCAGTAGAAAATTTGACGCAACGCCCACCGAATCGACTCAGCTCCTGTGACTTCATCCTGCCAGCGCAGGAAATCCACGCATCGTCCCCGGGGCACCTGAAAACCCCGTAACCCGAAGAAGATCCACGACTGAGCACCAGAAATCGACACACAGCCACCCCTGCGTGAAAACTAAATGAGGCATCACCGTGTGCGGCCCGAGAAATTGACGCACACCCCTTTGTTTCTGCTCATCTCCTCCTCTGCGGTTCTTTGCAGACCTTTTTCACGCAAACCAGGTACTTTGTGCTTGAAAGAGACTTTGATTGCTTTTAAAAGTCTTAAGACACTTTATATCACTTTTACAGTGACATCTCAACATATACTTATTGCATTTTAATCGTTTAGACCTGCATTTATCCAGATAAGTATTATATATTTTTCTAAACACTGTGTGGTGTATTTTTGTGGTGCTATATGGTGTTGTATGATTTATTGCACAAATACTTTACACATTGCCTTCTACGTTAAGCCTGACTGCTCAGTGCCAAGCTAACAGAGTGTGGGCACAGGATAATTTGGTTTGTGTGTGACTTACCCTGACTAGAGTGAGGGTCCTTGCTTGGACAGGGGGTAACCTGACTGCCAACCAAAGACCCCATTTGTAACAGTAATTATATAATTGACTTTCATATAATGTAAACCCAAACATTTTTCTAATCATCAGCTGACCATCTATCCATTTTCATTTGTGGCAGATTTTCTGTAGCTTTGATGTAAGATACCCACCTCTCCTCTTAACACAGATTGCTCCACCATCTGTTAGACTTTGAGAGATTCACCAACAGAGGCATGTCATTTCAAATAATTGTATTTGCCAAATATTCAACGAATTTCAGTTCTTGGCATGCAAGGTATGCCTGAGTGCTTATCATTTAATTTGCAAGTGAGTTTTTTGGTAGTGTGACTAAATACTTAGGGCCATATTTATACTTTTTGACTCAAAACTGCGGTAACGCAGTTTTGCGCCAAAAAAATTAGCGCCGGCTAACGCCATTCTGAAGCGCCATGCGGGCGCCGTATTTAATCAATGACGTTAGCCGGCGTTAGCCGCCGGCGCTGCCTGGTGTGCGTGGAAAAAAACGACGTACACCAGGCAGCGCCGGCGTAGGGGGATATGGGGCTTGGGCGTCAAGAAATGGGGCAAGTCAGGTTGAGGCAATTTTTTTGCCTCAACCCGATTTGCGCCATTTTTTTTCACTCCCAACCCCCATAGAAATGACTCCTGTCTTAGCAAAGACAGGAGTCATGCCCCCTTGCCCAATGGCCATGCCCAGGGGACTTCTGTCCCCTGGGCATGGTCATTGGGCATAGTGGCATGTAGGGGGGCACAAATCAGGCCCCCCTATGCCACCAAAAAAATAAAATAAAAAACACTTACCTGATCTTACCTTAATGTCCCTGGGATGGGTCCCTCCAGCCTTGGGTGTCCTCCTGGGGTGGGCAAGGGTGACAGGGGGTGTCCCTGGGGGCATGGGAGGGACCTCTGGGCTCCTTCAGAGCCCACAGGTCCCTTAACGCCTGCCTTTTGCAGGCACTAAAAAACGGCGCAAAAGCGGCCGTACGTCATTTTTTTTGACCCGCCCACTCCCGGGCGTGAATTTTGCCCGGGAGTATAAATCCGACGCACATGCCTCGGAGTCGATTTTTTAGACGTGAACGCCTACCTTGCATCTCATTAACGCAAAGTAGGTGTCCACGCTAAAAAATGACGCAAACTCCATGGACTTTGGCGCTAGACGCGTCTAACGGGAAAGTATAAATATGGAGTTAGTTTTGCGTCGAAATTGCGTCAAAAAAAACGACGCAATTCCGGCGCAAACGGAGTATAAATATGCCCCTAAGAGCAAAAATATCACAATACAATAATGTCACACCAAAAATAATGATAGCAAGGATATTGAATTTACATACTTTGTATATAGGTTTCAAATAATAACAATTAAAATATATCAAATTAATCATGTAAACTAAAAATAAATTGCATATACGTGCATATACTTTGAAAAATTAAAACAATACATGAACAATTAATAAAAGACATTAAGCCCATCAAACATACAATCATATATGTACCAAAATCACATATCTCAAACTTAATTATAAAATAAAATTAATACAAAAATAAAAAATATAAAAATGTCAAGTTATTTATTTTTATAAATAACATAATTTAACAATTTAAATAAATGTATTTAAATAAATGTTAACAATACTAAATAAACAATAGTAAGGAACATGTTTGTATAAGACTATTCTGCTTCCAAACCGAACAACAAATGGGAAAGTGTTGGGCTTCGAAAGATTCAGATATACTATTCACAATTCTGCATAAAAATTGAAGATGTTGAACTTCACAGTGGTCAAACTTACTATTCTGACTAAAACATGAGAAAAAGCAGATAAACCATTTGACTTTGGAGGGGTTAGATGTACCATCCCCAATACAATCCAAAGAACATTTTGGGGATCAGATTTGCTATTTCCACTCCAACATACTCAAAATATGGGAAATGTATCCAAAGCAGGGAAAGTGCAGGACTTGCTTTTGAAATATATTCACTAAAAATAAATTAAATGAATATAAGTTTTATAAAACACATTTAAAAAAAATATAAAAATATAAAAAGTATTTAAAATGAGCATACTTCCATTCCACTATCCAAAAAAGCCAACAATTAAAATGAATGAAAGAATGATGAAATATAAACATTAATTATATTAAATTATTAAATAAAACAATAACATGTAAAACAATTAGAAAATATAAAATGCATTTAGAAACTGCAATATTTGTGACACAATATTCCAGTATCATAGTTTCTTTTCACAATATTTTGGCAGAATACCAGTTTTTTCACTTTTTTTGCCAGTCGATTCTTGGAGAAAACAGGCAACAATTAGCTATAGTTTTATAAACATACATATATATATATATATATATATATATATATATATAATATTTATATAAAATGTTTCCTCAACGATATAAATATATAAAATACTCTGGATCAAGAAAGAAAGAACATATTTTGAATGGTATCAATGAACATAACCACTATATCTCACATTACAAGTGGTCTCCTAATTTGAATACAGAAGCAAGTAGGGATTTCCATCTAAATAGTCCATATAAATCATTTAGAAATAAAACAATTTGCACAATTAGCGCCACAATTAATACGTCTCAGGACGTATTATCTAGGCTACCCTCTATAAATTTGTCCACGGAACACACTCTAAAATTTAGGAACAGCATTCAAAAATTACACTGAGCACATTGATATAATGTTATCCCTCATTGCATACGCGTTCCATATGGGAATAATCATTATCCTGCTATAGTTCTGTTTTCCAGAATTACTGATGCCTGCAGTATTGGTTATTTTTGGTTGAGATTATTACATCCATATTACTGCAGAACATTCAATGGAGGCCAAAAAGAACAGTTTTCTATATTAATATAGACTTTATAGCACTCAGAGCCGTCACAGATAATCATAGAAGACTCTCCTGATAAGCCTCCAAGTTATTGAAGCAGATTTTGGAACACCGTTATTTTGGGACGATCTAAGTGTCATCATAAGGCACCTGCATTATGACTACTGACCATACAGACGTCCAGTTCACAAGGGATTCAGACTGTTTATGGACAAGTACATCCCTAAATAGTATAATTCTGCCTAACACACAAAGGAATGCCACTGTCACTGTGCTACCTAAAAAGACAAGGGATGTCCGGTCTCTAGGAAACAACACCCTACACAATTTCTAATGATTACAAGACACTGGTCAAATAACTGGTTCTCGGTATTTAAAATATCTTACTACTTGTCAAAAACACCAATTTCCAGAATATGTGCATTAGTCCTCTGAGCTACCTTACCCTTCGAATAATGGCCCTAAATAGATTTAGCAGTGGTCAGGATCACCACCACATTCAATTATTTTGCTACAGCATCAGTCTTGGCTTGCACCTTACATTCATCATCATGTAAACTAGAGATGGGATGTGCTAGGCTATCCTCAGTCTCCCCATTTGATTATACTGTTAATATAGTTTTGGTTATAAGGGTAGGTAGGTAACCAATAGAAGACCCAACAACTTTAGCTGAGGTTATCTTAAGGGGTGAGGTCCTCAGCTTTCTCTTTAATCTCAGGACACACATTTAACAGGGAAATATTATCCAGATGATGCTTTGAGTAACTGACCTTTATAATTTGTGAGCAAAATTGGAAATACGGTGCTTCTAAAACTCTAACCTGTCACCAAATGCTGCACATAGAAATCCGGTTACGGCAGCTACGTACATTCATACATATGGTAGAAGGATTGTTCAAAGTTTGAAGCAAAATGACATTTTGATATTTGGGTGCTCCCTTCCTCTAGCAAAAAGCATTTGTGAGGCAATTAGTTGCAACTGGGCTTCCTCCTGTGGCCACTTGTGGCAGTGCCACAAGGCTGCTGCCTGCAGTCGACCTTTTCATAGCACCGGCTCAGCATTCCAGTGTAAAATGATTCGACGTACATCAAGCCCAGAAAAACTTAAATAGAATACCAATCTGTCACTGCTTGATGGATTCCATAGAGACCCGCTTAATTAGGCACAACAGTGAAGTATTGTACACTGTATGTGTTCTTCCTTCCAGTGCTCTTCGTCACACGTCCAAACGCAGTGATGCAACACAAGATAAGAGCACCACTCTGATGACGCATGTATGACACAAATACGGTTTCTATACAGACCACAATGCAATTCAACATTTTTGCAACCAAATACCTCCACATAGTGTAGCATGCTACCCATCTGCTAATTGCCTTCAACTCTTATGAAACTATTGTTTGACAGGGAGCAGATAAACCCACCTCAACAGAAAATGCGGTGCTGGAAGAAGCCAGACTAGAATTTTCCATAAATAAAAAATGAGAAGTCCTGAAATCCTGCTCATATTAACGAGCTGAGAAAACAGACAGATGCACAACCAGACTTTAAGCATATTTCCTTTTTTTCTTCCATCTGGTGCTTTCACTTATTAATGATTTAAGGATTAATTATTGCACGGCTAAGTTTCTTTCTAAAAACCCCAGTGTCCTATTTGCCAATTCATTCCAGATGCTGGCAACTAAGACTGGAGACATGATTCAAGAGGACAGACCATTTCAGGCAGGATGACAGCACAGAAACAGTCAGCAGGCCAGTGAGTCTTCTTGCTACAAGGTTCTTTATGGGTTATCTGATGCCTTTCCAGTTTGTTTTACGTTTTACCGTGCAGATGTTCCTCTGGGTGACCAATTTTTATAGTTTGAGAAAGATTATATCAGTTTTCCAAAGGATTGTGTTACTGTATTTCTTGGATTTTTTGTGGCACTTGAAAGGCTAATTTCTTAATCAGACACTAACAGAGGAATGCAGAAGAAGAGGTCAAAAAGCCAACGTGGAACAGAGGATTAAACACTGGCCGTAAGGAGATAGAAAAACACAACCAACTACCTAAAGATGTTATTGAACGCGAGACGAGAAAAAAACACGCGAGGAACACGCATTTTATATTATTATCCAAGGTGTTAAAATACACGCATAGCATATGTTTGGCTTGGAGTTGTTGCTGAACAGTTTTGCATGATTCAGCTGCCTTGGCTAAAACTATCACTTTGATACTGGAAAATTATTATAAAAATGTTAGTTTTGGGCCTTATAACAGAAAGCAAAGTTTTTGTTGCCTGCCAGTAGATTTCAGATTAGATTTGTAATGATTCCAAAAATAATTCCCTTTAGCTGTTGGATTTCTCCTCTATCAAGCAGCCGTTGTTCTATCCAGTATTTCGTTCCTTTGTGTTAAAAGAGCAACAGGGAGATAACATATATAGATACCATATGTTTGGCAAAGAATATGCACACGTCATTTAGCTGGACTTCCTTTCAGTTGTCTTGCTCTGCTCTCCTTTGGCGGTGTCACAAGAATGTCATTGTCAGGTCTAAATCTTCCTATATATTGAACGCATTTACATCTTCAAGTGGTAATGGTTTGCATGCAAGCATTTTTTTCTTTAAACTACGATTCAGTGATTACCCTGCTATGTCTTTCGATAAAATCAAAAATAATGTCCTGATATTCTATAAAACGGATATCTGTTGATATATATTCTACCATGTTAGAACTGAGTTTCTGGTTGGCAGAGGTATGTACCCTGTCTAAGCAGGAACCACAATCCTAGTCAGGGCAAGTCTGATACACACCATTGATTAACCTGTGCTCATCCTCTGATAGCTTGACACAGAGCAGGCAGGTGTAACTCAAGGGGCAATATGTAAAGTGTTTGTGCAACAAATCAAACAGTAAAACAGTGAAAACACTACAAAAAAGACATCCCACCTGGTAAGAACAGAAGAGCATAATCATATGAGTAAAACAAGACCAAAACGACAAAACTCCAAAAAGCTAAAGTCGAGATGTGGATTTTTAAAGAATAAAATGCAATATAGTGTTTTTTTAAATTAAAAAAAAATCTTTATTGGCATTTGAAAATTACAACAGTGGTACTGTGGTAACAAATAGAGGTTAGAAGTGGGGCAGGAGAGGGTAGGAGTGGGCATGGCATTAAGCAATTACAAGCACAGTGATAGTATTACATTGGCCCACATATGTAGGCCCTCAGACAACAATTCTGACAAAGCATTTCCCATTTTTGATGCACACTTAAGATGGGCCGTAAAGTGGTTGGGCTAGTGATGATAGGTTGCTCAGGGTCAGTGTCATAAGCATCAAAGTGTGGGTAACAGGGATAGACACAGCTCAGGGAACAGGCGCGTTCAGAATCTAGGAGGAGTGGGCCGTCCCTTTCCAAGGAGGGGGGTGATTCTTTTTGTCGTGGGAAAGTTTAGGAGGGGTTCCCATATGTCTTTGGGGCAGGAGCATGGTGCCATATGCTCCCAGAAGTGGGATAGTTTTTCTTGGCAGTAAGCTGCGTCCTGCAACCATACCTCCATAATGAGGGCAGGTTGTTGTCCCTAGTGTATGGTGACCCTGCGTTTAGCTAGAAGAAGAAGCATAGCAAAGAGTCGAAGGTCCCCCAGATGAATGTCTTTGACATAGCAGAAAAAGGCCAGCTAATGGGCTCCATGATGGGAGATGGCCCGTGATGGTGTTTATGGTAGAGGAAACTCCTGCCCAGAAATCCGCAAACTCCATACACTCCGATGCAAGGAGTAGAAAGGAGGCCCACGGGGTGGCACATCTAAGGCACTGTGTGTCAGGCACCAGTCCTATGCGATGGAGCTGTATCAAGGTGCAGTATAGTCTGTAAAGGAATTTTAAATGTATGAGTCACAGTCTGCAATTGGGAGAGAGGATCACTGTCTGGCTGCAGCAGTAGGATCATTGGGCGTCAGTGATGGGAGGTCACTGTCTCCCTCCCAGGCGACGCGTGCCATTGGCCTTCAAATGAGTGCTGTGGTCTGCATGATGGAGTAAAGACATGTGAGGGGTTTGTGAGTATGTGCTCTAGAGCGTGAAGCAAGGGGGGCAGGGAAGGTGTTGTGTATTGTACAGCAGGATGCCCAGAGTTGGTGCTATGGGAGTGTCAGGATACTTCAATTCGATTTCCTCAGAAGCAGAAGATAACTCCTCAGTCCCGACCCGAGCTACTCACAACGAATATTAATCCTTCGTGCTGAGTACCCCGGAGGGGGAAAGGGGAATGGGATGGTAGAGAGACTGCCACAGAGATGATGAACGCCAGTACTCAGTCTGCCTCTTCACATCTAAGATTGGATACAGCACCTGCAAGAGTCACAGTCGCAATTACTAGGGACATACAACATCAGTTTTTCACTTTCTACTCTCAACACTTAATTCTCTTTAATTCTATTATTTCTTCACTCACCCTGAGTTCTCTGTGGCCTTGCTTCTCTCTATAAATGATAGCTCTTCTTAAAAAAATGCTTATTACTGATTCTGGAAGAACTTCTCAACCTTTGTTAGAGATTGGTTTTATGTTGCTATATATATATATATATATATATATATATATATATATATATAGTTGGTGATAATGAGTTCTTCATATCAGCTGATGTTATTTAATTTCACCTGTCTTATTGTGACTTCTGTCAATACTTGTATTTGTAAATGCTTGTTTATTAAAGTTCGTTTCTCCTTTCTTACTTCGACATTTGTTGATAACTTGTATTTGTAAATGCTTGTTTATTACAGTTAGTTTCTCCTTCCTTACTTCGACATCTGTCGATAACTTGTAGTTGTAAATGCTTGTTTATTTAAGTTCGTTTCTCTTTTAAACTCTATTTTGGTTTATTACCATTGAATTTGTAAATGCTTATTTGTTAACAGTTCGTTTCTCCTTGAAACTTGGGCTTTGACTTTAATATCTTAAACAAGAACCTTGTAAACATAACGTTAATTCATACATTAACTCTGTAGCCTTGCCGACTTCCACGGGAACGGTCTACTATCAAACTCTTCGAATAAACCTTGACAATATTTATCCGTTTCCTGTAATATAATCTTCAAATGTAATTTTACCTCACAGGAGTTTCTGTTCTGAAGCGCGCTCTCTCTCCACACAGCTGATTCCTGTCAGACCTCAGTTGAAGTGCAAGGCTTCCAGCTGGAGAGCTCGTAACCTAGCAACCAACCGATTGCAAGACTAGAACTGTAACTAACCTTCAGGACTCACAGCCGCCATCTTGGATCTTCTCTTCTTGATTCTTCCATTGAAATAAGCGCAAGATTACTCTGCAAACCTTCTTCCAGTTTGGGCTTTGCTGTCTCCACTGAGGATATCTCTTTGCTTTTCTCATGCACTTCTTTGATTTGACTTGGCAAGTTTGTGTGGTCATGTTAGTACTCCCCCTCAAGGAACAGTTCTCCAATTTAGGTTTGCTTGGGTAGGTTCTATGAAAGTTTCTCACTAATCTTGAAGCATGTACATACTTGTGCGGCTCCCAGGATCGTTCCTCTGGACCATAACCTTTCCAATCAATTAGATAATAAAGCTGGCCATTACGGATTTTGGAATCTAAGATTTGATTGACCTCATACTCTTCTGCAGAGCTAATCTGGATAGGAATTGGAGGGGAGTTTTGACGTAAATTTGGAGGACTGTTCTTTAACAAGGAGACATGGAAAACAGGATGTATCTTTAGATGAGCTGGCAACTGCAATTTAACTGCCACTGGATTGATCATCTTGTCAACTTTGAATGGGCCTATAAATCGTGGCTGAAATTTGCGATTTCCTTTGAGACGTAAATGACGAGTGGATAACCAAACTTTGGGCCTGATTCCGACCCTGGCGGTAAAAACCGCCAGGGCCGTGGTCCGCGGGAGCACCGCCAACAGGCTGGCGGTGCTCCTTTGGGCATTCTGACCGCATCGGTACAGCCGCGGCCAGAAACGGAAAGTCGGCGGTGTACCGCCGACTTTCCGCTGCCCAGGGGAATCAGCTGCGCCGCCATGGGGATTCTGACCCCCATACCGCCATCCTGTTCCTGGCGGTTTCGGCCGCCAGGAACAGGATGGCGGTATGGGGTGTCGTGGGGCCCCTGGGGGCCCCTGCAGTGCCCATGCCTGTGGCATGGGCACTGCAGGGGCCCCCATAAGAGAGCCCCACTTTGAATTTCAGTGTCTGCTTAGCAGACACTGAAATTCGCGACGGGTGCTACTGCACCGGTCGCACACCTTCCACTCCGCCGGCTCCATTCGGAGCCGGCTTCCTCGTGGAAGGGTGTTTCCCGCTGGGCTGGCGGGCAGCCTTTTGGCGGTCGCCCGCCAGCCCAGCGGGAAACGCAGAATAACTGCGGCGGTCTTTTGACCGCGCAGCGGTATTCTGGCGGTTCCCGTTTGGCTGGCGGCGCCCGCCGCCAGCCAAACTCGGAATCACCCCCTTTGTCTCCTTTCGAATAAATGGGTCTCTCTCTTCTTTTTCTATCAGCCTGAGTCTTATATGAGTCTTTTGCTTGAATGATGTTTTTTCTAGCCCTAACTAACGTGGTCTGCAAATCCCTCACCATCTCTTCTACTGCAGGCACTGAATCATCTTCTTTACCCAACATTACATTAGGATGTCTACCATGGTTCAGATAAAAGGGGGTGAACCCAGTGGTGGAATGAACAGCATTTTTGTAAGCAAATTCAGCTGCCCACATCAACTCGGGCCATTCCTTCTCTTTATCGAATAAATTGAGTCTTAAATACTGTTCTAACTCTTGATTCACTCTCTCTGTTTGCCCATCGGTTTCAGGATGGTAACTGGTAGAGTAACGAGAATCAATTCCTAATCTTTTACTAAAGGCCTTCCAAAAGCGAGAAACAAATTGGGAACCCCTGTCTGAAACTAGAATTTTTGGGATACCATGGGCGCGTACTATGTGTTGTGTAAACAACTGTGCAACCTGTGGGGCTCGAGGGATTTCTTTCAAAGGAATTAAATGCGCCCTTTTAGTGAAAGTGTCTACAAAAACTAGGATAGTGTTAAAACCTTGGCTACTAGGGAGGTCCACTATAAGATCCATAGTAACAGTATGCCAGACATGGGGTGCAGTGGGCAAAGGTCTTAACAGACCTTGTGAAGCTGTTCTATTTGATTTCCCTTTTTGACATTTGTCACATGTTGACACATATTGTCTTATCTGAGTTTTCATTTTTGGCCACCAAAATTCTCGCTGTATTAGATTTTGAGTCTTTTGAATTCCTTTGTGTCCTGCCAATTGATCGTCATGATAAGCCTGAAGAATTTTTTCTTGCAGCTCCA
The DNA here is from genome assembly GCF_031143425.1 of Pleurodeles waltl. Taxonomy (NCBI): domain Eukaryota; kingdom Metazoa; phylum Chordata; class Amphibia; order Caudata; family Salamandridae; genus Pleurodeles; species Pleurodeles waltl. The sequence continues at coordinate 921,456,809 of NC_090443.1, read as the reverse complement.
CAGTCTGAACATACAGTGCACCTTTAAAGTATGGCAAACCTTTTTTGATTTCTCTTCCTTGGCCTTCTTTGGACCACTTCAGCATTCCTTCGAATGTTAAGTTTTCTTGAATTTCTTTGGTTACATTTTCATACAATATGGCAGATATGAACTTCTCTTGTGGAATAATCAATTCTTTTTCTGGAGGCTCTTTAACTGCACTGGTATCAATTCGAGATAGAGCATCTGCCTTCCCATTTACTTTTCCTGGTCTGAAAGTGATAACAAAATCAAAGTCTGCAAAATATAGGGACCAACGCAGTTGTCTAGCTGTTAGAGTTCGAGCTGATTTTAAAAACTGTAAATTTCGTGGTCCGTGTAAACGGTCACTTTATGCTTAGCTCCCAAAATGTAATGCCTCCACTCACGAAAAGTTTCTTTGACTGCCAATAGCTCCTTATCCGCAATTGAATAATTTATCTCTGGTGGTGTTAATTTCCGAGAGAAATAGGCCACTGGATGTAATTGACCTGTATCTCTATGACGCTGGGAAAGGATACCTCCTATGGCAACATCTGAAGCATCTGCCTCCACATAATATGGCTCATCTGGATTGGGGTGGAGCAAGATTGGAGCTGAGACGAAGGAATTCTTCAAAAAATTAAAAGGATTTTCAGCTTCTTTTGTCCACTCAGACTTCACTTCTTTCTTCAACAATCGAGTAATGGGTGTAACTGTTTGAGAAAAATTGGATATGAATCTTCGATAAAAATTAGCGAACCCCAAGAAACTCTGGATCTCTTTGACATTGCAAGGAGAAGGCCAATGTTGTACTGTCTTTATCTTGGCAGGATCCATACTAACTCCTTCTGGTGACAAAATGAATCCTAAGAATTCAACTCGTTCCACATGAAATGCACACTTCTCCAATTTTACATAGAGATGGTTTTCTTGCAACCTTGTGAGGATGGATCGAACATGGGAAATGTGCTCCTGTAGATTGTCGGAAAAGATTAAAATGTCATCTATATAAACCACGGCAATCCGGTCAAGGAATTCTCGTAATATATCATTAACGAAATGCTGGAAGGCAGCGGGAGCATTGCATAACCCATAAGGCATCACTTGATATTCAAATAATCCGTATCGAGTCGGAAAAGCGGTTTTCCATTCATCCCCTGAAGCCACTCGAATCAAATGATATGCTCCTCGCAGGTCCAATTTGGTGTAGATTCTAGCATTCTTTACTTGATCTAATAAAACTGACACTAAAGGCAGTGGGTATCGATTCTTGATGGTAACCTGATTGAGGGCTCGATAATCAATGCAAGTTCGAAGACTCCCATCCTTCTTTGGTATGAAAAATAGTGGGGATGACACTGGAGATTCAGAAGGACGAATAAAACCATTAGCAATATATTGATCCAAATACTCCTTTACATGTTGATTCTCTGCTTCAGTCAATTTGTATATTCTGCTACATGGCAAAATCGCACCTGGCTCCAGTTAAATTTTGCAGTCGTAAGGTCGATGTGGTGGCAATTTCTCAGCCTCCTTTTCATCAAAAACGGCGACTAAATCCTCATATTCTTTTGGGATTTCTGCTGTCTTTAGTGCACAGATCATTGAAGAGTGTGATGATAAACAGGCCGCTTGGGACTTGGTGGACACTTCCACTCCATCATGAAAGCAATTCTCTTTGCAGTAAGAGGAATTCATCTTGATCGTTCTTTTGCTCCAATCAATTTGTGGATTATGTTCTGTAAACCAGGGCAGACCCAAAATGAGTTGAAATTGTGGAGCATCTATCAAATTAAAGATGATCTGCTCCTGATGTCCACCAAAACCTTGCATCTGAATTGGTTCGGTCTCATGGGAAATGGGTCCTGAAGAAAGATTGGTTCCATCCACAGCTCTTACTACTTCCAAAGTAGATTTCTTGATAAATCGAATACCCATTTTACGAGCGTATTTTTATATCACAGAAGTTGCCCGTAGCTCCAGAGTGTATCATAACTGAGATCCCTTGAATTTCCTTCTCAAGGGTCTTAACTGATACTGTTTGTACCAAATGTGGCGCTGCGGTTTGTAAGGTATTCGCCACTCATTGATCTAAAGGAGTTGTCTTGGGTTCTGCTTTCATCAGGGCAACTCCCTCTACTGATGAAGCTGGCCTTTTCCCGACTGAAGAGCTTTGGGTTTCTTGAGACAGTTTTTAACAAAATGCCCAGATGCACCGCAATATAAACATAGTTGATTCACTCTTCTTTTCTCTTTTTCTTCCTTAGATAAAGGACCTCGGATGGAACCAATTTGCAGTGGTTCTTCTATCGTTATCCCTTCTCTGGCTCTTGTATGATCATTTCTTACACGATCAATTCTCAGGGGAAGTGGTTGATACTCTCTTCTCTTTTCTGCTCTTCGCTCAGTTAACCGGTGGTCAATCTGTAACACAAGATCAATTAACTCCGAAATTTCGGTGGGTCTATTTGGAACTTGTGCTAAGGCATCTTTCAATTCATCTCTCAGTCCACGATAAAATATGGTGGCTCTTTTTGACTCCGGCCAGGCAGTCTCTACAACGAGTTTATTGAAATGAGCCAGATAGGCTACTAGATCTTTATTACCTTGCCTGATTTCCAGTAGTTCAGTGTCAGTGGCTTGAGCTGCAGTTCGCCGATCAAATATTCTTAAGAACTCCTCCTTGAAATTTTGGAAATTATATAAAACAGGATCATTTCTGGAAATTATTGGCATGGACCATGCGGCTGCATCTCCTGTCAGATAAGACAATATAAATGCCACTTTGGACTGGTCTTTGGAAAAAATGACTGGTCTACATAAAAAATGCAATGAGCATTGGGTCAGAAAAATCTGCGCCTTATTTGGATCCCCACCGAAGTGCTCGGGTTGAGCCAAAGGAATAATAGGGGAAACCGCATGAATTACTTGAGTGGATATACCTGCAGACTGTGAAGGGCTAGGGATTTGTGAAAACACAGATTCATTTGATTTAGCGGTGTTCCCTAACTCATTTATTCGCTGTTTTATTTGGACTGTTTCTTCTATGGTGTTATTTAATTGTTTCTGTAACCCTTCCAAAACGGTGGCTAATGCTTTTATATCAATTCCTTCTGCCATTCTGCTCAGGAGGAAATCTGTTTTTTCCCTAAAATTAGGGTGATGGCACTTCAATCTGTCAGGATACTTCAATTCGATTTCCTCAGAAGCAGAAGAAAACTCCTCAGTCCCGACCCGAGCTACTCACAACGAATATTAATCCTTCGTGCTGAGTACCCCGGAGGGGGAAAGGGGAATGGGATGGTAGAGAGACTGCCACAGAGATGATGAACGCCAGTACTCAGTCTGCCTCTTCACATCTAAGATTGGATACAGCACCTGCAAGAGTCACAGTCGCAATTACTAGGGACATACAACATCAGTTTTTCACTTTCTACTCTCAACACTTAATTCTCTTTAATTCTATTATTTCTTCACTCACCCTGAGTTCTCTGTGGCCTTGCTTCTCTCTATAAATGATAGCTCTTCTTAAAAAAATGCTTATTACTGATTCTGGAAGAACTTCTCAACCTTTGTTAGAGATTGGTTTTATGTTGCTATATATATATATAGTTGGTGATAATGAGTTCTTCAAATCAGCTGATGTTATTTAATTTCTCCTGTCTTATTGTGACTTCTGTCAATACTTGTATTTGTAAATGCTTGTTTATTAAAGTTAGTTTCTCCTTTCTTACTGCGACATTTGTTGATAACTTGTATTTGTAAATGCTTGTTTATTACAGTTAGTTTCTCCTTCCTTACTTCGACATCTGTCGATAACTTGTAGTTGTAAATGCTTGTTTATTTAAGTTCATTTCTCTTTTAAACTCTATTTTGGTTTATTACCATTGAATTTGTAAATGCTTATTTGTTAACAGTTCGTTTCTCCTTTAAACTTGGGCTTTGTTTATAACCTTGACATTTGTAAATACTTGCTCTTTTAAAGTTCGTTTTTTCTTTGACTTTAATATCTTAAACAAGAACCTTGTAAACATTAGGTTAATTCATACATTAACTCTGTAGCCTTGCCGACTTCCACTGGAACGGTCTACTATCAAACTCTTCGAATAAACCTTGACAATATTTATCCATTTTCTGTAATATTATCTTCAAATGTAATTTTACCTCACAGGAGTTTCTGTTCTGAAGCGTGCTCTCTCTCCACACAGCTGATTCCTGTCAGACCTCAGTTGAAGTGCAAGGCTTCCAGCTGGAGAGCTCGTAACCTAGCAACCAACCGATTGCAAGACTAGAACTGTAACTAACCTTCAGGACTCACAGCCGCCATCTTGGATCTTCTCTTCTTGATTCTTCCTTTGAAATAAGCGCAAGATTACTCTGCAAACCTTCTTCCAGTTTGGGTTTTGCTGTCTCCACTGAGGATATCTCTTTGCTTTTCTCATGCACTTCTTTGATTTGACTTGGCAAGTTTGTGTGGTCCTGACAGGGAGGCCATCTAGTACTGTTAGAGAGTCATTCCACAGGCCTCAAATGGAGGTATAAAGTGATTCTCAGGGTGCAAGTCAGAAAAAGTAAGGAGACCTCTCTCACATGCCCTCATCCTGGCACCCTGGTTTTGTCGGGGCAGCTGAAGGGGGTTGTGCTTGAGGGGTATTTAGGCTGCATAAAGCATCAGAACCTGACGTGCCATCTCATGCCATCCCACACCAGCGCACAAACTCTATGCTGACAACCTCAGTCCGTGGTGGTTTGTGGGGCTGATAAAGCACTGTGATCAGAGGGCATGGTGCTGTGTGTTCAGCCTCAATGGCTGTATGTGGTTGAAATCAAATGGGGTAAAGCAGCAAGTGTATGTATTGCGCTTGGGCGCTGAGTGCATTTAGGGTCATTTCAGGCATGCCCAAGCCCCCCTGACAAGTGAAAGGGTGAATATTTCCCAGGCCATATTTCTGGGTTGTTTGCCAGCCCAGGCAAGCGCAGCCACCACATAAAGCAAGCAGTAAGTGCGATAGGCACTTTCAGAAAAAGATACAAGAGCTTTGGTTAAATGACGATTTTGGCAATGGCTATCTGACCTGCCATAGACAGTGGCAGGCGGGACAAAACTGTGATTCTGTCCTCCAACCACACCATGGCGCGGCCATAGTTAGACCTCCACAACTCATCTGGGTCGCGGCTAAGCCACATGCAATAACGGACAGGGTCAGATGCCCACTGTACTGAGTATCCAGAGGCAAGAGGCTGTGTGCAGCCAGTGAGAGGAAAATATATGGACTGAGCCTAGTTGACCTGGATACTGGAAAATCCCACGAAGCATATGACCTCTCAAGTTACTGGGGCTAAGTTCTCCTGAGATTTGCAGACATACAGCATTAAGACATCTGCATACATTGATACCACTAACCTCTGGCCGTGAAGCTGATGCCCCAATGGGCATGATGCTGATGAAGCCAACCCACTAGGGGCTCCATCGCCACAGTGAATAAGATTGGGGATATCGGGCATCCCTGACATGTCACACGGGTAATCGGGAAGGGGTCAGACGTCATTCGATTCAGCTGGAAGCAAGCTATGAGTGAGGTGTAGAGAAGCTAGATCTGGTGAATAAATTGCAAATTTAGGCCAAGGCGAGTAAGCAGTGGGAAGAGATATCATCAGAAGCGTCTAATAGGGTCCAGAGTGTGCATGAGGACGAATATTGTGCAGAAGTTGTGCGAGGTAGAGCAGCACGGAATGAATGCAGATTGTTCTGCTCTCATGAGAGAGGGTAATAAGGGGAGAAGGCAGTTTACTAGTATTTTAGAGAATATTTTGAACATAGAGAGTGACCGGTAGAAATCACAGTGGTTCACAAGCTTTTCAATATAACTTCTTCCTGCAGGGATAATGGTAAGTTCCCCATTCCAAGGATTCCTCGTACATCGCTAGCAGGTGGACCTCTTAGTGGAGTAAAGTGTATCAAAGTGCCCCAGAGGGCAGATGCTAGGTGAAGACACACAGGGCTGCTTTGGCACGGCAAGTTCCAAAAGGACAGCAGTGTGGTCTTAAAGAGGACAGGGTAGGTGTGTTACTGTAGTAAATGAGGTTCAAGCATACTGAGATATTAACCAGTAGTCTATGCAAGACCATGCATTATGAAATGCAGTGACGCATGTGCCCTCCATGTTAGCCATGTGTGTGAGCCACCAAATGTAATTGAGATACTCGTCCTGTATTAGTGTGTTGAGTAGTGTTGCAGCATTGGGACTGGGGCACCCAGAGGCACTGAGCAGTCCAGCCTGTCATTTAGTATCACGTTGAAGTTACTGCTCCAGAGAATGGTTCTCGGGCTCAGGCTCTGACTGAGCCTCCAGATTTCAGAGAAGAAAATGTGGGCTGTCAGTGTTAGGGCCGATAACTGCAGCCAGTATGATCGGGTGTCTGTGAAGGGTGCCACCAAAAATGACGTATCGCCCATTGTCATCACAGAGAGTGCGCTGCATTTGCCATGGCAGGTCCTTGTGCATCAGTATCTCTATGCCCCTGGCATATTTAGAGTACAAGGCACTCTGGGCCGAGTTAATTACAGTTCCTGAAGATAGCAAATATCTGTGTGGTGCCTATTGCGCTCTGCATGGACCAGCTGAACTTTCCTGCAAACGTTTAGCCCTTGGATAGTCCAGGTAAGGCAACGCAGTGTGGTCATGGTGCTGTGTGCAAGGACCAATGGGACAGTGCTTGGGAATGCCATTGGAGGGCTCCACCAGGAGGGGCTGATGCATATGGTGTGACCGTGCAGGGGACATGTTAAAAGGGAGGGAAAACAACCAACAAAAACCTGCAAACAAACCCACCTCCCACACCAACCCCCAAACCTGGTTGAGTACAGTAAGCCCACCCCTAACCCAAATACCCATTCCCAGATAGATCAGACAACATGGGAATCATCCCTGAGGGCAGTGGCAAGCCAAGCAGACAACCCAGTCAATGTCCTGGTGGGTGGCTGATGGAGCACAAGGCTTGCAAAGTGGTTTCAGGGGGCTCCTGGTGAGGGTCGCATGGATCAATGTTTGTGGCAGCCATGGTGTATGCAGGGTTACCAGTCAGTGAATGTACACATGGGGTTGCCAGGTTTTCCCTTGTCAGGAGGGGGGACTTTCTTTGTTGTCTGGCATCATGGTGGCTCCCTAAGTATACAGGGTTAATCGCTATCGCTGAGGTGTGCCTCATCTTGGTGCTGTGGAGATCCAAGGTGATGCTTTCCAGGCAGTGATGCGTTTAGCAAATTTAAGAACCACTTTGGTGTCTGTAAAGTACTGTCCCCTCATGGGGGATACGCAGCTTGGTGGGATATAGGAGTGCATACTGAATTTCGACTTTCTGAGGAAGTCTCTTGGCCAGTAGGTATTCCAGTAGGGCAGCTTGTACTGTTAGGGGAAAGACTGGGTATAAGGAGAGTTCATTGCCCTGATAGTGAACTGAGAGGTTCTCCCAGGTTATACATAGGACAGTGTTCCAGTCGCTGAAGTTTAGGAGTCTTGAGACTGTGGGCTGAGCAGTGGTGCATAGGGGGGTCGGTGGAAACGCTGTCCAAAATAGCAGTGTGCACGCTCCTCAATGAAGACCAGAGATATGGCCTCACTAAACAGCTTGCTGAGAATGAACTCAATATAGTCCTCCATTTTATTGATGACAGTGGACTCCAGGATCCTTGTGATCCAAAGGTTATTGCATTGGGGACCACTTTTAGGTCTTTGTTCTTTGATTTGATAAGTTCATGACCTTGTCAATGCATAGAAGGTATTCTCTAGAGACGGTATGAGCATCATCTGCTTGCAACGCTCTGTTTTCTAGGTGGCCCAAGTGGTCCTTGCGTTTGTGGACATGCTCTATCATGCGGCCTAAGTTGCTCGTGAGGGGGTCAAGCGTCATGTCTATCACTCTCAGTCTGGTTTTTGCTTCAGCGAGCAATTCCTTGAGGTTGCTGTTGTGCTGGGCATCGTTGCGAGGGTGGACAAGGAGTTCCTCAGGTGGCACCTCTTGTCCAGCGTGACAGGTGTGTCATTTGCCTTCAAAGGTAAGCTTTGCTTCCCATGCTTTGTGCTTCCTCATTGTTTTGCTTAGAGTTATACAGCACAGTGATGTACGTTGTGGGAGGAAGGCATCCTTCCAGTGTCCATAAGCAGACCAGTGGGCCCTCCAGAGGGGCGCCCTGTACGAGACCAACCAGGCAATCAAAGCAAATAAGCAGGTACAGCAAGTTTTCGGTAGCCTCCCCTGCCCTGCCTCACTCCAGGGCAAACTCGCACCAGGGGGGCAGGAGCAGGCCCAGGACCTGAATGTTACAGTTATGGTGAGGCATGCTCAGTTCAGATGTACGCCACAATGGCTCGATGTCGCTGCTCGCACAATGTCAGGTGCAGTCCCCCAGTCCTGAAAGGGATCTTGAGTGGCAAAGGAGCTAGGCTTCTAAATGGTGCATGGCCAAACAAGCCTATGTGTGGCAGTTTTGCTGGCCTGATCCTAGGGTTGACTGCTGGTGGAGGGGACAGTTTCATGGCCAGGATGTGATTAGGGGTAACTGGCACTGCTCACTCGCTGTATTTGTATGAGGTGTAGACTGCCTGTTTCTGGGTACATTTTTCAGCACGAATTGGGATCCTCCTATTATTGGCCTGCGATCTGGGCCCAGCTGGGTACTGTTGCAGCAGGAGTAGGGGGGTGTTAGTCAGTGGGGCGCAACATGCACATTCGGCTGGAGGACCTAGGACCAGGGGCTACCTTAGGGGAGACGTATATGTATTAAAAAGAAAGGTTTGGGTCTGGTCATTTTTAAAGGGCTACTGAAGTTGGTGGCACAATCAGTACTGCAGGCCCACTAGTAGCATTTAATTTACAGGGTCTGGACACATGCAGTGCACTTTACTAAGGACCTATAGATAAAACGAATATGCCATTTGTGAATAAGTCAATGTTACCATGTTTTAAGCAAAGATCACATTAATTTTAGCACTGGGGGAAAGTGCCCAGAGTCCTAAAGCCAATAAAAACAAATTCAGCAAGAAGCAAAGGAGGAAGGCAAACACGTTTTGGGGATGTCCCTTCAGAAAGGGCCTGGTCCAGCATACCACAACATCCAGCTTTTCATATTAAGATGCCATATCAGATTGGAAGATACAGGCATACACAATATTAATTTTACAGAGTGTATTCTTCTTAAGAAGCACACAAGGTCAATTTCTGTTTTGCTGTGCATGTGTAATAATTATCACCAGTATACGCCTGTGTATCTATTTTGCTCACTTCCATTAACCAGTTATTGTCTCTTACAAATAACTTATTTTTCTATCTCTCAGATTTAACACCATTATTACTTTATTTCTATCACTGTTCACAGTGCACATTATATTAAGGCCAATAATTGGACCTTTGGCAAGTGTTTCCGAACATTTCCCTATGTGGGCAAAACAAAATAGGAACATTTATTAACCATTTCTCTCTGTTCGTAAGTCAAGAACTAATGTAACATAAACATAACCCAGGATGTTTGTCGAAAAGATTGAGGACGGGTAGGATAGTAAATTGGGAGCCCAGGAACAGAAAAACATTGGAAATGCATGATCCCCTTGTGTATTACAGCACTTACTCTCTAAGAGGCATATTTACAAGCCCCTAGTGCCACCTTGCGCTGCCGTAGGGTCATTTGTTTATGCTAAGGAGGCGCTAGGGTGGCTTTTCCCCATGCCATATTTGCAAAGTGGTGCACTGCTTGCATAAGCCACTTTCCAACCCCTTGCGCCACATTATGCCTGCATCAGGCATAATGAATTAAAGGTGGGCGTTTCACATTTCACTGGCAATTTTTTCCGCCATTTTTAATGCCTGCTCAGAGCAGGCATTAAAATGATACATCCATTTTAATCAATGGGCCTCCTTGTGCTTTGTTGCACTAGTGTAAACATTTTTGACACTAGTGCAGAAAAGTGCCACAATAGCGTAAAAAATGTTGATGCTATTGTCCTAATGACTGCCATAGTGTGCAGTATTTACAATACGGAGCAACCATGGTGTTGTTAGGTGGGGTAGGGGCGACACAAGAAAAGTGGTGCATCAGCACTGATGTGCCACTTTCTTGTAAATATGCCCCTAAGTTTTATCAGAGCAATGGTAAATGATGGCTTCCAAGAGGCAGGGCATTGTTGATGTAGCTAGGACCTCCTGGTTTATTCTCTGCCCTTTTTCCTTACTGCACAAACTGGCATGCACTTAGCCTTTTCGGCATGTGTTCCTACTCCACATGCAGGCATGCATGCACTTACCTTTTCCATTCTCTCTCCATTCTGCCACAACTCCACTTGCATGCATTTACCCAGCCTTTCCATCATTATATGCTACATTCATTTTGTTTCTTTCGTAGGGAACATACTTTAATTTTGTTTTTGTCATAGTCCCTTACTTCATCTGGTTCTTGCTTAGTCAAAAGTGTTTTCTGAATTCAATAAAATGAAAATGAAAATAAATAAAAAACAAAGAGGGAGAAAACCAAAGTAGCTACAATGGGAATATGGTGCATCAATAGTACAGCACAGCAGAGGTTTTGTAAAAATATAACATATTGGGAACTCAGAAGGAAGAATGAGCAGTGTTTGTTAGACCTGTCAGCCTTAGTGTGGTCTTCCCCCCAAATGTTTGCCTCCTCCTACATTTTTACTGATCTCGCTTTTGCTGCTCTTAGGACTCTGCACTTTACCACTGCTAACCAGTGCTAAAGTGCATGTGGTCACTCCTTAAAACACAGTAGCGGGAGCCTATCCCCAATTGGTGTCATTAATTTACCTACAAATGCCTAGTAAACTGGTATTACATGTACACAGGCCTGGCAAATAAATACTACATGTGGGCTTGCAGCGTTTATTGTGCCACCCACGCAGGTAGTGACTTTAACATGTCCCATGCCTGCCATTGCAGCCTTTGTGTGAACCTTTGAACTGTTCGACGTGGCAAAATAAACCGCCTAATAGGCCCAAATCTTCTATTTTAATACATATAAGTCACTCCTAGAGCAGGCCTTGGACAGCTCAGAGGGCAGGGTGCAATAGTAAATAAAAAGTCGGACGTGTACTTTAAAGTTCTACATGTGCAGGTAGTGAAAACCTCTCAAATCTGTTTTTCACTACTGCAAGGCCTACCTCTTTCATAGGGTGTTGGACCTTTTTGCTTATGCAGGGTCATCCCCAATCTTTTTGCCTCCTGCCTCCTATTTTCTCTGACCTGTTGCTGTTGGCTTTTGAACTCTGAGCACTTTACCACTGCTAACCAGTGCTAAAGTGCATATGCTCTCTGTGTAAATTGTATGTAGTTGGTTTATCCTTGATTGGCATATTTGATTTACTAATAAGTCCCTAGTAAAGTGCACTAGAGGTCCCAGGGCCTGTAAATCAAATGCTACTAGTGGGCCTGCAGCACTGGTTGTGCCGCCCACATAAGTAGCTCTGTAATCATGTCTCAGACCTGCCACTGCAGTGTCTGTGTGCAGTTTAACACTTTAAAGTTTTTACATGTAAGGCACCCCTAAGGTAGGCCCTAGGTAGCCCCAAGGGCAGAGTGCAGTGTATGGTTAAGGTAGGACATATAGTAATGTGTTTTATATGCCCTGACAGTGAAATATTGCTAAATTCGTTTTTCACTGTTGAAAGGCCTGTCCCTCTCATAGGTTAACATGGAGGCTACCTTTAAATATGATGAAAGTGTAGATTCCCTTTGCGGGCGGATGGACATGTGGAGTTTGGGGTCTCTGAGCTCACAATTTAAGAAAACATCTTTTAGTAAAGTTGATTTTAAGATTGTGTTTTTCAAAATGCCACTTTTAGAAAGTGAGCATTTCATTTTCTTGCTTATACCATTTCTGTGACTCTGCCTGTTTGTGGATTCCCTGTCTGGGTCAGTTTGACAGTTGGGCTGGTTGCACCTCACACTAGACAGTGACACAGAGGGAGCTGGGCTGTAGTCTGCATTTCTTGATGAGCCATCTGTGCTAGGAGGGAGGGGAGGAGTGGTCACTCACACCTGAAAGGGACTTTGCTTTGAAGTAGGCCTACTTAAAAGGAGAAATTGGGTATAAGAAGGGCACCCAAAACTACAGACTTTAGAAAACTTCTGGAAACCAAGAGGAATCTCTGCCTGGAGAAGAGCTGTAGAGCTGAGGAAGATGAGCTGCCTTGCCTGTGACTGCTTTGTAGAGCTATCCTGCAGTTGCTGCTTCTGCCAGAGTAAGAGGGCAAAGACTTGACTTTGTGTGCCTTCCATCTTGTTTAGAGCTTGCCGCCTGTTGTTTGAAGTCTCAGGGACAGCAAAGACTTCTCTCTGCCAGCACCTGGAGTCTCTGGAGAGACTCTGACTCTGCCCTGTGGTGCCCATCCAGTTCCTGGGACCCTGAAAGGAGAAGCTGGCAGCCTAAGAGGAGGAAATCCACGCACAGAGCGCTGTGCGGGAAAAAGATCAACAGGACTCCGATCTGTGGCTGAAGAAACGGCACGCCACCGGCTCTGCAGCTGAAAATCGATGCTCGCCAGAAATGTGACGAAGAATCGACGCACGGAGCAGGAGAAACGATGCGCAGCATCGCTGACAGAGGCTGGGAGATCGCAACCTGCGCTGCGTGGTTTTCATATCATCGTGCGGCTGGATTTCCAATGCAAATATCGCTGGGTGTGTAAAAACAACTCAAGGCCTGCCCGGACCCGAGAGTGCTGATTGGATCGACGCATTGCTCTCCTGCGGAGAGAAGAAACGACTCGACCGACCCGACAAAAGGAGAAACAACGCAAGGTCTCACTCATGAGTGAAATCGATGCATCGCAAGCCCTTTTTGACACATACTTGCCCGTACGGGGTTATTTTTGACGCACCCAAGGTACATTTTCACACTAACAGTGTTAGTGTGTGTTTAAAACTACATGAAGACTCTTTTTGCTTTTTAAATGGTAACTTGACTTGTGTATTGTGGACTTTTGTCGTTTTGGTCTTGTTTTGTTTAGATAAATATTTTCTATTTTTCTAAACTGGTGTTGTGTCATTTTGTAGTGTTCTCATTAAGTTACTGTGTGTGTTGGTACTGAGAGAGCGTAGCATATATATAATCTATATTAACATGAAATGTTTATGAACTTATCTACAATAATGCTGCATAGAAAATGTGTTAATTTTTTGTTATTTTGCTATAATGTGCGCTTGAATTGTGCCCACGGGGAGTGGCCGCCAACATATACGGGGACTAATAAAACTGACTAATAATGTTGAAATGATATGTTATGATATGATTTTACACTAATAATAATAGACATATGTAAGAGTTATGCTAATAATTCATTAGGCCTTAGTTAGCATGAGTCGAGGCCTAGCTGCCTGGCTCTCATATTAAATGTTTTTTTCTAACGTGCAGTGCTTGCTGAAGGACATGAACTCTTGTTTTCCTCCAAACTAGAAGCTGAATGTAACTGTAGTAGATCCGTTCTCATGAAATTCGACTTGCTTATAGAAACATTTTAACGGAATGCAACACTGTAAACCAGTCGTAGGTACAAGGTCGCCTGAACGGGTACAGACAATGGAGCCACTGACCGAAGATGCGCAAAGGACCACATGACTATGAAATCCTACCGGACATTCCACCCGCCAAAGACGTCAATCATAAGGACCAATAAAATACGTGAGAACTGTTATGGGGTGACAAATTTGATGAGCTAATGTGAAGTTAATTGGTTAAAGATAGTGGGGTGCAACCCCTTGTCCAACCAGATTTTAGGGGAATGTACAACGAAAAGGGGATAAAAACCCTTGACACCAGGAAGTAGTTTAGACTGGAGATTAGAAAATAGAGGAGAGAATAGGAGTTAGGTAGATGCTGTTGCCATTTGCTATGACCCAGACACTTTGTCACTCTGCATAGAGATTTTGCTGTTTGGTTCTTAAAACGATTCTTGCTGATATTGCCCGTTTACACTTTACTTTCTTATGAGGGAAGTGCCCCCTTTTTACTTGATTGCTGAATTCCTGATGGCGAATCAACTGATGTCCTGAGGACGAAGACCGAACCTGAGTGCTGACACCAAATACGGAGGGTAACTATATGACAATGAAATTGTAAATTGTCTGTTTGCTTTTCCTTTCTAGGAACCAACTGCTTCCTTTGAGAGAGACCATAGTTAGATGTTTTTTCTAAATTGGTGTTAGTAAATTGTTTTGCATGAAGCCCAACATGCTAATGCTAATTCGAGGTTAGGTGAGGGGTTCACTAAAATGACGCAGATAAACAAATGACTGAATCTATGCTTTGTTGAATAACCTTATGATGATACTCTGCTAAAGATAACCTATGATGACGTTGTGTTGTATTCTAATGTTTGTGATTCTTGCTTTGATGAAATCTCATCAGAGTTGCCATATTGTGACTATGCTAATGTGTTTCTTGGTTTTGAGACTAATAAACTTACTGGTAGAATTGTAATCAATAGGGAATAAATATCACAAAATTCATACTAAACTGGTGTGGTTATTCATGACCGAAAGGTCATGGTAGTTTCTGAGTCTTATTAAATGTCATTGACTAAGGTGAAATGCATTGTTGTAATAAATATTGATGACATTATTAACGTATTGGTTGACATGTTGATTAGCTATCTCATCCTAAGGTGTCTTCAAACAGGGTCAAAAGATTAATTGGCCTAAAACGAGTCCCAAAGTGAGTAAATTAGTCATAAAGGGACGCGTTAACAGTACAAATACTTTACACCTAGCACTCTGAAGTTAAGCCTACTGTTCTGCCAAGCTACCAAGGGGGTAAGCAGGTGTTATCTGAGGGTGATTCTCTTTTACCCTGACTAGAGTGAGGGTCCTTGCTTGAACAGGGGGTAAACTGACTGTCAACCCATTTCTAACATAGGGTAACATTGGAGTTACCTTATTACATTTAATTAGCTGTGCCTTCCAGGGCCAGAATGAGAACCCAAGGCAGCCCTGGCGAATTTTGTCAAACCAGCCTCCAAAGTTTGGATAGCAAGCGAGTCTGACCAGTACAATGGGGCTTGGGTGTTCTCCCTCCAAGAAAATTTGGGAAAAATGGCAAATACATTGCATTCTATAATACATTTTCCATTATATATTCAACTGTAGTAGTTTTTAAAGCATAGTAAATGATGACCTTGCAGTGCACCAGAATACAGCAGTCTTCATGGGGCTTCTTCAATGATTCCCTCACCATGACCCTCTAACAGTGCCTCTCATCTCTCTATAGCCCCTCTCTCACATGTATTTCATTTGTTTTATACTGCCTCTCTCATCAGCGTAGGATGTTGGAACACTTTACATCACAAACACATACAGAGACAATTAATCATTAGTGTGTAAATCAGTGCATAGAAAATGTTACATAAGAAAAAGCGGAAAACTAGGAGTAGGATTCACATGTCATCCATAGTGATAGGCATTTCGTAAGGGTGCTTGGTCTGGAGAACCATGAACTCAGGATTCAGAATGTAACATAGTTAGGGTTGACTTCACTAATAATTTATTTCCACCCAATAAACCCTTTTTAGCAAAATTAGGATAATCAAGGGCTGGCAAAAAGATAACATTCTAATTTGTACCATGCAGTTTGCATGCAGTTCTTTGATGGCAGTTCATAGCTCACTGTGCTAGATTATGATTCCAACTTATGAACTACTCAGTACAATGCACAGTAACAAACGGAGCTCTTTAACAAAAGAAGTATCCCACTGGGCTATGAACTTAAAATAGTGTTCTGTGATCAGCATAGTACATGTTCTTTGTAGCAGGAATATTATCCCTCTTAGCTAACTTAGATGAGTCCCAATTGCCAATAGACAAAATCCTGATCTCTCTCCAGCAGGTACATTAATCACTAGAGTTATTTTGGCACTTTTCTTGTTGCTTGAAAACTGTTGGATATACAAGGAACCCTGTAGTGCTTTTAAAATTGCTGTACTACTCCAAAACCCAGTAACAAAAGCACCCCCACCCCACCCTTTTAGCTTCCCAGGGAAATGCCCGATGCCCGGTACAGCCAGTCCGGCCTTGGTGACTTCCAAATGAGAACAAGTAATCACTCATTTCATTTCGATGTCTTTGGAATGTAATGAAAAATCCTTTAATGGATTTTAAATTACAACTTGGATTTTTGGATTTTAAATTACAACTTTGAAAATCCCACTTTTAGAAACTTTTTCGAATCTTCAAATCATTTAGCACATGTAGAATGTCTCTGAGTCACATGCCTAGATGTTGCTGAGAGATGGGCTTTGAGTATTCCTCATAGACACAAACTCAAAAATACGAACGTACACTTATAAGAGCCCTGGTTCAGGATTGTACCTTTACCCCATATGAGGATTTCCAATACTGCGGGTAGGTACTCTTTCCTGGTGTTCCACCGATGGAGTTCAATAGGTATTTCCTAAAAAGAACAGGATGGCCTCACACACCCCACAGGTGTCATGCCTCATCACCTGCCATCCCGCGCTCGCCAAAGCATACTTTAATGGTGGGCAGGCCATTGTTATGAAACTGATCGCGGATTTTGGGATTTCTAGGGAAAACAGGGAAAAAAGTACTTACCAAAATAGAGGAAATTCTTATAAGGTGTGAAGATACAACCTGAACAAGGGCTGTTATAAGGACACGTTTGTTTTTTAGTGTTTGTGTTCACGGTCTTGAGAGCACGAACTGGCCCAAATATCTCTCTTTCCCCCAAACCCTGTATGTAAACTGGGTTGCTGTGTTCTGTTCCTCCTAGACAAGCACACACAAGAGAAATCTTAGGTATGCCTGGATGGACCATCACTGGCAGAATGGCAGGGTGGACCTGCGCACAGCCCTAGTTACATTTGAATAGGATGTACCCTGCCTCCACACTAAGGGCTGCATACTCCCTGTAGTTAGTCTGGAGCCAGTGCAAGAAAGGCAGGATGTCAGTGGACTTCACGGGGAAACTTGTAGACTCTGCTTCCATTTCAAAGGCAGAACTGGGTAAAATACTGGACCTCATACATCAACTCTTCCGTACACTTCTGGACCTGTGGATACTGTGCCAGGAAGAAGGAATTCAAGCACTTGCACTCTGCTGGACTTCTGCCCTGCTAGATTACTGCCTTGCTGGACTGCTGCCTTGCTGTGCTGTCCTACTGTCCTCTTGCTTTGGTAAGAAAGACTGGACCAGCATCTTTTGAAACCAGGTTTTCAAAGTAACTTATAGGGCTAGTTGGCTGGCCTCCTGACTAGAGCCTCAGGGGAAAAAGGCTCCATCAACCTTGAACCCAGCACCTGGACTCTGCTATTTCTGAGTCTTACCCTGCCAACTGTTGCCACCCCAGTCCAAGTTCCTTGAAAGTGGGCCAGAATGTCATCTGCTAGCCCATCTGTGTATCCAGCTGAACCACCGCATCTACTCTTCTCTGCTGCGCTACCGCTGCTCAGAACCAAAGCATCGCCTTGACTGTGCAACGCATCCTCAACAACAGACTTTGCATTTCAAGGCCTCATCGACAGAAACCTAGATGACAATGCAGGACCTTGCATCACAGCCTTGCAGCTCCTCGGAACCCATGATTCACCTCAGATGCGTGACGCATCCTCAGCTTGGGACTTCGCAATGCTCTGCAACCAGGATTTAAGGTAATCTTGTTCAGAGGGCCTAACTGGGTCCCAGTAGCTGGCAGCGCTCTATCGAAGTTGACCTGAACTTGTGACTTTGTCCCAATTTTGCATGACCAGATACCTACAGTTGGCGCTTTGTGCTTTTGGCACTATTTTCACTGAAATCATTAAAATTGCATAGCCCCGATCCAACTGATTGGATTCTTGTTGTTTTGGTCTTGTTTTATTTACTAAAAATGTATCTACTTTTCTGAACTGGTATGGGATCATTTTGTTGTATGTTTTCACTGTGTTACTGTTTGAAGTGTTGCACAAGTGCTTTACACATTGCCTCTGAGTTAAGCCTGACTTTTCTGTGCCAAGCTACCTGAGGGCTGAGAACAGGTTAATTTAGGGTTTGCTTGTGACTTCGCCCTGGCAAAGATTGTGGTTTCTGCTTGAACAGGTTTCACACCCCTCAACCATTAACCCAATCTCTTACAGTGTGTCAGGTGCAGAAAATGTGTGTTTGACATGTTCAATAATTTAATAGAATGCAGTGCTGGCAGTTGTGAGCTGACAGTATCAACTATTTTGGTAAGACTGATCTTTGGAGTACATCAGTAGTGCCATCTAGCAGCCATCATCCATTCATGACTAAATACAGCATGAAACCCACAGGTTGCATATGACTCTGTCTAAAGCATCATTTTGGATTGGTGTTAAAGACTACGGGCCTGATTTATATAGTGGCGGAGGGGAATACTCCGTCACAAACATGAAGGATATCCCATCAGCCGTTTTAAAATCACATTAAATCCTATGGAGATTGTAATACGATGGATGGGAAATCTGTCACATTTGTCAATGGAGTATTCCCGCCGCCAAGATCTAAATCAGGCCCTATATCACAGAAAGATAGGAGAGAGGTGAAATCAGGTAAACACAGCACAGCCTACTTATCCAAATACTATGTCACAATGGGTGTGTTGATTTGCATTCAACTTGAAATATTATGGTCCCAGGTGATTCACATATTCTGGACAAGGAAACCTCATCCACCTTTTTTAGGCATGCTTCATTATAGGTAGGCTTATCTCGTCCTTGTTAGGTAGTACTTTCAGGGTGGACTCAATCTCTTATTGGAGGGAATTCTTGTTAAAGAGGCAATGGATGGCTATAGGGATCCAGATGTTAAAATTACCTCAAGGATAAGTCAGATAATGTTATTGGTGGTGCCCTGAGTATGGTTAAAAAGAATTAGGATGATGCACAGTGCATACTATTACTCTATCAACCTATTTTTCATGCACATCCCTTGGCCTCTGTACCATTTGTTTATGGATTGAAGGACTTTTTTAGGACTAAGCACGATCTCTACCTAATCTGTGCATTCAATCATGCAGTGAGAGTCAGAGTCCTAATAAGAAAGATATTAGTATGTGCCCATCTCTAAGGGTAATGATTTAAAAAAAAGAAACCTTGAAGAATATAGAAATACGGTTATAATCATGATGAGTGCACCTTTAACATCAGTACAGACACTAAAGTAGTGATCCCTGTGTGAAATAGGGTGAGAAAACTGTAAAGGACATGACAAGCATTTGGAAATGAGTACGGGTAATAAAATACAGGCATACACTGTCATACGATTTACCCTATCCATGGATTAGAATTAAAAGCTCATCATGGTCAGGCGAAGGAGGCACCCTTTGTAGACGGATAATTAAGCAGGTGGAAACGTAATCAATAATTTATCATGTATAACTTGTGTGCAGAGCATGCAATCTAGACATAATAGTTATGTTAATCCATCATATGTAACATTCTCGTTCTAAGAGTGTGAGAAATCATGAAGCTATAACAAATCAATGTGTCATACTAGTATTGTGTTCAATTGCTGAACTCATTTTACACCCATCCTTAAGTCTTCTTTCTTGATAATGAGTGTCACACCCTGCAGTAGTTACAGCGTGGTTCTTTTTCAAGATCATCAATGTCTTAGAGTTACACATTGACATGTCTAGTTAGTGTTATGTCACAGGGAACAATCGTTCATCTCTCAAAGAATCATGCATCCAGAAATGATATCCTTCTCAAATATATGGTCTTGTGACCTTGAACAAGTTATACAGTTCTGTATATCATCCACTATACAAACCCATGATATAGATCTGGTGTTCCATAACTGCTAGCACCTATGTGAGAGGCAGACATTATTTTTTTAGAGCAAAGTAAATTTGCTGTGCATCATTGTGGCAGGTGGTGAAAGAATCACAGTCATAGCTACGAAGATATCATGCCTCTGCTCTCTTCCCTAAAGCTAGTGCACCATCAGGTTGCCTAGCACCACGTTTGTATCGTAGATGCTTTTACTAACTTTAAAGTTTTTCGTACATTGGATGTGCGCTCCACAGTGCAGCAAAGGTGCAATATATGCAAAATTAGGAGAAATTAAAACATTTCACCTTGTTAGTGCCTCCCTTTAGGAGGAGTGTTTTTTTTTTAGCACAAAGCAATGTCTACCACTTATAGTAGGTATGGTTTTGCATTATAACCTGAGAACACCCCTGTCCCACCGTGGCTAAAAGTAATGAAACTTAGAGCAAAGTGATATTTGCATTACTTTAATGCTACTTTCCAGCACAAAACATACTTCACGCTTACACTTTGTGCTGGTTTACATCACTTTTCTTAAATTTGCAGTGGCACAAAGTGTTAATAAATCTGCTCCTGAGTGTGGTCTGAAAAAAATATATTTTCCAGTCCCAACCAGAGATGTGCAACAAAGAGGCTTGATGTAGACTATAAAAAGATGAGGCAATAATGTGGAACACCACAATTGTGATAGGCCACAACAAGTAAAACATTGACTTGCAGACTGCCTGTGTCTATTCTAATTAGATGTCTGGCAGAAGCTAGGAATTTCTAAGAAAAATGCTTATGTTCCTTTCCACAAGGGAAAACAATTGAATTTACTGAAAAATGCAGGTAACATCAATCCTGACTTACTGTCTTTCAAAAAGGCAGAACTAGTCCCTGTGGTTAGATGGTTAGAGCACTTTGTTTTCTGGGTAGGTCTTCAAAATGACAGTTTTAGAGGCCCTATATGGGAGACCAATCCTATCGTGCACTGGTAATGATGGGATGGGAAGGTTGACAATTTTGTAGCTGTTTGTGTCCTGCTATGGAATACTGCTCACTTTTGCTAGCAAAATGGATTTCAAAATTGCAAATTAATTCACTTCAGGTTTGCATAGTAGAAGGGAAAGCCAATAAGCACGGTTTAATTTAACAATGCACGCAAAGATAAGCATGTAGGAATGTATTTCCATGCGACAGTACGTTCAAGCCAGATCTGTTGGTTTTGACAATGCTTGGTAGTGGTGGATTTATTGGTGCTTCTAGTGTGATATTGGTGGAGTTAGTGGTACTGTCGGTGAGGTGGGTTCAGATATTGTGGTAAAACTCATGCAGCAATGGCACAAGTCCATTTTCACAGTTCCCTTAAGACATTTTCTGCTTAAACTAATGTCCTGTCAGAAAAAAGTATGCTAAAGAGTGCAAGCGGGAGAAAGTAAAAACAAAGTATGCGAAACCCATTAATCAGATTTTAAGCAGCTTGCAACTGCATATTATAAATGTCACTCAAGTCTAATTCATAATAGGTTAGCGAGTGAGGGGATGTTTGTTATATGACACCATGGAAAGTGTGAATAAATTATTTAAATGCTGCCTTCTTCCAATACGTAATGTTCATTATTTGGTCAGAATGTGTATGAATAAATCAGCCTTTTTTCAGGCAGTGACATACAGTGGCCTAGGCAGGATACAGTAGATTTGATTTAGTGGGTATGGGGTGCCCAACCCCAACGTGGTTAAGTGGTGAGGAAGGATAATGGTGGAATTGTGTAGTCACCCGCCAGAATGTGTTCTTACCTCCCACGTCCAACTCATGTCTTAGGATGATTCCGATCAACCTGGTTTACAAATGCTGCAAATCAGTGGAACCTCAGGTACTCCTTGTGCCTTGGGATGGGGAATAAGGCTTCCTTAAACCCTAACTGCTAGGCGAAAGCTATGCATTAGGATTAAATTAATTGAGGAATGTAATAATTCTTGGGCAAAATGGAATCCAAGAGTTTACTCTATGTGTACTGTTTCTGAATGGTTATGTGTTCACACAAGGCAAGGAAATTACCATGGCCCAAGACACTAGAAAACCCCAGTTATGTACATGTATGGCAATGAGGGCAGAACACATACTTACCAGTGCTCAGGGTGCTGGCAGCCTTGATATTGTGTCTCTCAGCTATTGGGTGCTTGGGTCCCAAACTTATTCACCTCATAGTGGCTGCATTTGCAGTGCCTCTGATGTCTGCTTCTGATGTTTGTCTTGTCATAATGGCTAGACCACCCGGTGCGATTGATGTGGAACAATTCAGGCAGTGGTGTTAAGAGACTCCAAGGCTTAGACTAAGGTTTAATTTACTGTACGTAGAAAAAACAAATACGGATTTTAGACTTGGCCAACATGTAGCTAGGGACTCAATTAGAGACCAAATCAAAGGTTATAGCTGAGTAGGAATAATTTTGTTGCTAATGGATTTTACCTTCGGATAATGTGTTTCAAGCAATTAGATACGAAATAACATAACATGCAGTAATGATTTTACAGGTTTTTTTCATTTGTTTGCATGGAGGTTCCACCAACCTTTTGCTGATGGTAATGGGTAATGATTTTTGCTCTGATCAAACAAAAATACAAATTTTTACAACTAATCTAACATGCATTGTAAACCCAACAGGTGTGAGCTCAAAGGCTAAGCTATTAGTTTGCTATTTTTTTAATTGTCATATACTTGCCAATGCATGCATCATAATACAATCTGTATGCATGGCCATCAACCTTGCATCTTATCTGAAAGGTACTTCTGTTTCTTGGACCTGGGGCCATGTTAAAGGTTTGGCAGGCAAAGACACTCCATCGTCGTTGGAGCACACTGTCCTCCAAATCCTTGCTCCCCCTCCCAATTTTGAGTCCGATGACTGCCATGTTTACGCGGAATAATAAACAGTCTCTGGGCATAAACCATCCTCCTATGGCCTGAGAGATTAAAGGTCATGTGAAGTAAACCATTCAGCCAGCTGCCCTTTTAAAGTGGCCAGTCGGGTGGCTTAATTTACTGTCCAAAGCTGCCGGGAATATCCTTGCGATGAGGGACAGGAAATATAAAAACTTACCCTCAAACCATGAAAGAAAACTCCTTTTGTGTTGGGACTATTAGTTTTTGCTTTTCCAACCAACAAAAACTCCTGATTTGGGAGTTTGATTTTGGAAATGTAAAAACTTTTAAAAGTTTGATGTTATCATCGGCCACAAATAACAG
Source organism: Pleurodeles waltl (assembly GCF_031143425.1). Lineage (NCBI taxonomy): Eukaryota > Metazoa > Chordata > Amphibia > Caudata > Salamandridae > Pleurodeles > Pleurodeles waltl. Next base: position 921,433,791 of record NC_090443.1, on the reverse strand, counting down.
ATACACAACAAAAATTTAAATGGCTTTGTATGAACTCTGGTTCATACAAACCCTAGAGTTTATCACGGGGTCAGTAGTGAACTCTAAATCTGGCAGGTGGAGTAAAAGCAGGGTGGCACATGTAAAGTCTTATGCCACCCTGACTGCCTTTATTCCGTTCACCAAGCTCTAAATCAGGCCCTATGCCCCCCGTATAACAGATTTCTAAATAGAAAAGTCAATTCATTTGAAAATCCATGTAATTACAATACATCACATAATGTATGTTTGCTTTGTGCACCTGCACCACAGATAGTATTCAGTGATTTAGAAGTGAGGTAAGCAAGAAACGTGTGTGCACCATTCACTTTTCCTTTGGTCTTTTTTCCTGCACATTTTTCCCTCTTTCCACGTTACTCAGAATTAATGATTCAATTCTAATGAGAGGCTTTGGTATGAGTTATCAGCGTCCGAGAAGAACTGGCACAAGCACCGAAACCAGTAGCCACTGCTAATTAGCATATCCAAATCACTTCCATCATGTACCAGCTAAATTGATCTTCTGGAGAGATGTCAAGAAACACCATGTCTTGAGTAACAACTTCAGCCAACCATTTCTTTTTTAGGCAAGAATATGTTGCCTGGTGAGAATTTTGAGCCTATGTTTCCATGTTCCAAAACAACTTGCTTTTGCCGGAAAAGCTGAACTTGCCTTTAGAATCAACTTGCTGTTGTCCGAAAAGCTGGGCTGGCTTATAGTGTCATTAGGGTCATGGTAACCATAAATGCTGATGATTGTCAATCACATTCTGCACTTGCATTTGACAAGTTTTATTGGAATTATATGTAGGTTTGTGAATTTTTATTTTTTATTTTTATTTCGAGTGTTTTATTGGGATTTTATACAATAGGAAAATTAAATACCATAAATGAAAAGAAACAATACATTGTATGGTACTATCAAAACAAGTGGGAGCAGTAGTTTAGGATGTAGCATTAGGAATTGGTCCACATTTTTAAAAGTAGAGGGTAGAGATAAGTGTATTTGTTTGGAATGGTGAGGTGAGGTTAATCAGTGTATGTAATGTGACGGAGCGTTTTTTTTGATGTGATGAATGATTAAGGTACTTCGGTAGTAGATGAATGAGTCAAAGTAAAAGTTCAGAGATGAGAGAAGAGAAGAGAAGAGAAGAAGAAGGTGCTGGGGCGAAAAGTAGGGAGTACATGGGGAGGGAGTCGATAGGGAGAGAAGGAGGTAAGAGTGTGGGGAGTGGTGGGGAAGGGTGGGAGAATGAATGCTGAATGATTGAGTGATCAGATGATCATGGTTACAGAGACAAGTGAGACATAATGTTGCCTAGTTTGCACCAGAGTTTACCATTCTTCATTAGTGTTGTCATCAAGTATAGGTTTAGTGAGTTACAGGCAGTCCTGTGAATTGGACCCATCCCCACCATGTTTGGGGGGATAGGTTGGATGAGTCTTTCCATTCATTCAGGATAACTTTAAGGCCAGTTGTGACTAGAATGGCCCTCTTTGTTTAATGCCTGTTTAATGTCAGTGGGAAGGATGCCCAGTGTAATAGACGCTAAAGTAGGAATCCATTTTGTATGAAGTATTTGAGATATTGTTTTATTGATGTCCTGCCAGAAATATTTGGTGGAGGTACACACCATTAGCATGTGTTTTAAGTCTCCTGTTTCCTTCTCACAGCTCCAGCATGTTTTGGAGGATCAGAGCCTAGTTATAAAGTTTGGCCAGCGTACAGTGGGCCATATTAACAGTCCAGTATCTGCTTTGTGTTAGTGATGGAGTTGTTAGGTTGGAAGTGAGGTTACTCCAGTTAGATGGCCAGTCCTGTGAGTCTGATAGAAGAGTTTCCCACTTGTCTTGTGTTGGTTTATTTAATGAGGTTTTTGTGGGGGATAGGAGGGTGTACAGTTTGGAAGCTAAGCGACCACCTTTGGTAAATCTTTCTAATGTGTTGGTTAGTCAGGAGGGGTTAGAGGTTTATGTTTGGCTAAAAGTGATTTTATTTTAAGGAAATGGTAAAAGTCTAGTTTAAGTCAAAATTGTCTTTAATTTGATAGAATGGCATGGGTTCTGAGGGGGTGCCAATATCTCTCACCAGGAGAATATCTTTTTCTGCCCATTTCTCTATATACATTGTTCTCCCTTCTAGTTTTAAATTTTCATTGTGCCATAGCGAGGCTATACATGAGTGTTTAACTTTGTTGGGCAGTTTGTTGTAAACTTTTTGGAGTGCCTGTGCTGTGCTGGATAGAATGTTTATAGAGTGGTGTGTTTTAATTTTTTTGACAGCTAGAAGGGAAGTGAGGGATAACAGTTTACTGAGGACGATTTCAATAGCAAGCTATGGCACTGAGGGGCTGGTGGTGGTTAGGAGCCAGTGGCTTCCCTGTTTCACTAGGAAGGCGTGTTGATATCTCCGGTATTCGGATAAGTTTAGGCCGGCAAGTATTTTAGGAAGCCTCAGTTTCCTTAGGGCAATTCTGGGCTTTATGGACTTCCAGATGAATTCAGTAAGTAACATGTCTATTTTAGTAAAAAAAGGTGTCTGAGAGGTATATGCGGGACATGCTGAATAAAAAGTTAATGAGAGGGTAGTCATCATTTTGATAGATTCTATTCTACCCCACTAAGTAATGAACCTGATTGACCATTTGTCTAAGCTATCTTTTATGTTGTCTAGTGCCTTTTTCTCATTGAGATCGATGGAGTCTTTGAAGTAATGGGTGAACCTTATACCCAAGTATTTTATCTTATCTGGGGCCCATTTGAGTCCATAGGGGCTGATGTGTGAACTGTTGCAGTACACATTGAGAGGAGGAACCTTTGTCTTTTCCTTGTTGAGGCAGTAGCCTGACATCTTAGAGTAGTCATTGATGGTGGATAGGATGTGAGACAAGGCTGAGCCTGCCTGGGTGGTAAAAAGGAGAATATCATCCACATAGGCAGCTAGTTTTTGTGGTCCTGATGAGAAAGGGTTACAAGGAGGAATGGATTTTCACTGATCAATGTCAGTAGGGGTTCTAGCTTTGGTAGAAATAGTAGGGAGGAAAGAAGACATCCTTATCTGGTTCCTTGTTGGAGGTAAAAGGGATTAGACAACTTTTCATTGATGCTTATTCCAGCTTGCAGTTCTTTGTATAGAGCAAGGATCATTTTTGAAAGAGCGGGGCCCAAGCTGAAGGAGGTGAGTGATGCTTGGAGGAAGGTCCACGATACCTTATCAAAGGCCTTCTCTGCATCTAGTGCTATTGTGCAGGTTGGCTGGTGCCGGAGTTTGCCTATTTCAGTCGCATGGCTAAAACGTCTGATATCATCTGCGCTGTATCTTCCTTTGATAAATCCTGATTGGGAGGGATGTATTATGTTTTTGAGAATGGGCTCTATTCTGAGGGCTAAGATCTTTGCGTATATTTTTCAGTCTGTGTTTGTGAGGGATTTCCCTTCTATGGATATAACAATTATGGCTGCCTCCGGGGTGGGCCCCTCAACTGAGCCAGTGAAGGAGAAGGGGGTGAATAAGTGTTGTAAGGGAGTGATTAAGGAGGTACCCCAAGTTTGATAGAATGAAGCCGGGAAGCTGCCTGGGCCCAGGGCCTTCCTGGCTTTCATTGTTTTGATCGCATTTATGATTCCTTCGTGAGAAATCGACTGTTCTAGTGATTCTTTTGTTGACTCATCTATCATAGTTACTAATTATGTTGAGGTAGTTTAAGCATATGTCATAAGATGGGTTATTACTTTTGGAGTAGTGGGTATGTTAATATGTTTTGGAGGCATATAGGATGTCCTTCTCGTTTGTCAATGTGATGCCATGTTCTTTGGTTATAGAGGTTATTATTGCCATCTGACAGGTCTGTTTTAAATAAGACACAAGTATTTAGCCAGCTTTATGAAACCCACAGAAATTGAAGCCTTTGTATTTTTGGACTACTAGGTGAGCTTTGTTCCTCAGAATCTTGTTGTATTCATACTTGAGTTTAATTAGATTGTTTAGTTGAGTTTTGCATTAGGTTGGTTTGAGATCTTTCTCTAATGCTTTTATTTGTGATTGTAGTCGGTCTAATGTTTGTTGTCTACTTTTTTTTTCTTTGACAAAAATTTAATAATGTGCCAGTGGAGAGTGCATTTCAGGGCATCTCAGATGATTTGTGTATTTGTACCAGAAGACCTATTAACTTCTATGTATTTTATCTCTTTTTTCATTATTTCCTTGAAGGAGGATTCCTCCATGAGGAGGTCGTTCATTCCCCATGTTTTTGTTCCTGATGTATTGCAAGCAATGTTGTAGAGTAATGAAATACAGGCATGGTCTGAGACTAGGATGGGTTCAATGGGTGGGTTAGAGGTGGTTGGGATGTGAGTTTTGTCAATTAAGATATAATCGATGTAAGAGAATGTATTGTATGAATGGGAAAAAAATGAGCGATCTTTCCCTGTGGGATTGAAGAGTCGCCATATGTCTTCCAGGTTAAGAGAATTGCACATGTTTAGAATTTTTTATGGGATTTGTTGGGTTTAGATTGACATGCAGAATTCCTGTCAAGGGTGGCGTCCCAGTGTAAATTGAAATCTGCTCCTAGAATCATTCTGCAATTGGGAGGTAAAGTTGAGAGTTTTTTATTGAAATTAATCCTAAAGGTAGGGTTGCCATTTTTGGGGGCACAGATGTTCATGACTATAATTTCAGTGTTGTCCCTCTGTATTTTAGTAAAAAGCCATCTGCCTTTGGTATCTACTTCTGAGGACAAGATATTGAGGCCAGAGGCTTTTAAGATAGCGGGGATAAACCCATTTTCTTTTGTTTGTGGCTGGGGCACATGATAAGTCACTAACCCATGCTTTTTTTAAAGGATTGCCTTTTTAATGGCCACCTTGGTTACTTGAAGGAGAGTGAGGTCTACCTTAAGTTTGTGTGTATAGTCTAGGATTTTTTTATATTTAGTTGGGTGATTTAGACCCTTGACATTAAGGGAGAGTATTTTTATGTTCTGCATTTTTGTGGGAGGTGAGTCTTCCCGTCAATGTAACCAGCTAAATGCCAGTTATTGTTGCCGGTGAGGTTGGGGAGGGAGGGGGTGGGCAGGTGGTTTTGAAGGGATGGCATGGGTGAGGAGAAATGGAATGGGTGAGAGAGGAAGGGGAGGGAGTAGGGAGGAGGGAAAGGAGATAGTAGAGTAGCACAGTACAGTACAGGAGGAAAGATATGAAAGGTAAAATGGAAATGGAGAAGAAAATAATAGTATAGTGATTGATTAAATATTTGTGATGACAATCTAGATACCATGGAGAGGTATTGGACAAAATCTAACTGAGGAGAGGTGATGGAGGCCATGAGTGGTCAAGCCTAGGTCCGGAATGCAGTCTTGCTGGGCCCTGGATAGAACAGGGTGTGTATTAAGAGTCATGGCAGTGTTTAAGTATGGTTTGTTTACCTATATTGGATGGTGGCTGGAGTGGCTGGCATTGTTTTCATAGTGGTGCCTAGTGAGTTTGTTACCATTTAGTAGGAGTGGATAATATTGTGTATTCTGTTGTTTATAATGATGTATTTGCAGGTATAGTAACTGTAGTGTGTAGAGAAAGTGTAATATTTGTAGTGAGTGAGGTGGCTATTTGTGCAGTGGGTGTTAGTTGGTGATACATGTGTAATTTTTTCTGCTGAGTTAAGTCTTTATGTCAACAGTTAGGCTCGTGGAAAATGGTACCCAATATGTTTCATAATTATGGAGTACAATGTACAGTTTGCAGTAAATTCTCCACTTACTCTCATTATAGTGCTAACATAATATCAACATTGTGTCAACATAAAGCTAACAGAGTTCCAACAAGTTATCAGTAAGGTGTCTACCTAGAACCAACATATTATCAACCTAATACCAACATAATGTTCACATAGTGCCAGCGTATTCGCAACATAGATTCAACAGATATCAAAGTGAATTGCCTAAGTGACCCCAGATTACTGTATTGCAGGTAGTGCAGACAAATGTTAGTGATTTTTGTATTGTCCAACCTGTGGGTTAAAACGCAGTTTCAATAGCAATTGGACAACAGCTAAGAACCCACTAGATGGCACTAGATTTGTATGATATTATTATCAATGTTAGGCTGGTATCAATAATAATTAATGTCAATATGAGATTTGATAAATCTAAATTATGTTGAAAGTGAGAAGATGAGACATCGCAATAAACCCGTCATCGGGTTGAAGGCAATAAAAAAAAAACATCTGATTTAAGCAGAGCAGGTTGAAGGTTGTTATAGAGATACAGTACTGGTCACTGAAGAAGAGAAGACAAATCTTATCATTGGTTAGGGTGAAAAGTAGGTTCTAGATTTATTGTTAGGTTATTAGTAGCTTAGAAGGTGCTAGTTAATTCATTTAGTTAAGGTTTTGTAGGTTGCTGACCACTTTATTTATTCTTTCTCGGATGAAGAAGTGGAAGCAACTCAAACAAATATTTCAGCCTGTTATAATTATTATGGAAGAATGAGCTTGTACGCCCATGTGTCGATCCCATGGGTCGATCAGAGTTCTGCAGCGTTTTGGGAAGAATGTGAATTGAGTTTTCCTTAGGCCATTTGTGGGCAGCCTTGATTATCGTATGTTACTGAGTAGAAAGTTAATGAAAGTTAGCAGAAAGGATTCATGTTAAGTGTTAACCATTCCTTCTAATTTTTTAAGAAGTAATTTTCAAGTCTTGCTTTTCCACATGGTAGGAGTCCAGTTCCTTAGGGTCTTCAAAAATGATGGTTTTGCCATTGTAAGTTGTTTTCATTCATGCACGAGCAATAAACGAAAATTGTACTGACACATCTTTCAGAGTTTTCCTTTGGGAAAAGAACGCCTTTAGGCCCAGATTTATGCTAACGTGCTGCACCAAAAATAGCAGTGTTGCGCCACTTTTGAAATGCAGGGGTGCACCGTATTTAGAGGAATACTGCACACCCCTGCACTTCCCCCTGCATTGGCGCTGAATTAAGCTACCTAGCGCCAACACAGGCATCCTTGCACCATGGTACAAAGGTGTCTGAGTTGAGGGAATAGAGTATTTATGTGCAGAAAGGTGTCCCTTCCTGCACATAAACAATCTATAATGGCAATTTTGCACGTCTATGTGTGCTGCAAAATACAGCACACATGGAAGTACCAAAGTGTAATTTTGAATGATTGTTTATGTGTAGAAGGTGTGCCGTCCTGCATGTAAACAGTCATCCATGGCATTTTGCTTCTTCTATGTGTGCTGCAGAATGCACATAGAAAAAGCAAAAAATGAGGAGTATAAAAAGCAATCCTCCTCGTTTTGCCATGCTAACGCCACCTCTGGGTGGGAGTTTATGACAACTCGTAAATCTGGGCCAGCATCAAAAGCAATGGGTGTTGCAGTGGAATGCCCACAACAACACTCATTGCATGACCCTCTGATGCAGAAAACTGCATCGGAGGGACCCATATTTACAAGGAGACGTAACGCCTCACAAAAGTGGATTTACACCTCCTTGTAAATATGGAGCAGTCCTTAGCACCACCAGAGCATCACTAAAAATGACAGCTCCGGTGGCGCTAGGGGCTCTTAAATATGCCCCTTAGTATCTTGACAGTGTCTTTGGAGTAATCTTGAGAGATTCCAATAGCGGCACCTTGCCACTTGATTCTCCGTATTTTCTTCATCTGTGTGAGGATGGCTTCAGTATGTGAGTAGCAGAAGGGTCTGAAAATGAGGGCTTTTGGAGCTTGGTTGTTTGTGGGCTTATGTGTGGGCACTCTGCACGCTCAGCTTATTTCAAAGTCCTTGTCTAAGCTTATATTGAGTACTTGGGGAATCCATTTTTCAATGAAGGTTGCACAGGAAGGAGTTTTCGCTACCTTCAGAAAGTCCAAAAATGTGCATGTTGCCACTTCTATTTCTATCTTTGAGCTTGGTGATGTTCCTTTACAGTTGTGCCAGCCTTGTGGTGGTGGTTGATAATGTTTTAGAAGTGTTGTGTTTGTGGTCTTCCTGGAGGTTTATCCCTGATTCTTTTTCAGAGATTCTGCCACCCAGTTGTATTATTTCATGTTTCAAAGATGCAAGGTCATTCTGCACAGTTTCTGTGGTTGATTTTGCAGATTGAGCAAGCATGTGTGGCATGTCGAGTTTCTGCATAATTAGGTCTAGAACTGCAGAGTTCCCAGATTTAAATTTTATAGGGGAGTCTGGGGCTGGAGGATCCTGCTTGTGTTTCTTCTCTTTTGTGCTGGTTTGGTGTCTTTCAGACCTCCCCTCGCTTCTTTGGGGTTGTGCAGTTTGGAGCCTGCAATTTTGAGAACAGACCTTACTGTATACTTCATATTGGGTCCACCTAGTGGTGTTTTGTTCAAAGGCACCGAATATTGGGAGGTAGGGTGAGGTGCAGAAGTCGGTATCTTTCCTGGGTTAGGAACACTCAAATAATTTTATATGGTGCTGCACTGCAGATTGTTGAATAGCAAGGTACAGCACTTTGGAGTGTAAGGGATTATTCACAGCCCCCTCTTGTCTACAATTTAGGTTGCTGTTGAGGTGGAGATATTCAGGATCCCAATGTGTGTAGTTTAGAAGTAAGAAAGTTCTGGAGCATGCAATAGAGAGAGTTGCATTAAATGGAGGTGGCCATCTTAGGGTCAGGCATATGATGGGAGGGCCCGTGCCATATTTGCTCTGGTTGGTGGGTTAATTTTATATATTGTACGTTCCTGCCCTTACAGAGCATTGTAGAGTAGTATCAGTAAGTGCTCATTTCTAGGGGTAGGATGTTCGTAATGATGCTGAGGTAGCCGAGTACAGATTCATCGAAGTAGAGTGCTGGTGTTGGCCATTTTAGGCTCAGGCATTATGAGGAAGCTTCTGGAGCAGTTGATTAAAAGAGGTGTTTCTCTCTAAGGTTTTTTGCCACAAATGGGCTGCTGAAAGCACGACACCTTCCTATATGCTGGCCACTGTTTAGAATGTCTTTGGAGGCGATGTATCAACAGAGGTGGCCGTTTTTGCCCCTGGCATGGAAGAGTTCTCCGATTAGGTGGGCATTTTTCTCAGGCGGTAGCCATGTCCCCCCTAAATGAATTGCTTTTTGTGATGAAATAAAATTATGTGTTTCTATAGATCATGTTCAGCAATTACTCAGTCTTTCTGCATTTTTGTGCACAGCTTTTTTACAGTTGCAGATTTGGGAAGCTCTTCTGGCCCAATAAGTGTATATGAATGAGTATAGTATGCTAATTAGTTTTTAATTGTTTATTAAATATGTAATTCATTTTTCATTGTTTCAGTTGCTTAATTTTTAATTGGGGAGATTTCTTTTAATTTTACAGTATATTCATTGTTTCATTTATTTATATTTTAGTAGCAGTTTGGTGGTTTTAAAGAGTGGGAAGGTAGTATAAATATAATCATTTCATTTTATGGCAAATTGAGTTTTATTTATTTAGTATTGCAATTGCTGATTACATTAATTGTTTTATTATTTAATTGGTCTATCATTTTCTACTTTTATTAAATTTGATAGTTTATTTAAATCTCTACATTTTTGTTTGTAATGTATATTTTAGTAGGGCGATGTTATTTTTTTGCAGAGAAATAGGGAGGGAAGCTTTTGTAATTATCAAATAAGTTTAATTAATTGGTAAAAATATTGAATTGATTTTTATTTGTGCTTATTGTTAGAAATGTTATGTACATTAATTGTGTCGTTTAATACATGAAAACATTTGTAGAAAGCATTTTTTTTCAATTTCTTTGTTTTTTTAGTAGTATTTAAAAAAATGTCATATTCAGTATGTAAGTTATTGTTTTTTATTTTTTTCTGTTGGTTGTTTGGTAGGGAGACAAATGCTTTTTCCATATTTTTTACAATCTATTCACTAACTCTTTAATTTGTATTTCATTTTAGGTATTTACATATTTTGTACAAAATGATTAACCCCTTCGCTGCTAGGCCTTTTCCCCCTCAGGTACCAAGCCTTTTTTTTGGCCATTTGGGGCAGTTCACGCTTAGGCCCTCATAACATTCCACAGAAGCTACCTACGCCAAATTTATGTCATTTTTTCCCAACATCCTAGGGATTCCAGAGGTTCCCAGAGTTTGTGGGTTCCGCTGAAGGAGACCAAGAAATTAGCCAAAATACAGCAAAAAGTATTTTTTTTATTTTTTTTTTTAATGGGAAAAAAGGGCTGCAGAAGAAGGCTTGTGTTTTTTTCCCTGAAAATGGCATCAACAAAGGATTTGTTTTGCTAAAATCACCATCTTCCCAGTTTTCAGGAACAGGAAGACTTGAATAAAAAAAAACATTTTAACACAATTTTGGCATTTTACTGGGACATACCCCATTTTTACTATTTCTTGTGCTTTAAGCCTCCTTTCAGTTAGTGACAGAAATGGATGTGAAACCAACGCTGGATCCCAGACAGCTAATTATTTCTGAAAAGAAGACAAAATTCTGAATTTAGCAAGGGGTCATTTGTGAGGATTCTACAAAGTGTTCCTACAGGAATTAACAGCTAAAATAAAATAAAAAATTGAAATTGTGGTAAAAAAACTGCCATTTTTCATCACGTTTTACTCCGTAACTTTTTACTGCGATGTCAGATTTTTTAAAGCAATATACCGTTACGTCTGCTGGACTCTTCTGGTTGTGGGGATATATAGGGCTTATCTAGGTACCCAGAGCCAATAAATGAGCTGCACCTTGCAATGGGTTTACATTCTATACCGGGAATCCAGCAATTCATTTGGTGAAATATAAAGAGTGAAAAATAGGTATCAGGAAAATCTTTGGGGCATATTTATACTCTGTTTGCGCCGGAATTGCGTCGTTTTTTTGGACGCAATTCCGACGCAAAACTAACTCCATATTTATACTTTGGCGTTAGACGCGTCTAGCGCCAAAGTCCATGGAGTTTGCGTCATTTTTTAGCGTGGACACCTACTTTGCGTTAATGATATGCAAGGTAGGTGTTCCCGTCTAAAAAATTGACTCCGAGGCATGTGCGCCGTATTTACACTCCCGGGCAAAATTCACGCCCGGGAGTGGGCGGGTCAAAAAAAATTACGTCCAGCCGCTTTTGCGCCGTTTTTTAGCGCCTGGTCAGGGCAGGCGTTAAGGGACCTGTGGGCTCGGAAGGAGCGCAGAGGTGCCCTCCCATGCCCCCAGGGACACCCCCTGCCACCCTTGCCCACCCCAGGAGGACACCCAAGGCTGGAGGGACCCATCCCAGGGACATTAAGGTAAGTTCAGGTAAGTATTTTTATTTTTATTTTTTGGTGGCATAGGGGGGCCTGATTTGTGCCCCCCTACATGCCACTATGCCCAATGACCATGCCCAGGGGACAGAAGTTCCCTGGGCATGGCCATTGGGCAAGGGGGCATGACTCCTGTCTTTGCTAAGACAGGAGTCATTTCAATGGGGGTTGAGAGTCGAATAAAATGGTACAAATCGAGTTGAGGCGAAAAATTTGCCTCAGCCTGACTTGCCCCATTTTTTGGCGCCCAAGCTCCATATTCCCCTACACCGGCGCTGCCTGGTGTACGTCATTTTTTTTCACGCACACCAGGCAGCGCCGGCGGCTAACGTCATTGAATAAATACGGCGCCCGCATGGTGCTTCAGAATGGCGTTAGCCGGCGCAAATTTTTTTGACGCAAAACTGCGTTAGCGCAGTTTTGCGTCAAAAAGTATAAATATGGCCCTTTGTATTTCCAAAATGGGCACAAGATAAGGTGTTGAGAAGCAGTGGTTATTTGCACATCTCTGAATTCTGGGGTCCCCATACTAGCTTATGAATTACAGGGCATTTCTCAAATAGACGTCTTTTTTACACACTGTCTTACATTTGGAAGTAGAAAATGTAGAGAAACACAAGGGGCAATAACACTTGTTCTACTATTCTGTGTTCCCCCAAGTCTCCCGATAAAAATGGTCCTCACTTGCGTGGGTAGGTCTAATGCCCGCGACAGGAAACGCAACATGGACACATCACATTTTCCCAAAGAAAACTGACGTGTTTTTTTAAAGTGCCTAGCTGTGGATTTTGGCCTCTAGCTCAGCCGGCACCTAGGGAAACCTACCATACCTGTGCATTTTTTAAAACTAGACACCTAGGGGAATCCAGGATGAGGTGACTTGTGGGGTTCTCACCAGGTTCTGTTACCCAGAATCCTTTGCAAACCTCCAAATTTGGCCAAAAAACACATTTTCCTCACATTTCAGTGAAAGAAAGTTCTAGAATCTGAGAGGAGCCACAAATTTCCTTCCACCCAGCATTCCCCGAAGTCTCCCGATAAGAATGGTAACTTACTTGTGTGGGCAGGCCTAGCGTCCGCGAAAGGAAATGCCCCAAAACACTACGTGGACACATCACATTTCCCCAAAGAAAACAGAGCTGTTTTTAGCAAAGTGACAAGCTGTGGATTTTGGCCTCTAGCTCAGCCGGCACATGGGAAACCTACCAAACCTGTGCATTTTTGACAACTAGACACCCAGGGGAATTTAAGATGGGGTGACTTGTGGGGCTCTCACCAGGGGGGTCTGTTAGTCAGAATCCTTTGCAAACCTCAAAATTTGGCCCAAAAAACACTTTTTCCTCCTCACATTTCGGTGGCAGAAAGTTCTGGAATCTGAGAGGAGCCACAAATTTCCTTCTTCCCAGCATTCCCCCATGTCTCCCGATAAAAATGGTACCTCACTTGTGTGGGTAGGCCTAGTGCCCGCAAAAGGAAATGCCCCAAAACACTATGTGGACACATCAAAATTATCAAATACTAAACTACCTGTTTTTGCGGGGGTGGGGACCTGCATTTTTGGTCTGGGCTTAGCAGCCATATAGGGAAACCTACCAAACCCAAACATCTCTGAAAACTAGACACCCGAGGAAATCCAGGGAGGTGTGACTTGCGTGGATCCCCCAATGTTTTCTCACCCAGAACCCTCAGCAAACCTCAAATTTAGCTAAAAGAATTACATTTTTCCCACATTTCTGTGTGGGATCACCGCACCGGGACAAATTTCCTACCACCCAACATTCCCTTCAGTCTCCCACTAAAAATGATACCTCACTTGTGTAGGTGGGCCAATTGCCTGTGACAGGGAAGAGCCAAAAACATGTTGAAATTGAGGGGTTAACCAAAGCGGGTCCAAAAGGGCAGTTTGAAAAAAAACATTTTTAGGTTGACAAGTGCAGCAGAATTTTTATTGGTGAAGATGAGACAATGCAGGGTAGCAGGAATTTTGTGGATTCCTGCAGATTCCGGAAGGTTTCATAACAAAAAAGTAGGAAAAATGTGTGATTTCCAGCACAGTTGGAGGTTTGCAGGGCATTGTGGGTAAGAAAATGGTGCAGAGTGCATGTAAAGCACACCACCCTGGAATCAACCAGATGTTTAGTTTTCAAATGTATCTAGGTCTCGTGGATTTTTCTACATGGCAGCCTCCCAAAGTCCAAAAAGTGCAGCCCTCACTATTCCAAGTGGGATGATTTTGAGAGTTAGCCAAGCTCTCATGGCCTAAATGTAAAACCAAAACCCAAAATAATCAAATGTCCTCTTGCTTGCTGTGCAATAAGATGTTTTAGTGTGCGGGGGAGAGCTAAAAGACTATTACCACCTTCAATGGGGGGGAGGCATAACCAGGCCCATACTGGTTGGTAGCCACCACACCACTATTTCTCGTTTTTTTTTTTTATTCCCTGGCATCTAGTAGACTTTCTGCCCCCCAAGGGTGTGGATCAGGGGTAATTGCCCTATCTGCCTACTGGTCGGCAAAACAACTTTGGCCCCATTTATTTGGATGGGGCTATGGCCCTCTTATATTGAAAAAATCTTCTCTGGTCTCTGGTGGGCTTTCTGGCCCCCTTGGGGCAGATGGGCCTTCCGAAAATAGGTTGACCTGCCCCCAAGGGGGGCAGATATGGGCAACAATAATGTGCCCCCATGGGGAGTGACCCTGGCCCAAGGGGCGGCCCGCCAAACAAAACACACACATACACCCACACCGATCCTTGGTGCCTAAGTGGTTTCTGACCCCCCACCCCCAGGGGCAGATCAGCCTAATAGAAATGTCTTGGGGCTTATAGGCCGATCTGCTCCCAAGGGGGGCAGAAATGGCCTAAAATAAATTTGCCCGCCAGGTGAGCGACCCTTGCCTAAGGGGTCATTTCCTTTGTGTGAAATTGACGCAAAAAAATCCCTGGTGTCTGAAATGGCCTACAACAAATTTGCCCCCCAGGGGAGTGACCCTTGCCTAAGAGGTCGCTCCCCTCACTTGAAACTGACAAAAAAAAATCCCTGGTGTCTAGTGGTTTCTGCCCCCCTTGGGGGCAGATTGGCCTAATGAAAATAGGCCAATCTGTCCCCAAGGGGGACAGAAATGACCTAAATAAAATATGCCCCCCAGGAGAGTGACCCTTGCCTAAGGGGTCGCTCCCCATACATAAAAAAATAAAGTAAACATAAAAAAATATATATCCCTGGTGTCTAGGGGTTTCTGCCCCCGAGGGCAGATCGGCCTAATTCTAATAGGCCGATCTGCCCCTGGGGGGGCAGAAAAGGCCTAAAAATATTTTGTCCCCCTGGGGAGCGTCCCTAGCCCAAGGGGCTGCTCCCCTTATTTATAAATATAAAAAAAGAAATCTCTGGTGTCTAGTGGTTTCTACCCCCCTTGGGGGCAGATTGGCCTAATAAAAATAGGCCGATCAGTCCCCGAGGGGGGTAGAAATGGCCTAAAACTAATTTTGCGCCCAAGGGAGCGACCCTTGCCTAAGAGGTCTCTCCCCACATATAAAAAAAAGAGAAACAAACTAAATATTTCAAATACGGCGCACCATGGTGCAGGGTAGGGGTCGTTAGCATAATTTGTTATTATTTTTTATGACGCTATTGATGTACTCTGCAGGAGTAGCGCCCAAATTTTGGCGCTACTCCTGCAGAGTAGATAGTGGCCCATTATAAATAATGGTATGCCGCCTCTTAACACCGGCTCTGAGCAGGTGTTAAAAGTGCCCAAAAAAATGGTGCAAGGAAATTTCTTAGATTTCCTTGCGTCATTTTTTCCACCCCCCCATAGGGGAACTCCCCCCTAACATACATTATGCCTGGCGCAGTCATAATGTGGTGCAAGGGTTTACAAAGTGGCACAATGTATGCATTGCACCACTTTGTAAATATGGCACGGAGATTTTGGCCATCCAACAAAACATTAGC